>NC_081180.1:75274892-75624165 GCF_029867415.1 Vicia villosa | reverse complement strand
CATTTATTTAATCTTATGGCTATTTTAAGAGGTCTCACCGGTGAGGGACTTAATTGAGCCCTCACCCTAGACTTAACCATTAAATTTTAATTTAATTTTTTTAATATTTTGTATTTTTTTATATTGTTTATAGATTTCAAAATCAAATCAAGAGGCACCTAGTTTTAGTCTTTTTAGAAAAAGATTTTATTATTATTAGATTTTTTTTTTTTAAGTTTTACGAACAAAAAAAATTGGCCCCAAATGCTCATCTATAGTTAAATCAAAACACTCAAAGCATTGACACGCTTGTAAGGCACGTGGGATTGCAGTTAGATGTAGGTCAAGTTCTGAATCTAATCCAATCCAATACAGAACCTCCTGTGCGTGCCACAAACGTTCGCTGTTCTTCCGTACTAGCTTCATATTCAATCACAAAAACCTACAAACCCTAACCCTAACCCTAATTCTCCCCTCCAATCATGGCCACCGATGGCCACGACTCTCGACGCAAGCATCACCGATCATCCTCTCCGGACGACCACGACAAATCCTCAAAGCGTCATAAGCACCGTCACCATCATAGCCACCGTCATCGCCATGGAAGTAAAAAACGCGATGAGGAGATTCAATACGATGGCGAAATTGTTGCCGCGGTTCCTTCTCCAAGTCCTGTTTCTGATCCTGCTTCGCATAATCATCCCCCTGATGATGATGTTGAGGAGGGAGAGATTCTCGATGACGAGCCTTTGGGCGGTGAGGTTGGAATTGGAAAGAAGCAGATTGAATCTGATGTTGAATCTGGGGAAATTGAGGTGAAAGAAGATCGAGATCTTCGATCTGAGAAGAAAAATCCGGTATGATACGATCGAATCGGATTGTTTTATTATATTATCTTTTTCAATTTCAATTTCAATCCTGTGTATTGCTACACGTGACATCTGTTTGGTTGCTGATAAAGCCGAGACCATTGAAAAAGATTTCAAAGAAGTTTGTTTTGATTTGGTTATAAACAATTTATTTATCTCAGCAGTATTAACGATTTTCCAGTGTGTATCTCTTTATCTCGGTGACCAAACAGAGCACTGTGATTTTTTGTTTTGGGAATGTATAATGAGTTTTTTTATTCGTGAGAGCTTGTTAGAGTACCCTGTCAGTGTTTCATAGATATCTAAGAACCTGGTTGCACTGCATGACATAAGTGAAAGAAGTCTCTCTAGGCGTTTCAGTGAAGACTGGTGGCTTACAGTTAATTTGTAAGAGCTGGTTATGTGTTTTATAAATTTATTTTTGCATATATGTAATGATTTAAATGCATTGTTTACTTTATTTAGCATTACTTTGAGTATTGTAATATTCAACACTTGAGCTCAATTAATTCTCTATGCTGGTCAGGGACTTATTGCTAAAAGTTTGAAAACTGAAAGTGAGGACTTCAACAATGATAGATTTATTAGGCCTACTTCCGATGCAGACGATGGGAAATGGCGTCAGAGGCATATTGAATCTCGAAGTCATGAAGATGATGATTCTCCAAACCACTCGAGAGATGAAACTCAAGTTGGGAGGGATGTTCGAGCTGGTACTGATTCTTTGGGCAATGGGTATTTAGATGTTAAGTCTTCTAAAGGGGATAAGTGGCAGAATGGGGAGTTTGGACATTTTAAAGGAAATGAGAAACTAAAAGGTGACTATGATGATGAAGCACTGGAGGCTATTAGAAAGAAGGAAAATTCCCACAAGAATGCCATTGAAAGTGGAGAAGAAAAGCATAGAATGCCAGGTAATTCTCCTTTGCACGATGGATACAGAAGTCGATCAAGATCAATTGGCCATACAAGAGACAGGTCTCGTTCTCGCAGTGCTGTAGAAGAGTATGTCCATCCCAGTAGCAGGCACTCTAGGGAACATGGTTCCCTTTATTATACTAGCAGACATAAGACTGAATATGATCTTGATGAGGAAAGAGTGAGTGCGTACAGAAGGGAGCATCGTCACAGCAGTAAGGATTTGGTGGAGGATGATAAACCGGAACACAGTACTAGGTATGACAGTCGGGATGTCCGGGATAGGGATAGGGCTACCCACAGGAGTAGGGACAGAGATATGGATAGAGATTTGCACAGAGAAAAGAAGCGAGAGGAAACATGCAGGAATAAGGAGGTTGATTGGGTGCGTAGAAGGGAGAAAGAACGTGGAAGGAGCCACGACAGACATAGAAGCGACATTGAAAAAGATAGGAGCAGGGAAAGGGATGAGGGCAGGGATAGGAGAAGAGAAATGGAAAGACATAGGAGCAAAGACACAGTTTATGAGAGGGATAGGAGAAGGGAATTGGAAAGAGATATGAGCAAGGACAGAATAGGTGGTGAGAGAGATAGAGACTGGAAGAGTGAATGGGATTATAGGACCCGGGAAAGGGATAATATTAAGGAGAGGGAGAGACGAGATGATAGATATCGACACAATGACAAAGATGTTCCTAATGGTAAGGATAAGCATATGCGTCGTGAGGATGGCAATGACAGTGGGGACAGATATAAGAAACATTCAAGACATGAAGAAAATGGACACCACACAGATAGAAAAAGGAACTATACCATGGAAGAGGATGGAAGGAAACCCAAAGGGTATATTTCTTTTTTACTATTTTTTTGTTTGTTTCTAGTATGGGTTTTTCTAGACATTTATCTTTTGTCCTCTTTTAACTCTTTGTGCAATGTCATGCTTATTTTGATTTGATTTTGATGTATATTGATTGCTGCAGTGAGATTGAACAAGATGATGTAGACGAGGATACATTGCAACTACCTGAGCAAGAAGAGGAAGATCTGAACAGAATAAAAGAGGAGAGTAGAAGAAGAAGGGAAGCTATAATGGAAAAATACAAAAAGCAGAATCAGAAATTAGAACAAGCAGCTGGAAATGAAGGAAAAGGTATTGTCTTCTTCTTTTCTTATAGGTTTGAGTGAGGCAGATATAGTTACAGTACTATTGGTCATAATTTATATTTCATTAATTTTTGCATTTATCAATGTGTGGTAATTGTCTTTATCTATAACCTGCTTGTCACCTTTTTAGCTTTAAGATGATGACTCCATATTTCAGATCATGCATATTTTTTTCCTTATAAAAAACCATGCTAAACAAAGTTTACACAAAGGTGTGTGTGTGGCTTATAGCATTTTTTGACCCCATAGAGTCATGTTATGCCTTCTGCTCTTGTTAATGGAAGAGGTGTTGCTTTTGCTAATGACTTTGAGATGTTAGATTGGGCTAGTTGAATAACTTCTGTATTGCTATTGATAGTATGTTTTGGTCCATGCTAAAAGTAGAAACGTTCAGTGTGTTTATACATTTGAGTTTAATTACAGTTGAATTAGAAAGGTTTGACATTCTTTTGTTAACTCATGTAAATTATATTTTTAAAATTACACGATATGTTCTCATGACACTGAATTTTGAAAGTACATAATAAATTTGAGCATTGGATGAAATTGCATATACATTAAGGTATTAACTAGTCTTCCATTTTCTGCCCTTATTGTCCTCATTGTATTTGAGACTTCCTCTAACGTTGTAATACACCATTATTAGGCAAGGATGTGGAGATTCATACTGACATTTTTAAAGCAGTTGATGGTAAGAGTGATGATGTTGATAATGTGGAACCATCATTTTCTGTTGGGAAATCTCCACCGGAAAATGTAAATGTCGGCTCAGAGAAGGTACTTGGTGCTGGGGGCCTAGGCGAGGGTACTCCTAAGGTTTGTCTTAAATTCGTCTTATGTTTGAAAATGATATCACAAAAAGTAGATGGAAGTTTCATACATATTTCTATTGGATTTGAAGCTCATTCACTCATTCATAACACTTGCAGAGTGAAAGGTCAGCTGACAAGTATTGTGATGATATATTTGGTGAGACACCAACTGGAGTTCGGAAATCGGTAAGTGTTTTATTAGACTATTTAAAATTTGTAGCAACTCATGATATCATTTCTGATTATGGATGGATCACCTTTATGGAATGGTAATATATGAAATCCTGTCATCCATGGCCTTTTCCCCATTTTACTTTTCTCTTTCTCTCTGCCTTCTCTGTAAACATGCTTTGGTATATATCTTGTTCATTTTTTGGTATTCTTTTATGCTTAACTAGAGTTGTTAAACCAATTGTTTATTCTTGTTGATTTGGTGCTATATTTTCTTGTTATAATTAAATTTTCTAAGTCCTTTTCAGGGAAAAGGAGATGGATTATTAATTGAGAGGGTTGGCCTGCATGACAACTGGGATGATGCAGAGGGCTATTACAGTAAGTAATTCATTTGACTATATCTAGCTGTCATGATCATTTTCTTTTGATTTTTGAGTTGTGGTGGCAGAGCCTGATTAGTTTTTTGTTCCATGTGATGTGTTGGACCGAAAATTAGTTTTCTAGGTAACTTCTACAATATTTGGTTGTGGTAGTTGAATTTTTTTACATGTTCTTTCAAATGTGATGGCATGGATTTTCCATCAAAATTTTTATGGTGTGATTTTGATGATTTTTGAAGGAATGGAATAGGTTGGAAACTTAACTGCAATTTAAATACCCTTAACAAGCATTTTAAGTTGTTACCAAAATGTTGTTGTTCAGCACTCAAGCACTTGAGTAGCTTTTTCTGAGGCATTTCCTGTGGATCTGTTCTTCCAAAATCAGCCAAAGTATGATGTGGAAAATCTTTGGGGAAATCTATTCCTGTTGAAATTGTTTGTTGGTTATTAGGTCTAATATCCTTGGAAAATCTTTTTTCCTGTTCGATTGGTTTATGTTCTGATATTTCAATGCAGGTTATCGTTTTGGGGAAATACTTGATGGCCGATACGAAGTTACTGCTGCACATGGGAAGGGTGTCTTTTCAACAGTTGTACGAGCTAAGAATCTGAAAACTGGTAATGGTGAGCCAGATGAAGTAGCAATAAAAATTATTCGTAATAATGACACCATGTGAGTGATTTTTTCAGTGTATCCTTAATTAATCTATTTTTCATTTTTGGGTAGTAGAGTCTCTTACTCATTGTTATATTTCTGATGTGTGGATTAGGTACAAGGCTGGTTTGGATGAGTTGGTCATTTTAAAGAAATTAGTAGGTGCAGATCCGGATGATAAGCGTCATTGTGTTCGTTTCCTTTCAAGCTTTAAGTATAGAAATCATCTATGTTTAGTTTTTGAATCTCTAAATATGAATCTGCGTGAAGTTTTAAAGAAGTTTGGTCGCAATATTGGCCTTAGGCTAACTGCTGTGAGGGCATATGCAAAACAGCTTTTTATTGCACTGAAGCATCTCCGTAACTGTGGTGTTCTGCACTGTGATATAAAGCCTGACAATATGTTGGTATGCCTAAAATGCTGTTGTGTTTAAATTGATTCTTTTCATAGTTTTTTTCCTACCAAATAGACATTCATTGTCTAACTTTTTATTTCAATTTCCTTTTTGCAAGGTGAATGAAGCCAAAAATGTTTTAAAGCTTTGTGACTTTGGGAATGCCATGTTTGCTGGTAAAAATGAAGTAACACCATATCTCGTGAGTCGCTTTTATCGTGCCCCTGAAATAAGTAAGTACTGTTCATTAGACTTTTTATTGCATTATCCCAACCACGTTTTCTTAGTCACTTATGATTAACAGCTGGGCTTTTGAATGTTTCTTTGCAGTTCTTGGCTTGCAGTATGATCATCCATTGGATATTTGGTCTGTAGGCTGTTGTTTGTATGAATTGTATACAGGGAAGGTTCTTTTTCCAGGGCTCACAAACAACGACATGCTACGGCTTCACATGGAATTGAAGGGCCCTTTTCCGAAAAAGATGCTCCGTAAGGTAAACTTACTGTTTAATGTATTGTTTATCATTACAGTTTGAGTCTTATGACACTTTTTAAATGACACTCTCGACCAATTTAAAAAATACTACTTGATGCTAGTTTTTGGGCCTGTCATTTTCTGTCTGTTGCTATTTTAATTTCCAAACTAACCTTTTATATGATCTGTAAATTGAAATTTTGGTATCAACAAATTTTGTGATTGTATTTATACCAACTTGTTTTTTGTTCTCTCTTTGCAGGGAGCATTTACTGAACAACATTATGACCAGGACCTGAGTTTTCATGCCACAGAGGAGGATCCTGTAACAAAAAAGGTGAGCTAAACTTATGATTGTGTTTTGAAATATTATGCTGTTAATAATAAATGGTTTTTTAGTCTGAACAACGTTTGTAATGTTATTTCCTAGACCATAAAGAGGATGATTCTTAACATAAAGGCGAAAGATATTGGAACGATCATCACTGGCTCTCCTGGGGAGGATCCAAAAATGTTGGCCAATTTTAAAGATCTTCTAGATAAAATTTTTGTCTTGGATCCGGACAAGAGGTTGACAGTCTCACAAGCATTGAACCACCCATTCATCACTGGCAAGTGATCAATGTTGCAAAACTTGACTCTCTGAAATGATATTCACTGATATTTGTACATATTTATCCAATTGATATTAAGGTTCTAATCATATGGCACTATTTATCTTCTCTGTACGACCCAAGGAGTATCATCACAGTTGTTAGCCTCTTGAAGTGAAAAAAGTGTGATGTCGCTAAAGGCGTACACTTAACTGGCCATTCTCGGTGGAATGTACTGTTTCTATTGTAAGACAACTTGCCAATGGCAGTTTTTCTTTTCTGCAGATGTATTTGTACTTGAAACACTACTCTTGCAATTAAATCCATGGAAATTTTACTTTGAGAAGTTTAGTTTTGTATTCCATTCGAGAAGATACTTATTTATTATTTTATCTGGTCTTTTTTACATTTCTTCTTTTTGCTAGTTTTCATAACCTTGTTGAATAATTCTTGCATTGATTCTGCTCAGATTCTCCTTAGTCGTCACTATTTCTGCAATGCATATTTCTTTTCCATTTCATGTAACTTCCTCGAATTCTGGAGAGTCTAATTGAATTTCTCATTCAGGAGACACCACGGGTTTGAGGCTTCCCTCCCATGCTTAGATGCATAAAAGGAACCCAGGAGAAGGTATCTTGGTTTGTTTATTGGGAGATTAAATTTTCCGTTTTAGAATGTATTATACTTTCCATGTAACTTGGTTTGTTTATTGGGTTTGTTATTGTGTTTGTTTACTGTGGATTGGAAATATATTAAGATGAGACTGAAGGCTCTTGCTTGAGTCATGAAAAAAATTTGACCTTCATCAATTATTCGTATTTTAGGTAGGTGCATAAATTAGGATGAGTGGTTAGTCTTGAACCTGCATTTTCATCCAGATGCAGGTTCCAGTACTACACAAGTCCCTTATTGCCACTGTTTTGAAGAAAATTCAGTGTTAGGGAAAGAATTAACTAGAACTGTGTTTTCCACTCTTCTTCTTTCTTCTCCTTAGTAATGGCCTGAGTTGGGCATATAGATGTTCAATTTATATAGTTGTACATGGGCATATAGATGTTCAATTTATATAGTTGTACTTGAGCATTTCATTTGGTCCGATGTCTTGATTTCTTAGTACTTAATTACTTTCTTAAGTTTGCCTTTATGTATCCTAATGGATTACTGTTGCATTTTATCCATGGCGGGTCAATCTGGAGTCATTTCTCTTGGATGTTTGGCTATGTTCTTGAAGCGTTTCTTATCTCGGTGAGCAATTCAATTCAATTCTTTCTTTTTTGTTAGGCTTGTGGGAAGGTTAAAATTGATACTGCTTTTATTTGATGAAATTTTAATGGTTTTGATTGCCTATCTTTTTAGGTAACGTATAATGCTCCTGCTGCTGCAACTTTTGTAAGTATATTGAAGTCCAATTCCTTCTCATCTTTATCAGTGTTAATTGCCTTGATCGTCCATGACATCCAGTTTCTTACGATGATAATACATATCACTTCTATTTTTACACGTTACATCAGTAGTTTTCTGCGGTGTTTTTAATGATGATGTTGGTGTTTGGAGCAAGATTTAATTTTATTCTCCTTATGTGATATGGCGTTTCTTCTCACATATATGCATGGTGATCTTGGTTTGTTCCTTATGTTTTGCATAATTTTATGCTCCCAAATTTATCAACTTGTTTGGTGGTTAGTCTTGTACTTTATTCTCGACAGTCAGTGATGACAATCTGAATTCCCTTATCTATTTATTTTAAATGATAGAAAGAACTCCTATTTTTGAAAATTTTGGTGCTACTGAGCTTCTTATGCTATAGTAGTGTCCTGTAAAGGGTGAGATCGATTGTTCTGTAGCATCTTTGCATACAAGAGGGTTTTCACAACTTACTGTTAAATATCTAAAATTATATATCATTGTCAAAGATGTGGCTTGTTTATTATACCTTGGAATCTATCTGATTTTTGTTGCATGATGTGTGACCACATAATTGTGTGATTTGAATTGAATTTTATCATGTCCAGAAGAAAGGAAAAAGAAATCCTGATTTCTATAGTAGGGTCTTGTTAAGGGTGAGATCGATTGTCGACGTATTGTAGCATCTTTGCAAACAAGAGGGTTTTCACAACTTACTTTTAGATATCTGAAATTATATTCATGGGTATGGGGAAAAGAACATGGATTAGAAGAGAGAATTTCTCCATAGAACCAATAAAAAAACCAATTGTCAAAGATGTGGCTTGTATCTACCTTGGAATCTATGTGATTTTTGTTGCATGATATGTGTGACCACATAATAGTGTGATTTCTTCTGTCATTCGGGGACATGATGGTTTTCCACAATGAATTGAAACTTTTTTTACAAATCATTTCAAGAAGAAAGGAAAAAGAAATTCTGATTTCTATCCTCTGATTTTTGAATGATTTCAAGAAAAATGCTACAATACTAATTTTATATAGTGATCGGTTTCCTTTGATAATGGAATTGAAAAGAGGTAATGGTGAAGAATTAATTTATTTAAGTGCAATAACTTAAATATTGATGTAGTTTCACCCATAAACTTTTAATGTCTTCCTCTTCGAATTGCTGGCCCTTTACATCATACCCACCCTACCTATCTTTTGGCGCGTGACATAATTAACTATATATATCTCACTGTTAAGTTTTTGGTAACAGTCTTTGTCTTTCTGTTTTGATATATCCTTAGGTAATCATATGTTTAAGGCTTTCTAAATTTGAGATCTTATCAATGACCTTGAAGGTTTTTGTTGGATTGGATTATAGAATCAGATTGAGTGAAAGATTATGTTTGCATTTTTAATTGCTTTAGGTTAGGTTTAGAAAAATCTACGTCTCACTTGTTAAATTGTGCAATAGAGTCTGGTTGCCTAGTTTAAAAACTATAGTTATTTTGAAAGCAACCAATAGATTCAATTTGGTTTCTAATCTTTTAGCATGGAATGTGCGATGCACATAGAAATATTCCTGAAGTATAGAAGAATTGAGTATTGCATTTTGAGGTGTGAATAAAAGAATATTTGTTATGATAACTTATGTTTCTCTGGTCAACATTTAAAAACAATCTACTACAAAAAAGTTCCCGGCTTCCCACATCTTTGGCATGATATTTTGTCATTCTATAACAGCGGTGAGTATTCTACATTTGCTTGTTTTTTTTAATATAGTTAATAATTAGGTCCCTTTTGTTGTCTTTAAACACGGACATCTTATGTGCTCTATCTAAAATGAGCTTGGAAGATTAATTTTAAAATGAATTTCATTTTTTTTTCCAGTTGTATTATTTAATAATTTAAGTGTATATTACTTCCAATATAAATAAAGGTAATTTAATAATATTATAATATTTTTTATCACTGTATTGTATTCATTAATAATTGTTCAAAACTCTAAAAGACCTCCATTTCAATATTTTAGTGTAGGAATTTGTAGTGTTTACAAATCTTGCTTGGGTGGTTGACTTCCTACAATTTCGACTGATTTCATGATATTCGTTATGATGTCCTTAAATAAGTTAAGGCCACTAGATGATTAACAATAGTTGTGCCGTGCAACTCTCTTGGAATCTTCAACAACCATGCTGGAGTAAAATAAGCCCTCTTTAGTCCATAGCATGATATTGAATGCTATAGTTTTACACGGAAAATTATTTTCTACAATTTCTATTGATTTCATGATATTCGTTATGATGTCCTTAAATAAGTTAAGGCCATTAGACGATTAACAATAGTTGTGCTGTGCTACTCTCTTGGAATCTTCAACAACCATGCCGGAGTGAAATAAGCTCTCTATAGTCCATACCATGATATTGTGAATGCCGTAGTTTTACATGAAAAATTATTTCTCCCTTTCTACAATAATTGATATATTTCTAAGAAAAGTGATTTTAAAAAGAATGGCATTTAAAATCAAATATATGTATTATTTGAACAGTACCCTCTAATTAATATTTGAGTCATCACTTTTAAGTTATTATTATCAATTATATATTTATATTTATGGTAGTGGCTAATACAATAATACTTGGTAATTGCCGGTTGGGTTAGATGGGTGCAAACTGTTGGTCCGGGTTCAACTTTTGGCAGCGACATTTATTTGTATTTCTTTGTAAGTATAAACAGATTGTTGATATTTATTAATTAACAACTTTAAAGATAAAAAATTACAATAACACTTGGTAAAGATAAGTAAAACTATTTTTCTTTTTTATAATAAAGGAAAAAAAAGAATCAATGTTTTATTCAAATTTTCATATTAACTATTGGTACAAATATTTCATCATGACTATAAGATTTTTTTTATATTCTCTTCGTATTGCTGCGCACATCTCATCCAATTTTTGAATTCTAACAAATTTTGAATGCTTACATTTTACATTTAATTATTTTTACACACTTTTAGTTTGAACATTTTAATTTTGAGTTCTTAGTGTGATAGGGTTTTTAACTTTTTATTGTTCTTTTGTTTTTTTTATCACTGGGTATTTTATTTTAGTACTTGTCAGATTAGACAATAATAAAATTGGACATTGAAAATACATATTTTAGTTTTTATTTTAAGAGATTAAAATTAATTAATCAACATATTATATATAACAAAAAGCCAAAACAAACTAACATAAAGTAAAAAGCATAAAGTTTTATATTAGTATGTAAAATAAAAATGAAAATATTTTCCATTTTTGAAAACTCTAGATATTTGTAGGAATTATTTATGTATGCAACTTTAATTTTAAACATTGAGGACCGATTTTCTTATTTGATACTATCAGTAGTTCGATATTTTAGTTTAAGTTCATTGTTACTGATCGTACCTGATCAGAAGAATCGTCAAGGCAGCAGAATCTGGCTTGGAGAGCAAGATGGGGGGGGTACCTGCAAGGTTCTCCGATGCTTAAGTTAGTAGCTATCAGAGAATGAGGGTTGAGAGTGAAGAATAGAATACCTGACCCTCTAGTGAAAGAGGGTATTTATAGTCCCCAACGCTGGGCCAAGGTTCCCTAATTGGGCCAAATCCAACTGGAGGCCCACGTGCTAGGGAACTGCCAGAACGTCCCATGCTAGGGCTGAGTCAGCAGGAGACTTACGTTCCGGATGATCATAGCGTAGGGTTCGGAGGTGGTTGACCGAGTTCCCCGCTGCGTGACGCGTGGTCTTCGCGCGTGGATAACTCCTTGACGGTTATCCAGTAAATGGGCCCAATGAATTGGGCCTGCTCGGCTAGTGAGAGGAGCTGGGTCTGCTCGGCCCAGGCCAGAACAGGAGCCCCCCAAGTCATTAGTCTTATGAGAGTGATGACTTTAGCCAAGAGGCTGGCCGAGCAAGAGCACGAATGTTGGTCGTCAATTGGGATCTCGTCGTACGACTACGTCTGCGAGGGAAAAGGTTGCTGCTGGGGATAAGAGCCAAGGGTGGTCGGATGGTGTCCTCGAAGACCCGTCGAGGAGATGGCTGTCCCTTGGTTTCCTCTTGGCATGCTTGGTTGCTGCTTGTCAGAGTGTGGCTGACAGGTGGCAGTTTTGGAGAGTGTCATCATTGCAGCGCCGTTTTTGGGTATAAATGCAGACTGCGCCGTTTGGGGTTTCCAAAGTTGTTTCGTGACGTGGCACCCTTTCGTGGATGGAGCTGCCTTGGGGGTGTAATCAATGATGGCGTCTCCTAGGCTGCCTAGGCTATCATGACACCCTTTGGCCTCCTTTCCCTATATAAAGAGCGAGAAGACCATTCATTTGTCACTTAACATTTTGCAAACCTACAAGACTCGCTCACAGCTCTCCTCTTCGTCTCGCACTTCTTTCTTCTGCTACTTCAAGTAAGTTCCTCGTCTCCTCCTTGCTTTTATTTGAGTTTTATGTTTTAGCTTCGAGTGCGGCGGGCAGGATTGATGAGTGCGTCGAGCAAGCTTCATGAGTTTGCCGAGTAGTCGTAGGAGATCGTAATTTCTTTCATGTGTTTGCCGAGTAAGATTTGAGTGAGCGGGACAGGAATAGTTGAATTAGACGTCCATGTTTTAGATTTAATAGTGAACAATTTGCGTGAGACGAGCGAAGGAGGCGGCCTGCCTCAGTTAGGGTGTGAGTTTGTCGGGGAGCTAGATGCACCTGCCGTCCATCGCCGTACGTGGCGGCTTTACTTTGCGGGTGCTTCTAATTTAGCTCGTCGTTGTCCGAGGGGGGTGGAATTCTCTCCTCGCCTCTTTTCCTCGCCCTTTCACTTGACTTGCGGTGGAAGGGTGGATTTGACCAGTCGAATTCACTGTTTCCTCTGCTTTTCAGGTAAATGGCCGACGAGAACAAAGACGATGTCGTCTTCGACATATCAGACGGGGATGAAGCTGTTGGTTGCTCGCAGGATGAGGGTGTTCCCGTCGTCGAGACTTCCCCGAGGAAACTTGAGGAATGGGTGGCCGTTGCTCCGAGGACGATTGCATCGCGCTTCACGAGCTGTCCCAAGGAAGCCTTTAACGTCATCGAGGACCTTGGCCAAGACGAGGAGCCTTCTTGGGGCGCCTTCGTGCCCAAATCTCACCAGAGAATCTGCTCGCAATTCCCCGGTCCCCGTTTCGCTATGTATGAGTTCGTCTTTAAGGAGGCTGGTCTCCGTCTCCCCTTCACTCATTTGCAACGGAGTGTCTTCAGTTGGTTGCGCCTGTGCCCGTCTCAGCTTCACCCCAACGCTTTAGCGTTCTTAAGGGCCTTTGAGGTCGTATGCGGGTACTTGGAGGTCGAAGCGACTCTGCCTCTTTTCTTCAGAGTGTTTCATTTGCAGAGGTTGCGTAATCCGGACGACAAGTGGAGTTGGGTGTCCTTTAAGCAGCCGAAGAAGCTGTTCGCCATTTACCAGGACTCGATCAAGCATTTCAAGAGTCGGTATTTTATAATTAAGCTGCTCACTCATGATGCCGAGAATCATCTGTTCGAGGAGCGCGAGTATATTGAGGATGGGGTGAGGACAGTGGGCCCAGCTGCTCGGTTCCCGTTAGAGTGGCAACCCGACCATTTCGAGCATGGGACTGACTATTACATCTTCTGGGACGAGGATCTCAATGAGCGCGATACGGGGGGGTATCAACGGCTCGCTTCTTTCGTGGACGGGTTTAGACCAGCAGTATGTACCTATCCCAACGGGGATCCCTTAGTCGAGGAAGATGGAGGTCCTATGCTGGAGCCTCGACATATCAACACAAAAGCCATCCTCGAGTGTGGGAGTTACGGGGATGCGATAATTTTGTTAGGTGAGATAACTATTTCCTGTTCGAATAATATCCTTTCGGTTCTAACTCTTTATTTTGCAGGAAAAATGGCCGACCTGCATGACAAGATTGTGAAGATGAGGGCAAAGAACAAGGGGCCCATCAAGCTGACCGTGAAGCGATCTCGGGTAGAGGAGGTCAAGGCGGCTGTTGCGGGTGCGCCTGACGGTGGCTCCCCTTCATCGGTTGGGACGACTTCGGGGAGTTCTCCGGCCGGGAAAAAACAAAAGAACGAGGGGACTCCCGAACTCCGCCCCCTTATCAATGACAACCCGTCCGAGGAGGACATTGTGCTGCCCTCATGTACTCTGCACAGGGGGATCTTCTCCAAGAGGAATGTTTTGCTGGAGCGCGAGGAGGTGAGGCATATAGTCAGGCGTGATCGGACGGTCCGGGATAAGGACTTGTCCGAGGATCTTGAAGGAATGATGAGGGTGGCCGCCTTGGCCTTGGCCCTCAATGCCCAAAGAGTCTGCCCCCAGAAGGACTATGATGCTCTGCAGACCAAGTATGATGAGCTGGAGCACGAGTTCGAACAGTACAAGGATAAGTACGAGGTTCAGAGCAGCATCGTCGAAGACCTCTGCAAAGAGCGGAACAAAGTCAGGGATTTGGAGGCCGAGGGGGAAAGGCTCCGTGAGCGAATTGCCGAGCTAGAGAGGTCTCATCTCCCTGCTGCCGAGGAGGATGAGGACGAGAAAGCTTTGGTGACCCGCTCCCAGCTTCTGGGCAAGGTGAGGGAGCTGGAGGTTGACTGTGTTGCTACTCTGGGGGTTGGATTTAAAGCCGCAGTGGATCAGCTGAAAGTCCTCAGTCCGCGCTTGGTGACGAAGGGCATCGGTCTGTACAACAAAGTTGTGGACGGTCGGATTGAGTCCAATCCGCAGTTCGAGGACTGGGAAGATGAACAGGAGCCCCAGGGTGAGGACGACGGTGCCGAGGAGGATGATTGTGATGTCTAGACAATTTCTTGATAGTGGCCTGCGTGCCCGCCGTTTTGTGGCCTGCGTGCCCATGTTTTGTGGCCTGCGTGCCAATGTAGTTAGTTGGGCGATGCCCGGATAGTTTTTGTAATATTTGGATATCCCCGGCCAGTTTGGTCGGTTTTCAATATTGTTCTGCGTTTTATGTTCCAATATTTATGCTTATCTGTTAATCGAATATTTATGTTTGTGCTCGGCCGAGGTTTATGGCCCGGGCGTGTGGGAAACGGTCCGGGTGCGCAGAGCAGGTGTGCGCTATAAGCGAGCTCGAGGCCGCGGTCGGGGCCAGGTGCTCGCGGCGTGAACGATCCCATCGCGAGCTGGGGTTCTGCCGTGCAGGTACTTCCGCGGAGGGTCTGTGTGTAGGGCCCGCCGCGTAGTCGGCTTTGCCTCTTGGTAGGGTTATCCGACTGAAGCTGTCGTGGAGCGTACGCGCTTGTACCATGGCGCGAGTCCTTGCCCAGCTTTCCTCGTGTTTGTTACGAGCTGCCGGGCAGCGTTAGGTTGTTTCTAACTGTAATAGCGTCTGAGTTTTTCAGCGTTCCAAGGTCGAGCAAGTTTTTCGCCGAGAAGGTTTTCGAGGTAATATGCCCCGTTTTCGGTTTTATCGTATACTCGATACGGACCTTCCCAGTTCGGGGCTAGTTTGCCCTCGCGCGAATCTTTCATGTTTCTGCGGAGGACCAAGTCTCCAATTTCGAACCCGCGTTTGATAACTTTAGTGCTATGGCGTAAGGCTATTTGTTGTTTCAGTTTCGCTTCTCGGAGGGAGGATCCTGTCCGGATTTCCTCGACCATGTCGAGCTCTTCTCTCATAGCTTCGTCATTGAGTTCCTCTTCGAGAGGTGACTCAGTTCGACGAGATGGTTCTCGGATCTCTACGGGGATCACGGCTTCAGTGCCGTAGGTTAACCTGAACGGTGTTTCGCCTGTGGTCGAGTGTGGGGTCGTTCTGTACGCCCAGAGGACGCTGTGTAACTCTTCGACCCAAGCCCTTTTTGCCTCGCCCAACCTTCTCTTCAGTCCACGAGAATGACCCGGTTGGCGGCTTCAGCTTGTCCGTTCGTTTGAGGGTGTTCGACCGAAGTGAAGTGTTGTTTCGTCCCGAGTTTGGTTACGAACTCCTGGAATTTTTTGTCCGTGAATTGGGTGCCGTTATCGGTAATGATCGCCTGTGGCACCCCAAACCGGGCGAGTATGTTCCGCTTATAAAAGCGGAGTACGTTTTGGGACGTGATTTTGGCGAGCGCTTCGGCTTCTATCCATTTCGTGAAGTAATCCACAGCGACCACTAGGTATTTATTTTGGTAAGACCCGACCGGGAAAGGTCCGAGGAGGTCCATTCCCCATGTGGAGAAAGGCCAAGGCGAGGAGAGAGATTTGAGCTCGTTCGGGGGCGCCAGGTGCATGTCAGCGTGTCGCTGACATTTATCGCATTTCTGGACGTATTCTTTGGCATCTTGCTGCATGGTCGGCCAATAGTAGCCGGCCCTGAGGGCTTTCCTCGCCAGTGATCGTCCGCCGAGGTGTTGGCCATTGATTCCTTCGTGAAGCTCTTGGAGTACCTCAAGTGCTTGTGAGGCGTCGACGCATTTGAGGAGAGGGATGGAGAAGCCTCGTCGGTACAGTTTGTGTTCGAGGATAGTATACGAACAGGCTCGTCTTTTAATCGCCGAGGCTTTCTTTGCCTCAGCGGGGAGTTCGTCTTTCGTGAGGAAGTTATATATTGGGGTCATCCAGCAGTGGTCGTCCCCGATAGCGAATATTTGTGGAGCCCGCGCGTTTTCGCCTATGCTTGGCCTGGGTAGGATTTCTTGGATGACCGACTTGTTTCCTCCTTTCTTTCTCGTGCTCGCAAGTTTGGATAACACATCGGCGCGCGAGTTGTGTTCTCGGGGGATATGCTCGACTTCTGCTTTGATGAATTTTTTCATCTTGTCCTTGACGAGCATGAGGTACTCGGCGAGTACGTCGTTTTTGGCTTGGTAATCGCCGCTGATGTGGGATGCGACGAGTTGGGAGTCTGTGTAGATCTTGACCTCGCGCGCGCCCACATCCTCGGCAAGTCTCAGACCTGCAAGGAGGGCTTCATATTCGGCCTGGTTGTTCGACGTGTTGAAAGATAGGACTAAAGATACTTCGATGATGAGTCCTTCATCGTTTTCTAGGATAATTCCTGCCCCGCTTCCTGAATTGCTTGAGGCGCCATCTACGTAAATGGTCCATTTGTTCTTGGTCGGATCCGGGGAGTCGGCCATCGAGGTCATCTCTGCCACGAAGTCTGCCAAATCCTGAGCTTTAAATGCCTTCCTGTTTTCGTACTGTATGTCGAACTCCGATAGCTCGAGGGACCACCTCAGCATCCTGCCTGCCATATCTGGTCGGCTGAGGAGTTGCTTGATGGGTTGATCTGTTCGGACGAAGATGGTGTGGGCGAGGAAATAGTACCGCAGCCTTCTGGCCGCTATTACTAGGGCCATGGCGACTTTCTCGATCTGTTGGTATCGCACCTCGGGGCCTTGCAGGGCTTTGCTGGTGAAATATACGGGCTTTTGCCCGCTTTCGTTTTCTTGGATCAAAGCCGCGCTGACTGCCTCGTTTGAAACAGCTAAGTACAGGCATAGAGGCTCGTTGTTATCGGGTCGAGAAAGGACGGGCGGTTTGGAGAGCACTTGTTTGAGGTGTGAAAGTGCTCGCTCGCATTCCTCAGACCATTCAAAGGTCGCTTCTTTTCGTAGTAGTTTAAAGAAAGGGAGTGCGTGTTGGGCGGATTTTGCGACGAAACGCGATAGTGCGGTGAGCATCCCGTTCAAGACTTGGATGGATTTTTTATTGTTAGGAGTGGGTAGTTCGGAGAATGCTCGGCATTTGTCCGGGTTGGCTTCTATTCCTCGTTCGGTCAAGTAGAAACCGAGGAATTTGCCTACGCGGACGCCGAAAGTACACTTCTCCGGGTTGAAGCGCATCTTGCAGGATCTGGCCCGCTCGAACACCCGCTCGAGATGTGAGGTGTGGTCGGCGTCCTCTCGAGATTTGACGATCATGTCGTCCATATATACCTCGAGGGTGTCGCCGATCTCTCCTCGGAAAACTTTGTTCATCATCCGTTGATACGTGGACCCAGCGTTTTTGAGGCCGAATGGCATTACGTTGTAGTAATAGTTGCCCGACTCCGTCATAAACGCTGTGCACTGCTTGTCGCTCCTCGTCATGGGGATTTGGTTGTAACCTGAATAAGCATCCATAAAAGACAATAGTTTATAGCCGGCCGAGTCGTCGACCAGTCTATCAATGTTAGGTAAAGGATAGGCGTCCTTTGGACATGCCCGGTTAAGATCGGTATAATTAACACACATTCTCCATTTTCCATTAGATTTTTTAACAAGTACAACGTTTGAGAGCCAAGTAGAATATTTGGCCTCGGAAATAAAATTTGCCTCTAGGAGGTCTTTTACAGCTTTCTCGGCAGCCTCCGCTTTCTCGGGAGACTGCCGACGCCTACGTTGAACTACGGCCTTCGCGGCTGGATTGATGGAGAGGTGGTGGCAGGCGACCTCGGGGTCGAGTCCGGGCATTTCTGCGGCGCTCCAGGCGAACAAGTGTGCATTGGCTCGAAGGCAGGCCATGAGTTGCTTCCTTGGTAGATCTGGGATGCCCTTGCCGATCTTTACTGCTTTATCAGGATTGTCGCCCAGGGGGACCAACTCGAAATCTCCGTCGGGGATAGGTCGGACGGGATGAGTTGCCTTTGATTGCGTTTCTTCCCCGATCTTCAGTTCTTCCTCTGTAAACCGTGCATCAAGGTCGACTGAGCTGACGTTGGTTGTCTGATGCTGGTCTTCTCGAGGATGTTTGTCTTCGGCTCTTGGCTTTTTGTTGGAGTTGGTCGGAGGGGCGATCAGTTCTAGTCCTTTGACGGAGGCGTCAAAGATTCTCCTGGCAGCTTCGATATCGGCGTTGATGGTGGCCACTCGTCCTGTCCTCGTGTAAAACTTCATCTTTAGGTGAACAGTGGAGGGCACGGCGGTTAGCTCGGCTAGAGTGGGGCGCCCGATAATGCAATTGTACAGGGTTTTGCAGTCGATCACCAAGAATCTGGTTTTGACTTGCCTGGAGGCTTCCCCTTCTCCGAAGGTGACAATCAGCTCGACGTAACCCCATGGTTTGGTGGTAGCTCCGTTGAAACCTTGGAGGTCCGAACCCACATAGGGAGTGAGATGTGAGTCGTCCAGCTGGAGTGTCTGGAAGAGGTGGGAGTACATGATGTCGACCGAGCTGCCTTCGTCGACCAAGACCCGTCGGACGTCGAAGTTCGCCATTCTAGCTCGGACGAGCAGGGGGATTGTGGCGTTTGGAGCTCCGCCGGGCAGTTCCTCCAGGTAGAAAGTGATTGGCTCTGATTTTCCCCGGAACTTCCGCAGTGTGGGGCCGAGGTCCGCGTTGGCGCTGAGCAACTCATCGAACTTTCTCTTGACTGAACTGATGGTGAGGGAGCCTGGATCCCCGCCGTTGGAGACGACCATGGTGAATGGGAAATTTTCCCATTTGCTGAGTGCGGTGAGGATCTCGGCTGATGGCATGAAATCCTCTGGGCGAGTGACGGACAGTGCTACTTGTAGTGGCCTGTTATCCGGCGAATTCCCTTCGTCAGAGTTTCTGTGGTCGTCCCTTCGGGAAGGTTCCCCTTTCTGTGTGTATTTTGAAAGGCGGCCCTCCTTGATCAGTGTTTCAATTGCATCTTTGAGATGGATGCATTCTTCGGTCAGATGGCCGTGACTTCTATGGTATTTGCAATACTTTGATTTGTCGGTTCCCGGCCTTGCGGGGTTCGACTTTGGGGGCCTGATGTTTGATTTCTTGAAGTCGGTGTTCTGGCATTCGGCCAGGATCCTCTCCCGCGAGGTGTTCAGAGGGGTGTAGTCATTGAAGCGACCAGATGGTCCTCGGCGCTCTTTGATGTCGAGAGACATGTCGTCTTTCCTTTTTTCATGCCCTCTCTTCGAACATGGGTGCTCGTAGTTTGAACTGCGAGCGGCGTCACTGCCTCGCGAGGCTTTGATGGCAGCAGCCTCTCCTTCCTCGAACGCGATGAACGCTTGAGCTTTGCGAAGGAGGGCGTTCATGGAGTGGACCTTTTCAATCTTAATGGCCTTCTTAAAGTCACTGCCGGGGAGAAGTCCTCGTTCTAAGAGGTATCTCTTCATGTAGTCTTCTGTTTGTACTTGGACGGCCTCCTTGTTGAACCTGTCGAGGTAATCCCGAAGAGGTTCATTGGGCCCTTGTATCACGGCCTCGAGATTGGCCTCTGATTTTGGTTGTCGTCGGGAGGCTGTGAAATGGCTCAGAAAAAGTTCCTTGAGGTCGGTCCAGGAATGGATGGAGTTGGGGCGGAGGTTTCTGTACCAAGTCATTGCTCCCTTCCTGAGGGTGGTCGGGAAGATGCGGCACTTGATAGAGCCCTTGACGACGTGGTAGTCCATGACCGCTTCGATGCTCCGAATATGGTCGTCGGGGTCAGTGGTTCCATCATACTGGTCCAACGCCGGGGGTTTTTCCATCCCTCGAGGAAGGCGGGCTCTTCGGATGTTCTCGGACAAAGGGCTGCGGAAGTCTTTTTCGTCGCTTGGTCTTGGTGAAGTTGAATGTCTGCCTCGCCGGGGTCTTTCCTGGTCATTGTTGGGACCAGCGCGATTATCCCGAGGAGAGGGACGCTCGCGGGGTTTCAGCACAGCCTTGGAGGGGCCCTGATGACCCTGCTCGGGGGAGAGACTTCTTGCTTCAGTGGCCTCTGGTCTCTGGTTCTTCCTGCTCTTTCTCGGTGGAGAGCGGGAATATGATCTCCGACGGCGGTGTCTTCTAGGTGGCGAGCGTGAAGAAGATGGGGAACGCCGGCGGTGCCTCCTCGGAGGTGAGCGCGAGGAGGAATAGGAGCGCGACCGGTAATGTCTCCGCGGAGGGGAGCGGTACCGTCGCTTCCTTTCCAGCTCGTGGATACGGTCGTCCTGAAGTCGGAGGAGGATGTTCGTCTTTTGCATTTCTTTGAGCAGGAGGACAGTGACGGGGTCAGCATCCTCGGGGATGTTGAGCGGTTCCTCCTCTTCTACATGACGGGTCCTCTGCCTGTCGGAGGTGTGGGTGAATGAGGAAGCAGCGTGCCCGTCTCTGGCGTCGGTCTCATTCTCATTCTGGGGGCGCTCAGGCTCATTGTGGGTTTGGGCCTGCTGGTCTTCCCCGTTCTGAACGTGTCCCTCGGGAGGGTTTTGTTCGACATTCTGAACCTGTTGGAGGCCCTGCAGCTGCTGGACGTTCTGGACCCGCTGCCTCCTAGGTTGCGAAGTCTCATGTCTCGACCTTCCCTGTCCGGCAAGGGCATGTTGAGGTTCTTCTTGCCGGCGGCGATTCGTCACCTCGCGGGTGGAATCTTCGATCATATGTTCCAGGAGGAAGGGGTCGGAGCTTGGGATGTTGTTGTTAGCCATGACAATCGTGAAAGGTTATGCTTTGATCTTTGTTAAAGAAGGCGAAGCAAGGTTCCCACAGACGGCGCCACGGATCGTACCTGATCAGAAGAATCGTCAAGGCAGCAGAATCTGGCTTGGAGAGCAAGATGGGGGGGGGTACCTGCAAGGTTCTCCGATGCTTAAGTTAGTAGCTATCAGAGAATGAGGGTTGAGAGTGAAGAATAGAATACCTGACCCTCTAGTGAAAGAGGGTATTTATAGCCCCCAGCGCTGGGCCAAGGTTCCCTAATTGGGCCAAATCCAACTGGAGCCCCACGTGCTAGGGAACTGCCAGAACGTCCCATGCTAGGGCTGAGTCAGCAGGAGACTCACGTTCCGGATGATCATAGCGTAGGGTTCGGAGGTGGTTGACCGAGTTCCCCTCTGCGTGACGCGTGGTCTTCGCGCGTGGATAACTCCTTGACGGTTATCCAGTAAATGGGCCCAATGAATTGGGCCTGCTCGGCTAGTGAGAGGAGCTGGGCCTGCTCGGCCCAGGCCAGAACAGTTACCAAATGGAATGGTCTATTGGCTGAAGTATCCCTAGTATGGTTCAGAAAAACTAAAACTATAAAATAAGGGATTTTTCTTCCACCGATGAGAAACACACCTTAAGAAAATCTAAAAATGTTTCAACGAATTTAGAAGTGTATTTTGGACGTAGTCATTTTGCACCAAATACAAGTGTAAATGAATTCAACTCTTTTTTTTTGTCTGAAATTAGTTTGGAGATACACTTATGTATTTTCCATTTACAAACGATAATATTATTTTTAATAAAAATACTATATTACTGCAAATGTTGGATCCTTTTGTTTCTAAGTTGTCTTTCGTACTGCAGTGCTGCTCGTGTCTTAATAAGAATGACATCTATGAAGTCCCTCTTAGGTGAGTCTTCTGGAAAGACTTCTTTGTCTATATCTGCTTGCACAAGATCTACAATACGTTGAAAAATGAGGAAGAAGAAAAATTTGACGCGTATTTGATTAAAAACATGTTTGAAAGTGAATTTTTGTAAATTATACGGAGATGTATTTATGTATTAATTTTTGACATAAATTTAGGATCTGATTTAAAAACGAATCAATTGTGTTTGAATGAGGTGTGTTGGAAGATGTATTTACATGTTTTATGGCTAGTTTTTGTTTTTTTACTAAGGTGTGAGAGTAAATTTTAGGGTGGAAAGAACATTATTCTAAAATAGTGATGTAAAGCAAGTATTACTATATGAACTTTTGTATGTTGGACTTAATACTTAAAATGTTAGGTTCACACTTGTTGTTTGTTTTTCAATTTTCATTTCTAATTCAAGTTTTGTGTTGAATGAATTGGTTGTTGGGGGAAAATAACAAACATAGAGAAAAAGTGGAACAAAATAACAACACAAGGGATTAATGGGGAAACTCTAAAACTGGAGAAAAAACCACGACCGTTGTCAATAGACAATCAGAGAATAACACTATGTATAAATT
The DNA here is from genome assembly GCF_029867415.1 of Vicia villosa. Taxonomy (NCBI): domain Eukaryota; kingdom Viridiplantae; phylum Streptophyta; class Magnoliopsida; order Fabales; family Fabaceae; genus Vicia; species Vicia villosa. The sequence goes on along the minus strand of NC_081180.1, from coordinate 75,601,538 downwards.
GTTACAACTCATAATATACCCTCAAATACCCCAGGCCTCCAGCACACCCATACCCTCCAAAACAAATATTTAACTACATCTCACAATACTCTAATACAAGAGCATAAGAGAACAAAGAAAGTCAAATACACGTTTAAAGTGCTTTTGACTGGTGCATTTTGTAAAAAAAAAATTAAATCCTATATATAGCTTTGGACTCCATCTTTCTTCACAAAACTAAGCGATGTGAGACTTCTTCAACATATATATTTTCAACCAAATCCAACAATCTCCACTTTGATTGAAAATAATACCTTAACTTTCACTGTCTTCACCGACAATCATACTCTACCATAAAGAGTATAGTCACTTGAAGTTACACCACTTCAAGAATTTTCACATTGTCTTCACCGACAATCATATTTTTAAAACTATCATACTCTCTCATGAAGAATATATTTCACTTAAAGATAAACCACTTCAAGAATTTTACATTGTCATCACCGACAATCATATACTTTATCATGAAGAATAAATTTCACTTAAAGCCAAACCACTCCAAAAATTTCATATGTCAAAAACTAGGTTGAAAACTTATGGTATAACTTCCTTGTTGGCAAGAAGCTCTTCAACCACCGACACAATTTTGCACCTTGTGTAATCTTGATTGTAGCAACACATATTTGACTTAAACTTTCCACAAGTATAAAATAATTCTTCCACCAATTTTCTCTAATCCAAACTGCACAACGGAACATGTGACTGCAGCTCAACAACTCTTTCATAACATCACTCTTCTTTTCTGATGTGGAAAATCAGACAAAGTCGCAACCACAGAGCATACTAAGAACTCATATCTCTGAATCAAACCAAAAGCTCTGATACCAGTTGCTGGCAAAATAGCAAACATAGAAAAAAAGAGGAACAAAGTAACAACTCAAAAAAGTAAATTGTTACATCACATAATATACTCTCAAATACCCCAGGCTCCCAGTACATCCACACACTCCAAAACAAATATTTAACTATTTCTCACAATACTCTAATACAAGAGCATAAAAGAACAAAGAAAGTCAAATACAAACTTAAAATGCTTTTGACTGGTGCATCTTGTAAAGAAAAACTTGAATCTTATATATAGCCTTGGACTTCCTCTTCCTTCACAAAACTAAGCGATGTGCGATTTCTTCAACATATATTTTCAATCAAACCCAACATTGATTATGTAAAATTGATTTTAATCGAGTTGAGATTAAAATATTTTATGTTTGAATACATTTCTATAAAGTTTATGCAAAAATTAATTGAATAAAAAATTTTAATATAAAAATTACATTTAAACTCTTTGGACCTTATTATTTGCTTTGTTTTTTTAGGATAATGGTGGATTACTTGTTTGAAACTAGTCATTCGAAGAAAAGAAATCCCGTTTGTTAGAAATGAAGAAGAAAAATCAAGTTTTACTAACTCCAACTTTTTATGTATTAATAATGCAACTACATAATGCATTTTAATTTTATTTTATATATGAGCTGTGAGGTTTTTGATGAGACGTGAATTTGTTTAACCTGACAGGTACTCTAGGTCTAAGGCGTCTGATGTACTCTATTGACGAATGTGTTCATCGGTGGGTCAGCTTACATACAAATTCTGCTTTCAAGTTTAAAGGGTTAAACGTTTCTTGATGAAATGAAACGTTAATTTCCTGTTTTTCTTTCCTCCCTTTTCTTCTTTTTCCCGTTGAGTAATGTTTTTAGTAAAAATTTTAGTATCTTAGAGTTTCGTTGTACACTAGTACCTTATAATAAATACTTGATTCAATGAGACAACATCAATAAAATAAGCTACATGAAACTAACTATTAATGTAAAAATGGATGTGTTATTTTTAATTCACAAATAAACTTTACGACATTTAATTTTTATTAATTATATTTAGATTTTACTGTATCAAGTTACAGTTTGGATTTTTAGGACTTAAGTAATTTTTAGAATTCGAGTTAAATCTTGAGTTATATGTTGAAAGGTTTACAATATAAATTATTAAACATTAGAGAATTTCTTCACCCACCTCCCAACCTTCTTGGCCACCTCCGGTGAATTTATCACAATACCTCTTGTTTCGGAAGTTCATTTCCGAAACTGTACTTTTTTTCTTGAAAAAGGTGTTTTCGGAAATGAACTTCCGAAAACGTGTTTTTTTTAATATAAAATATTGATTTCGGAGATGCATCTCCGAAATAAAGTGACTTTTTCAGAAAATGTGGTGTTTCGGAAGTTCATCTCCGAACGCACCCCCCTGGGGAATTCGGAAATGAACTTCCGAAAATATGTCTGGACAGAATAAAATGAAAAACAACAACAATTCGCTTTATTTAATCGGGTGAAGATTACAACGATAATATTACATAAAATTAAAGTTACATATTGTTCAACACGGGTAAGTGGGGATGAGAGAGTGGTGGGGAGAAAAAAAGACTTCCAACGAAAATTAAAGTTACAATTCGCTTTATTTAATCGGGTGAAGATTACAACGATAATATTATCATCTTAGTTTTTGGAAGTGGTAACCCGGGCCGGAACATATGACGGAGGAGGTGGATGTCCGGAGGAAGAAGAACCGGAGGTACGTCCACCGCGACACAAAGGAGCCAATCAATGTAAGCTATAGTTTATCATTATCATCAGGGGACGTCATTACAAAAAATTGGGAAAAAATCTTATTATTTTTAATCTTGATTTTTTAGAAATGACGTCCCCAGATGATAATGATAAACTATAGCTTACATTGATTGGCTCATTTGTCTCGCGGTGGACGTACCTCCGGTTCTTCTTCCTCTGGACATCCACCTCCTCCGTCATATGTTCCAGCCCCGGTTACCACTTCCAAAAACTAAGATGATAAATCCAATACAAAAACATTATTCGATACAATCCGAAATCAGAACAAAACAAGACACGTCAAACAAGACAAAAGCATGTTATTCTGCCCGACGAGCGTTACAAAATACACATCAAACAAAATAAAAACACGTTATTCTTCCCGACGAGCGAACTCCTCCGAATGAAGATAATTATACCAATCCTCATCCCACTCAGTATCAGAACCATCAGCGTTGATCACGCCTGAAGGCTGCGAAGCAGAACCAGTCAAAAGCTTCTTCTTCTCCTTCTTCTCCTTCACCTCCTTCACCTCTTTCACCTCTTTCACCTCTTTCACCTCCTTCTTTGAAGAACCCTTTCTTCCCTTAGCGTCAGTCCTGCGTGCTGGTTGGTTGCCTGACACGTTCCTGTAAACAATTGAAATTGATTAATATGAGAGACAAAATAAAAAACAAAAAAATTTGAACTTCTGATACATTTCGGAAGTTCATTTTCGAAAACTGGGATGGAGGTGTTTTCGGAAATGAACTTCCGAAACACCCCTGCGATGGGATTTTCTGCAACTTCCATGGCAGACCCCTAAACCAAACTTCAAAACAAATCAAAATGCTTCTAAACAACCTAAATACTACTAACAACCTAACCATATATCATTTATACAATTAAAACCCTAAATAACATGCATTTGAATAATAGATCTAAAAATTTCAAAACTTACAAAGTGTTAGGATTAAGGGCTTTTGAATGTTGTTTAGCAGTGTGATTGGAGCCTTGATGGAGCTTTGGAATTCTGTTTGCACAAATTTTCGCCTTTGCCACTTTTTGTTTTGATTTAGGGTAAATGATTGGGGGAGGGGGAGTGTTTTGATAAATCTGCAGAAATCGCAGTATTTCGGAAGTGAACTTCCGAAATAATTGTTTCGGAAATGAACTTCCGAAGTAAGTCAATTTTTTTAAAAAAACACGCTTTCGGAAATGAACTTCCGAAGCAGGGGTAGTTTTGGTTTTTCGCAGGAGGTGACCACCCATAGGGAGGTGGGTAAAGAAATTTTCAAACATTAACAAATTAATTAGATCTTGATGAGTATTATTAATTAGATCTTGATGAGTATTGTTTGCCTATGGTTAAGTCTATTGTTATAGAAATACCATACTAGGGTCATGCTAACGAGTGCCCCGGGGCACTCCTTAAGCATTCCATATAAAAAAAATATTCCTTAAATAAATGATTTATTTCAATTTCCAATGAATTGAATACAAGTAATTTCAACATAACAAACTTTGTTATTTCTTAAAAAAGCTAATTATTTCCATTTCCAAAACATTAAATACAAGTATTAGTTACCTCTTTAAACTCTTAACAAGTGCCCCTGGGGCACTCGTTAGCATTTCCCATACTGTAAACATAAGTTTGCTAAATAAAACTAAGACCTAAGGTAAGAAATATTGTTTGTATTAAAATTGAGTAACATACCTTGTCTTCATTCCTTTAAAGCGAATGTTTGCATCTTATATATAGACTAATGATTTAGAATAAATGATCTTCTTTACTTTGAGCAAATGTTTGCATATTATTAAGGAATTCAAATATGGGTTAATTTCAGGATCTAACAACTTGATGACCCTGAAGATTGACCTTAAGAGGGGCATGATCAAATATATGGGAATTTCTCACTTCAATTTCATAGTTAGAGTATTTCAAAAACCATGCCCTATTACATATAACTATATCTAGAGTATATAGTTCTAGTAGCATGCTTATTAGACCAAGTGTAGTGTGTACCTCTAGTTTCATGCTAAAAAAGGTTAGAGTCTGTCGTCATGTCTTCTAGATCCTCAAATTCTATTCCATGTACATGATTTCCACCAATTCCGTCAGCACTCGTGAGAACATTGTTAAAATCTCCAATCACCATCCATTGATCATGTATGTATCTTGCCAAGCTTTTGATCTCCATCCAAGTAATCTTTTTGTTTGCAGGCTGGTTAGGGGCATAAACTACAGTCAACTAGCATATCCTTTACACTGCAATATCACACACTTCACAATACATAAATTGGTAAGAACTAGCCTTCATTGTAATAACCTGCTCATTCTTCTTCCACATCACCCAAATCCTACCATTTGGGTGCTTATCATAGTTATCTATCTAGTTTCAGTCTTGCCTAAATGTTCGCCTCACTTTAGGGGCATTATTACTCTTAACTTTAGTTTCTAGAATAGTAACACAAGACACCTGTGGAGCTTTGAGATTGGCTCCAATCTCAATGTGTCTTGCTTTTTTATTCAAGCCCCTCACGTTCCATGAGCGAACAACAATTTCACTAATTTTAACCAAATGTGTTTCATCAATCATATGTGTTTTACCTCTATTTCTGCTAGATGATCACACCATTGTCCATTCAACTTTGTTCTCCATGGTGTCCTCTGTTATGTGTTAGGAAATCTCTTAATTAGTTTTCCTGTCAGATTCATCTTTGGTCTTCAAGCTATTCTGCTTTGATATCCATTTCTGTTTGGCCTGAGTTTTGTTTTCAAATTTATCTTGTTTTAGTGATTAGTCTGTAAAGCTTGTAATATTATATTGTAAGTTGTACAAGTGCAATTCAAACTTCTCATTTGAATTAAGTTGGATCAATTACCTAATTGATTTTTTTTCATCATCATGATGTTGCTTTATGTATCAATACATACAATACTTCTATCTACGTAAAATCTTTTTCAAATGTTTTCATCAATTTAGATTCCAAAATTTAACTCTGATTTTAAAATTTAAAATAAGAGGAATTAGTCTATTTAAACCTCTTCTAGACTTACAACCACCATATTCAACCAACAAGTTGTTCATGATAGATCTTGGTTACTTGAATAGTTTTGAGACATTGTAGCCTTGAAATTGAGAAACTTGCTAGAACTGAGATTTTGTTTTATGAATAAAAAAATAAGAACTACCGATTGTTCTAATATTTGACATCAATGTTTCAATTTAGACCTCAAATTCACAACAATGGTGCTTGGTTGAAATGACCCTAATTAAGGGAGTGTACTTTTTTTATAGAAAAACTCATCCTCATTAATAGCCAAACCAGTAAGAATTACAAATATCATGAGGTAATTGAAATGGAACATACACCATACATAAATTAGAAGCACTTCTAAGAGAAAACACTACATTTTCATAAGAGACATTATACATATATTTTTCACAAGCTAAGGCACAATCAAACCAAAAACAACAACATTTTAGCCAGAAATATACTCTCTTGCAAACACCATCAATGACAATGTGGGAGTGAGAATCCGTTGTCTTTTTCCAAATCCAATTACAAATGATTTTTTGACTTATGTTTGCACTTCTCGACTTTCTTTGGTCTCAATATTGCCCAACCTTCTCGAGTGTTCACAAATTAATAGATGACTAGAGATATTGTAGAAATGGATGTTGGACTCACAAGCTTCCTCAATCATTATGAGATGCCAATAGACATACATAAACATGCTACATGACATAAAACTCTTTTGAAGTATTTTGCCAAACATGAAGAGTGCAACCTTTATCCTTAAAAGGCAAAAACACATAACAAAAAATATGTAACTGAACTTAAACAACTCTATTAAAGACATCATTTCATAGTGTAGAACAACCATGGCGGCTTCGGTGGTGGACAAAAAGATTACCGACAACGAAAGTGTAAGAGCAACTACAAGGGAGAGATGTGCATAAAATCCATAACTAACTTGTCATTTCTTGGTGGAGGTGTCTCTAGTGGCGGCTGCAAAAACACAAATGGAAGCTTGACGGTTGTTAGTGGTGGAGAGAGGGAATGTCTGGCAATAAGCTTAACTATCGTGAGGACATGAGAATGAAGATAGACGGAGGGAAAAATGTTCTCAAAAGAGAGGGAGGTGGTCGCCATAGAGGTTGAAGGAGAGGGCCACCATGGGAATGAAAGGAAACCACCCAATTTTAAAAGGTTAGGGGAAAATTTTCTAGACAAAGGGGGATCATCTCTCTTTAAAAAGTTTTACAATTTAAAAGTGTACTTGCATACACTCAAGTACTCAAATTATTATGCATTTGAGTTGAATGGTATGTTTAAAATAATATCTACCTTAAGAGATGGTGATGCGAAACTTATAGGGTTAAATATGTTTGCGGTCCCTATAAATAACTCAAAATCTAGTTTTAGTCTCTATAAAATTTTTGTTCAAAGAATGGTCCTCATAAAGTTTTCCGTCTCCAATTTAAATCCTTGCCGTCAACTTTCATAGCTGACATGGCACGCCACGTGGAAGACAACTTGACAAAAATTTTAAAACGCCTTAGATTGAGGGGGTTTTAAACCTCCTATAAATAAAGAATTAATAAAGCATTAAAGAGATTCATCTATGCGGTTTATAGAAATTGGTTCTATACAGTTAAGAATGGTTTAAAGAGATTTATCTGATTGCATCAGATACTTAATATATAATGAAGGTTATCTTTTTATTGTGATGTGATGATTACGTTGATTAACATAAAGAAATTTTTTCAAGTCTACCAAACTTAAAATTTGTATACCTTTGTACCTGTAAAGAACCTCGTCTACAAAACATTAACTAATCATTGACATAAACTCAATTTCCACCCGATTGGAAAAGGGAGCTGTGTTAACTTAGTTTTACTAAAAATATTCATTCTCCTACATACATAATAGCCATCAAAATTTCTTGTCCCCGGCTCATCATAGAAAATAGAGGCAATGTAAAGGTTCTTGTCCCACTTATCCTATAAAACCAAATATGATCCGATTGCAATTAACTCTAAATTAGGTGCATAAACAACAAATGTGACTATATGACCCACCTTAACACGGGTACTAGGAAAAACAGTAGTCCTTAGCGTTTCCTGAGTTTCCTCTTGGGGCTTATTACTAGGAACACACAGAACAAAAGCAACTTGGTTCCAAGTTGCAGCAAGCCATGTGATTCAGTATCCAGACTCCCATCGCTTGTGAATCCCTTCACTAGGATACAGAAAGTCTAGTTCCACCACCTGCAAATTTATAAACTTAAATGAATACCAATTCATACTATTAAGTTGCATTATGACTTAAGTACTAACGAATAAAAGCTGAAATCAAAGATGACCTGCTCTATAATCCCTGCCCCACGAGACATAACTACTCCCCCATTTACTTTGTTTCTGGTTTATTTAGAAGAGGTTTAAAACCCCCTCAATCTATTGCGTTTTAAAATGTTTGCCACGTTGTCTTCTACTTGGCATGCCACGTCAGCTTCCGTTAATGAAAGTTGACGGCAAGGACCAAAATTGAAAACGAAAAACTTTATAAGAACCATTCTTTAAACAAAAATGTTATAGAGACTTGTTGTGAAAAACGATACCAATAACAAAGTATAATAGGGAATTAGGGAAGAGAATAAGAACACAAGAATTGGTTATAACTGCTATTCTTTTACTTTCTCTTAAAACAAGATTACAAGTTTACAAGAATAACAAATAACCTCTCTCACCCTAAATTAGGATTTGCAGCTTAGCAATGATGAGAGACTAGTATGCTATTTATAATAAAACCTAACATACTAACTAATGGGCTTTTTCAGCAAGGCCCATTACACAAGCCAACTTAATAAACAAGCTAACTTAACAAATTAGGGTTTAAACACTAAAACCTAATTTAACATGCTAACAACCCTAGCATCTTCGACATCTGCATGCTAGACCCATCTTCGACTACAACATGCACACTTCGACACCAGCATGAGAACAATCCTTCGATTTCATGCTTAACTCTGTCGAACTGTCGAACCAAGAAACTACCCTTCGACAATACTAGAGTTCGATCCAATATCTCACAAATCTCCACCTTGGACCTAACTCTACAACGTCAAGGAACAGACTAGCTTTCTTCACGCAGCTTTATCAACTGCATACAGTGGAAAAACTTGCAACTCGGCAATGTCTTGGTGATCATATCAGCAGCATTGTCTTCAGTCGAAACCTTCAGCACTTGGACTTCTCCACGCTCGATTACTCCTCTGACGAAATGCAGCCTCACATCAATGTGCTTAGTTCGCTCATGATAGGCTGAATTCTTCGACAGGTGTATTGCACTTTGACTATCACATTTAACAGTGATACCTCGACCTTGAAGTTTTAGCTCCTTCGCAAAACCTTCAAGCCACAATGCTTCTTTCACAGCTTCAGTTAGGGCAATATACTCCGCTTCAGTGGTTGATAGAGCAACAACCTTCTGAAGTGTTGCTTTCCAACTAATTGCAGTGCCAAACATAGTGAAAACATATCCAGAAATAGATTTTCTGGAATCCATACAACCTGCATAATCAGAGTCGACATATCCTTCTATTACTGCTTTACTATCTTCACCCAAGGCTCCACCATAAATTAGGACTCTATTCAGAGACCCATTTATGTACCTTAAAATCCACTTCAATGCTTGCCAGTGAGCCTTTCCAGGATTCGTCATGTACCTGCTTACAAGACTTACTGCGTATGCTATGTCGGGTCTAGTACAGACCATAGCATACATCAAAGAACCAACTATATTAGCATATGGGATGCTATTCATATAGGCTCTTTCGACATCAGTACTGGGACACTGATCAATACTCAGCTTGAATTGAGGGTTTGTTGGAGTCACAACTGGCTTCGAATTCGACATACCAAACTTGTCAAGAATCTTCCATAGATATGCCTCTTGAGATAGGCATAACTTCGACTTCTTTCTATCTCTTCGAATGTCAATTCCAAGAATCCTGGAAGCAGCTCCCAGATCCTTCATATCGAACTCCTTATTGAGTTCAGCCTTCACCCTCATCACATCTTCGACACTGTTGCTTGCTATGAGAATATCATCAACATAAGCAACAAAATAACAAATGAATTACCAGGTCGAAATCTGAAGTAAACACGGTGGTCGAACTGACTTCTAATGAAACTTATGTGTGTCATGAACTTGTCGAATCTCCTATTCCACTGTCGAGGAGATTGTTTCAGCCCATACAAAGATCTTTTTAGCTTGCACACATAATCTTCCTTTCCCTTTTCGACATACCCTTCAGGTTGCCTCATCAGGATCGTTTCATCTAAATCACCATACAAGAACGCAGTCTTCACATCCATTTGTTCCAGTTCAAGGTCGAACTGTGCCACCATGGCAAGCAACATTCGAATGGACCTATGCTTTACAACAGGAGAAAACACATCATTGAAGTCGACACCTTCTTTCTAAGTGAAACCCCTTGCAACTAACCTTGCCTTGTATCTTTTCGACGTCACTCCTTCAATTCCTTCCTTAACTTTGAAAATCCATTTACAGCTGACTAACCTTGCCCCAACAGGTTTCTTGATCAGTTCCCAAGTATGATTATCATGAAGAGATTTCATCTCATCATCCATGGCCTTTAGCCATTCAGTCTTATTTCGACTCCTCATAACTTCCTTATAGTCTCTAGGCTCTTCGTCTAGAACCTCACTTGCAGAGATTAAGGCATAAGCTATAAGATCTGCATATCCAAGTCTCTGAGGTGGCTTGATGACTCTTCTCGACCTATCTCTCGACAATAGGTAGTCATCGTCAGTTTCCTCAACTTCAGCATCTTCTGCTTCTTCTTCGACTTCATCTGGGATATGCAATTCAGCATCAACATGCTCCACCTCAACAGGAATCTCTACCTGTTCCAGCTCTTCTGCACTTCGATCATCATCATCAGTTTTCTTAAAAGCCATTTCAGCTTCATTGAAAACTACATCTCGACTGGTGATACACCTCCTGTGACCTGGCTCTAGGCACCATAGCCTATAAGCTTTGACTCCTTCAGGGTATCCCATGAACATGCATTTCAGAGCTCTAGGTTCGACCTTGTCTTGCCTAATGTGAGCATAGGCTATGCAGCCAAATACTCTCAGTTTGTCGAGATCTGGTGGATGTCCCGACCAAACTTCTTCAAGTGTCTTCATATCTAACGCTGTCGAAGGACATCTGTTTATCAGATATGTTGCTGTCGAAACAGCCTCAGCCCAGAACACCTTCTTTAAACCGGCACTAGTCAACATGCATCTGACTCTCTCCAAAATAGTTCGATTAAACCTTTCAGCCGAACCATTTTGCTGTGGAGTACCTCCAGTAGTTCTATGCCTTGCAATACCAGAGGCAGCACAGAAACTGTCGAATGCCTCATTGCAAAATTCAAGGCCATTGTCGGTTCTCAACCTCTTGACCTTTCTGCCAGTCTGATTTTCAACCAGAGTCTTCCAACTTTTGAAATTCTCAAAAGTTTCATCCTTAGTCTTCTGGATGAATACCCATAATTTTCTGGAATAATCATCTACTATGGATAGAAAATACCTTGCTCCTGAATGTGATGGACACCTTGCAGGCCCCCAAAGATCAGCATGGATGTAATCAAGGGATCCATGTGTTCTTTGTTTGCCTTTGTTGAACTTCACTCTGCAAGATTTTCCAAGTACACAGGGTTCACAAAACTTCAGCTTTTCGACTTTGTCTCCACCAAGCAGATTTTGTTTCCCTAATTTGACCAGACCCCTTTCACTGACATGGCCCAATCTCATGTGCCAGATTTCTGTTTTCGACAAAGGTTTCGTGGATGCAACATTTGTCGAACCACTTACAACTTCAGCCTCAAGGGTATACAAGCCTTGTTTCTTCACGCCTCTCAAGACTTCCTTCGAACCCTTCATGACTCTTAGGATACTTTTCTCTCCTTGGAAAACATATCCTTTCTTGTCGAATTCACCAAGAGAAAGCAGATTTCTCTTCAAATCAGGAACATACCTGACTTCAGTCAACAACCTTATTGACTCATCATGGAGCTTGAATCTAACAGATCCAATACCTGCAATCTTGCAAGCCTTGTTGTTTCCCAGCAATACTGATCCACCATCTTGATCACATAATTCCTCGAACAAGTCTTTGTTTGGAGTCATGTGCCAAGTGCACCCTGAATCCATAATCCACTCTCTTCTCGAGTCACTGCTTGAAACTACAAGAACATCAGATGATTCAAAATCATCTTGAACAATGGCTGCATTGCCATTATCCTTACCTCCATGATCTTTCAGGCGTTCAGGGCACACCTTTCTTGTGTGACCCTCCTTCTTACAATGATAGCATCGAATGCCAGATGCTTCGCCACTGTAAGACTTTGACTGGCTTTTGCCCTTCTTGTCGAACTTACCATTCTTTCGTAAGAGTTTTCCTTTAACGGCCAAACCTTCGCCAACAGTCGAAGGTTTATGCTCCTTTCGTTCATTCAAGTCCTTAGAGTACAAGGCTGATTGAACTTCTTCAAACGTCAGGGACTCCCTTCCATACAAGAGAGTTTCTTTGAAGTGAGCATGTGATCGAGGCAAAGAACACAATAGTAACAACGCTTGATCTTCATCATCGATCTTCACATCAATATTTTCAAGATCAAGAATCAGCTTGTTGAACATATCCAACTGCTCAGCCAATACTTTGTCTTCAATCATCTTGAATGAATACAAAGCTTGCTTCAGGTAGAGTCGATTTACCAGCGATTTGGTCATATACAAACTTTCAAGTTTCACCCATAACCCTGATGCCGTCGTCTCCTTTGATACCTGCCAGAGAACCTTATCACCAAGGCTCAACAAAATTGCGCTGTGTGCTTTCTCGATCATATTCTTCTTCTCCGCTGCCGTCAATTCTGCATTCATGGCTGCCTCTCCCTTCAACGCTTCCAAACATCCCTGCTGAACCAGTAGGGCTTTCATCTTCAAGCGCCACAGACCAAAATCATTCACTCCGGTGAACTTTTCAATCTCATACTTTGTTGAAGGCATCTTCTCCACGCTCACCGCACCAATTTGTTGTGAAAAACGATACCAATAACAAAGTATAATAGGGAATTAGGGAAGAGAATAAGAACACAAGAATTGGTTATAACTGCTATTCTTTTACTTTCTCTTAAAACAAGATTACAAGTTTACAAGAATAACAAATAACCTCTCTCACCCTAAATTAGGATTTGCAGCTTAGCAATGATGAGAGACTAGTATGCTATTTATAATAAAACCTAACATACTAACTAATGGGCTTTTTCAGCAAGGCCCATTACACAAGTCAACTTAATAAACAAGCTAACTTAACAAATTAGGGTTTAAACACTAAAACCTAATTTAACATGCTAACAACCCTAGCATCTTCGACATCTGCATGCTAGACCCATCTTCGACTACAGCATGCACACTTCGACACCAGCATGAGAACAATCCTTCGATTTCATGCTTAACTCTGTCGAACTGTCGAACCAAGAAACTACCCTTCGACAATACTAGAGTTCGATCCAATATCTCACCTAAAACTAAATTTTGGGTTATTTACAGGGACCATAAACATATTTAATCCAAACTTATATAACCTAAAAAATGCACTATTAGACTAAATTCACTCTTAAGTCAAAAATCTAGAATCCAAATATAATTTATTTAAAAGGTGAGTGACATACAATTTTTTACAAACTAAAAGGATTTACTTTTATATAAAAAACTTAAAAATTAACTTGATAAAAACATATAAACTTTGCATAATACATTTAATTATAATCTTATTTTAAAGGGTTAATACCTATTTTGCCCCCTGCCATATAGGGCGCATTTGAAAAACCCCCCTGCAAAAAAAAAAGTTGCAAGAATTCCCCTAACATTTGAAGATTCTCTCGTTTTAAACCTTGTAAAATTTTTGTTTTTAAAACCAACCTTGCCATTTGAAGATTCACTCATTTTAAACCTTATAATCTTGTAGATTATGTCATTTTAAACCCTCTGGAATATGACAGGAAAGGTTGGTTTTACTAAAAATAATAATTTACAGGGTTCAAAATGATAAAGTCTTTCAAGTGGCAAGGTTTATTTTCAAAAGAAAATTTTTACAGGGTTTAAAACGAGAGATTCTTCAATTGTTAGGGGAATTCTTGCAACTTTTTTTTTTGCAGGGGGGTTTTTCAAATGCGCCCTATATGGCAGGGGGCAAAATAGGTATTAACCCTATTTTAAATGATTCAACTGCAATATTCTTAATTTAAAAAAAAAAAAAAAAAAGAGTAAAGAACTGCTGGTTGAAATTCGTATCACAACTTTTCAAATATCTTAGCTTTTACCGTATAAAACTCAGACCTTTGATTTAAATCTATAAAATCAATATACTTTTACAAAACAAAAGAAAAAAAAAGTTTAATCTATAATTATAAAAAAACATTAACTAATTAATGAGAAAAGTACATAGAATGATTTCAGTGCAAATACTGAGTCCTTTCTAGGAAGGTGGCAACTTCCAAATGAAAGAAATCTTCTGAATTAATATTTACACGGCAACCGCGTGATATTCATATTCATATAACCACACGCATTAAGCCTTCTCTCATAAGTAAACAAAACAACTATAATTAATTATAATAATTACAATTACGTTATATATATATAATATATAATATATATACTAACACCTTTCTATTGTGACTGTGTACAATACATTGCTCTTTCAATTTTTCTTTCTTCTTGTTCATTCTTATTCATACTGATATGGGTAAGAAACTTGATGCATTGTTGGGAAGAAACAACTTCAGAATTGATAAATTCAAACCAACTGTTAACCTCGCAATCTCGCGTCTCGCTGTTCTCAAGAATCAGCGAAACGTGCGTCTCAGACAAAATCGTTCTGATGTTCTTCAACTTCTCCAACTCCCCGATCATCATAAACGTGCACTTCTTCGAGTAATTGATTACATCTATTCGTATAGTTATCATCATAACCATAATCATAATCGTTGTTAATTACTTATGATTTGTATATAGGTGGAGCATGTAATCAAGGAGCAGAATATGCTGGATGTGTATGATGAGATTGAAGGATACTTGAATCTCTTGATCGAAAGGATTCATTGTTGGTGATTTTAGTATCATCAATGCATTTTGGTAGTAATGTGATTTACTATAGGCCAATGCAATTATGCGTTAAGTTTGAAACGAGTTAGGGTAGTGCGGAGTGCACGCTCGTCAAGCCAAACGCGTAATTGAATATGAATAATAGAAACGGGCATAACGTTTCGTTTGAATAGTTGCACCCGTTCCCAACGGACATAACGATTCGTTTGAATAGTTGCACCCGTTCCAACAGACATAACTGTTTTCCGAAAAGGTGTGTCTGTTCGTTTCTATTATTGGGCTCCTATATAAGGAGTCTTTTGGTCTCGATTTAAAAGACGAAATCATACACTTCCTCTACATTCTGATCTTTTCTCCATTGTCAGAAACAGATTGATTCTTCAAGAATTATCCCCGCAAAGATTTCGTGAACCCAGACAAGTATAGGGTCGAAATACTTTGTTCGGAAAGTGAACGAACACGATTCTTGAAGATATCCAGGATTATCATACCAAATTATCTAACAAACGAACAAAGTATTCTTTTGATAATCATGGCTGGAGGAGGAAGCACCGTCAAGGAGATGACTAAAAGTTTCAGAAAATTGGACAAGTTTCAAGAACAATAATCGACAACATAAATTCAGTATTTGAAGTAATGGCTATCAAGGCTTATTTTTGAAACAATAAAGTTTACAAATCTCATGTGAAAAGTGTACTCGGATGATGATCAACTTTCAGTTATCAAAGAATGAGAGCGAAAAGTTCCAATTCACGAAGGTATGTTTGCTGTGAAAAAAAAAAAAAAAAATTATATTATAATGTTTTCGACATATATTTCATGTGATTACTTCTAGAGAATGTGGTGAGAAATTTGCTTTACCGTTATTTAAAGCATGCAACAATTTGAATTGAATATAACCAAAAAGAAAAAAAAATCCATTCAGTATAAGCTGATAACACACCCCGTAACACAGATTTGTTCTCACTAAACTGAAAATATTCTATCTAGTTAGTCTTAGAGTCTGATTATAGAAATTATATCTTTTGGTAATTGATAATTGATATGTTTTATAAACAACTAAGATGTTAATGACGTTGCAATAAGTAATAATGATATCACATGATCAAATTTTAAAAAAGATATATGGTAAGTACGTATTGTACTAATAAATATATTAATTAAAATCTATACCTTTTAAAATCAATTTGATTTGTTTACATGGATGAAAAATGAAATGAGGCGGTGACACAACCCTTGGCTTGAAACGTGATATCTCTACCAATTGAACAGACGTGACTGCCATTAATAATTATGAATATGAAACAATATATACATTCATAATTAGGTGCAGGTATACAATTAAATTCACATATATAATTTCAAATATGTATGATTATATATTATGATTTTGTGACGGCAACGATATGATGAAAACAAACACTCATGTTTGTCCAGTGAAAGGTACATATTTGAATGTAACTTACATGTTATATATTTAGTGATTAATTATATGTGGTTCAAGTTAATATTGATATTTAATTTTTGAAATTAAAGTTTGTTTATCAATAAAGTGGTCAAATTCATGAAATTAGATTCTATCAATTTGATTTAATTTCACGGTCAATTACGAGAAAGAAAAAAAAAAATTGTTTGAATTTTTCAAACTATGAAATGAAATTGAATTTTGATTTGTACTCTATGTGAATAACATGCTGGTGTTAAATGAGACTTATTATTATAAAGAAAGATCATTCAAAGATGGATCTTAGAGTCTAATATAACTATTGAATTCCGAGATGTGGAATTTGAGAATCTTATCGCGGAGGATAAGGAATTCAAGATTCCCACAAATGACAACCTCGTGAGGAAGGTTCTCTACGGATTTATTAAAAAATAAATCAAAAGTTCGTCAATGATTGTTGAAAAACAAATCGAACTTAGAATTGGGAGAAAGTCTAAAAGGCTAAGGATTTAGGACCGAACAAAATCGATTGTTGGCATATTTCTTGCATTCAATAGAAGAAAAAGGTGAGAATTTTGTTCGAAAGGTTCCTATTAATCTTCGAGTGGAAGATGATCATAAAGAGTTACAATGAAGATGTAATTTCAAGGGACTTCTCTTGGAATGATGTTATCCAAGATGAAATGGAATCAACAATGTCAAATCATACTTGGTTGGATGCAAGTGAGTGTTTAGAAGGAAGTATCATAAAGATGGTACACTAAACACCTACAAGTCTAGATTAATAGCCAAGTGTTTAGACAAGGAATGTGTTAATTATTTAAACACATATGCACTAGTAGCAAGGACGGCAATAATTAGAGTATTGTTTGCATTAGTTTTTGCATGAACTTATAGTTCATCAAAAGGATGTCAAAATGACATTCCTAAAATGGAGATCTCGATGAGGAGATTTACATGGAGAAAACAGAAGGTTATATACTTTCTACTGATGAACAAAAGGTGTACAAGCTTGTTAAAACCTTGTATGGATTAAAACAAGCACCAAAATAATGGCATTAAAAGTTTGACTTTGTCATTGTAAGATTCTCCGATTAAGGAGGAAACTTAAAATTAAAGAGGAGACACACAAGTTAGGGGGAGAATTCTCAATCTTATCAAAACAAGAATTCAAAGAGTATGTCATCATCAAAAAGGGGGATATTGTGAAAAATATATCTTATATCTAATTTTGATGAAGACAAAGGTTATCAAAGAGGAAAAAGGATCAAAAGTTTCATGCACATCAATGATGAAGTTGATCAAGAAGGTTGAACATAGAAATTCAAGTGAAGATTTGAGAGAAGTGAACATAACCAAGGTACTCATTGCAATTTATATTATACTATTTTAAATTGCTCTTAATTTCATCTCTCACTTCATCTGAAAACCTTCTTGCATCATCATGCATGATTATCTAAATATATTTCTTCATCTAATTCTTGTGACAAGTGTTTGTACATAAAGTTGATGACATGTTGATCTTTGGCACCGACCAAAATCAAGTTGATAAAACAAAGAATTTCTTGTCGTCAAAGTTCTCCATGAAAGATATGGGAGAAGCAGATGTTATTCTTGGTATTAAGATTAAACGGGAGAATAGAGGGATTTTAATTATGCAATCTCATTACATTGAGAAAATACTTAAGAAGTTCAATTATGGAAATTGTTCTCCAGTAAAGTACTCCCATGGATCCAGGAGAAAAGCTTATGCCAAATACAGGTAAACCTGTGGATCAACTCGAATACTCAAGAGCTATAGGCTCTTTGATGTATGCTATGATTAGCACTAGACCGGATATTGCTTATGCGGTTGGAAAGTTGAGCAGATTTACTAGTAATCCTAGTAGACATCATTGGCATGCGATAACTAGGGTATTCAAGTACTTGAAGGGTACTATGAATTATTGATTGTCATATATGGGATTTCCTTCGGTGTTAGAGGGTTATTCGGATGCTAGTTGGATAAATAATGTTGAAGATTCATCCTCTACAAGTGGATGAGTGTTCTTGCTTGGGGGAGGTGCCATCTCATGGGCTTCCAAGAAGCAAACATGTATAACTAGTTCCACAATGGAATCTGAGTTTGTAGCATTAGCTGCTGCTGGTAAAGAAGCAGAATGGCTAAGGAACTTGGTATGTGAGATTCCGATATGGCCTAAACCGATATCACCAATTTCTATCCGTTGTGATAGTAGTGCCACACTGGCTAAAGCATATAGTCAAATATACAATGGAAAGTCTAGACATTTGGGTATTAGACATAGTATGATTAGGGAATTAATCATGAATGGGGTGATATCTATTGAGTTTGTTCGGTCGCAACAAAACTTAGCTGACCACTTGACGAAGGGGTTAGCAAGAGACTTAGTGAAGAAGTCGGTAATTGGGATGGGATTAAAGTCCATTTAAATCTATTAGTTATGGTATACCCAATTCCCTTCTAATACAACGTTAGAAGCAGAATTCAATGTGGAAAGATCATAGTTAAAGATTGGAGCAATTGTATTTATCTTCCCAAGGTATATGCTCAGACCTGCAAGTGATGGCTAGGTTGAAGTATATCTTCTTAATGGTTCTTTTGAAAAATTGCAAATGCAGGTGCAAGATTAAAAGGATCACCTATGTGAGCATGAAGTTTTGCCGCTTCAAGAAGCTTGGACTTGGCTTCCTATATGCTTATTAATGGATAAGGACACATGGCTTGTAAAGTGTCAAGTATGAATAGTAGAGTATTGTAAGAAACATATGTGTACTATATCTTTAGATATTCAAATGGATTGACGGGTTCAATCATTATGACACCCCGATTTTCGAATATTTGGAATGTGTATTTGTACTAAGATGAAAATTCAATCGTAAGACATTTTCTTCTATGCATTTGTTTGATCGTTATACCTGTAAAGTAAATCAAGGATTATACTAAAATGGGGGGAGTTTGTTGGTGATTTTAGTATCATCAATGCATTTTGGTAGTAATGTGATTTACTATAGGCCAATGCAATTATGCGTTAAGTTTGAAACGAGTTAGGGTAGTGCGGAGTGCACGCTCGTCAAGCCAAACGCGTAATTGAATATGAATAATAGAAACGGGCATAACGTTTCGTTTGAATAGTTGCACCCGTTCCCAACGGACATAACGATTCGTTTGAATAGTTGCACCCGTTCCAACAGACATAACTGTTTTCCGAAAAGGTGTGTCTGTTCGTTTCTATTATTGGGCTCCTATATAAGGAGTCTTTTGGTCTCGATTTAAAAGACGAAATCATACACTTCCTCTACATTCTGATCTTTTCTCCATTGTCAGAAACAGATTGATTCTTCAAGAATTATCCCCGCAAAGATTTCGTGAACCCAGACAAGTATAGGGTCGAAATACTTTGTTCGGAAAGTGAACGAACACGATTCTTGAAGATATCCAGGATTATCATACCAAATTATCTAACATTCATCTCATTGCACAAGAAAGGTAATTGCTCAATTCAAATCAGCTTGATTTTTTTATTTTTGAAATTGTCTTTCTTTACTTTGATTTTAATTTGTGTTGATGATTTTTATTGTTATAGAGAATGTCCTGATGAACTGCAAGAGGCAGCGTCTGGGATACTGTTTGCGGCGTCTAGGTGTGGAGATTTTCCGGAGATTCAAGAGATTCGTGCAATTCTTACTTCTAGATTCGGGAAAGAGTTTGCTTCACGTGCTATTGAGTTGAGGAACAATTGTAAAGTTAGTCTTAAGGTATAGATTTTTTCATGCAATTAGTTCATCAATTGAATCGTTTGGATCAAAGTACGAGGTTAGATTTCAATGAAGAATATTAAATTGTAAGTTTGAATATTTTATAGATAGTGACGAAGCTTTCGACGAGGATGCCGAGTCTAGAGAGTAGAATGAAGGTATTGAAGGAAATTGCTTCCGAAAATAATATTACTCTGCAGTTTGAAGAAGTTTCTTCGACTAAAGTTGAGGTATAAAGTTAGAGCAATTTCATTGTTTATTTTACTTGTTAAACAAAAAATGTGTATGTATACTGAAGGAGGTTTTTGTGGATTTTGATCGATGCAGGAACAAGTAACAATTGAGGAAAAGAAAAACCAGCACAAGTTTGAGAAAAAGGAAGAAGATAATGAGCAAAAAAGTGATTCTTTTAAGGGAAGGAAAAAGTATAAGGATGTAGCCGATGCGGCACAAGCAGCTTTTGAGTCGGCTGCATATGCTGCAGATGCTGCTAGAGCAGCAGTGGAACTTTCAAGATTCCAATCATATGATCCTCGCGATGATGATGATGATCACGACGATAATAGTTCAAGTCCTCAATCAAGAAAAGTGTTGAATGAACATGATCATTCTGTGAAAGCTATGTCTCCATTGGAAGGGGAAGAATCCAATAAGAATATTGAAGAGTTAGAGAAAGCAAAAGATGTTTTTAGTTCAAACTCAGATGGTGATGCAGTGGATGAAGAAATTGAGAGTGGATCAGGACTTGTATTGGAATCCAAGATGGGGAGTACACCTTTTATTGATTTAGAGAAGAAGCCATTTTCAGTGAGGACCAGAAAGGTGCAAGGTTATTGAGTAAGGATGATTTGTTCGTAAGTATGTAGCATATGACTTAAGTTTTGAAACTATAAATCTAAGGCTATTTTAAGTTCATCTTTTTGGCATGTTACATTGGGTTTTTGGAAAATTCATCTTGCAATTGTACTAGATTAGTCATTTAAGTTTGCTTTTCTCTAAAATATAGATTCTGTAACATTATGCTACACAAATCTATTTTTTGTGTATAAATGTTTGTTGTGTTATTGATCTGACAGGAACAATGTTGACAGTATAACCCTCTCCCATTATATTAGGGATGCCCTCTCCAATTCATCACACGCCACATGAACTACTTGATAGAAACCCCACTTCTGTAGTTGGCTGCAAACCATAAAGTCACACCCACTTCACATGGACTCCACCTTAACTTCAAACCAACACTTTTATAGTGACTTTGTCTTTATATATCCCTTAATCAATTCTTCTCTTTCATTTAAATCATATATTCAATCATTCATTTATCCCCATCAAAATTTGGGAGTTAGGGAGATTTTTCTCCCATTTTTAGGATGGTTTTTATGCACTCAATTCATAGATCCTTAAAAAAAAAAAGGCATACTAACTGCTCTATAAATATAGTTAAAATATAACAGAAAAAACATAAAAAAAAAAAACTTTTTACAGTAGTAACTTTGAAAGCAAAATGGAACTAAGTATTCTTACAATTTTATTAATATCATTGTTCTAGATCGGCCAAAAATCTAATCAAGATAAATCCACTTATTACTTTGAAAAAACCTCATTTCTCACGAGCTCTACCTTAACTACAAACCAACACTTCTTCTATAGTGACCTTACTTTATATCTCCCTTAATCAATTCTTCTCTCTCATTTAAATTTTTATTAATACAATAAAGTTTATACATAAATAGAAGACAAACAGGCAACAAGCTGAGTCACTACTCCTTTTTAAATGACAAAATCAATCATCTTAAAAAGTACATCCATAGACTTAGGAGATACAACGTTACTATTCATAAACCTTTGAACTCTTTGTAAAAGATCAATTGTTTCTGGTGCTAGAAAACCACAAGTATCAAAGGCAAATGATATGGAAACATTTTGATTATCGGAACACGTTTTGTCATGTTTAACCACTTTACTTGAAGCAACTTTGAGAGCTGTATGGCCCACAGTAAAACCTTCAGTCCCCAGTCCCACCCGTGGAGAAACTCTAATCAAGTCCACACAAACATGTTTCTCTCCTATGCACTCATACACTAGAACATATGTTGGCCTAAGTGTCGATTTTCTCTCATGTGGGTTTGTCAAGAAATTCACAGATGCCTACTTCTTCACGGATACTCCGATCCACCGGAATATATCAAACAGGACACCCCTAACAAGGCCATGTCGGCATTTGAAACATAGAAACTCCCTAGAATGAATCATGTTTTCTCCAAATGTATCCAAACACGCCCTATGACAAATAGGATTACCGACTGACCCCAAAAACTAACACAAGTCTTTTCAGCATGCTTTGTTCTCACTCACACGCCTTCCGAGAAACTTTCCATAAGGTCACCCATTCAAATACTACTCCAAGTCAAGCACGCTTAACTATGGAGTTCTTATCTGTTAGGCTACCTAAAAAAAGATGAATCTTGTTGGTATAGGTAGTACCAATCAATTATTATAAGCCTTCATTCATCCACACAAGCTCATACCTGGACAACCTCAGAATCCCTCTCATTCCGATGTGAATTCGACGATGACTTCTCGCCCTCTTCGGCCTCGGGAGTGTCTCATTGTCATGTCTCGTGCATCGACAACCACTTTCCGCCCTCGTTGGCCTCGGGTGTTACATGTTCATCAAATTCCTCTTGGTTTGTCCTTGAACCACATTGTACTGGGAGAGATATGCTCTGGTACCATTTGTAACGCCTCATACTGCTTTCATGGTTATTGACAGACCCCACAAACCAACACGGGTCTTTTCAGCATGCTTTGTCCTCACTCACATGTTTTCTGGGAAACTTCGTTTAACTATGAAGTTCTTATTTATTAGGCGACCGAAAAGAAGATGCATCTTATTTTCAGTAGCCTAACAAATAAGAACTTCATAGTTAAGCGCCTGATTTGGAGTAGTATTTGGATGAGTGACTTTCTGGGAAGTTTTTCGGAAAGCGTATGAGTCTGGACAAAGCATGCAGAAAATATCCGTATCGGTTTGTGGGGTCAGTCGGTAATCTTGAAAGTAGTATGGGGCGTTATAATGGGTCACTGTACTTGCCAAAAAGTATAAGATGTGTGGTATCCCTGTGTAGACAGGGATGATCAAAGGCCTTATTATTTTTCGAGTGGTTTTAGGGCTTGTTCCCGGTGGTGAGAGACCCTATTTGGCAGTGTTTATTATGTATTATGATCTACCTCTCTCCCATGTTAGGGATGAGATATTTATTGGTTCTTCTTGTGCATGGAGTTAGGGTTTCCTTGGGAGCAATAACCACCTACTAAGTCGGTGGTGGACCGTTGAATCTCTACTTTCTAGGAAGTCGTGGATGAGTCTATTGACCTTGATTTTTCTCTGATTTAGGCATGTCTTTTTCAACGCTTCCAAGGACTAGGCCAAAAGGGAGAAAAACAGGGTGAATTTGCCCTTAATCACAGGTGGTGTGAAAACATCACCCTTAGAGCAGTGTTGTATGTTACAGGTGGCCATGAGTCCCGATTCTATCTCCCTTAGCAGGTCTTTCACAAATATATCACTACACAATCCTTCAAGCATGATGGCTTAATAAAAGGCGAAGTGATTTAATTTCTTCATAGTCCCTCGGGGCGATTATACACTAAGCATGTCTGAGAGGACTCTAAGTTCCTTAAGTAAGATTACATATTGAGCCTATTTGAGGGGATTCTAAGTCCCTTAAGTGAGGTGTCGAGTCTCTAGGGTGAGACTTCGCTCTAACCCTCAGGCAAAAATTTAAGTGAAGTCTCTGGGTTGGACCTTGGCCGTGTTCCAGGAGGGACTTTAGGATGATCCCGCCGGAGAAAACCTTAAGTCCCTCAGGTGAATCATTCATATGAGCTTGTTCGATGGGACTCCAAGTCATCCAGACGGGGCATCAAGTCTCTCGGGTGAAACTTCGGTCAAACCCTTAAGGAAGACTTTAAGTTAATCTCTTAGGCCATACTTTTTGGGACTGGAGTTAGGATTTTTCTGAGAGCAGTAACCAGTTACTAATTAAGTTAGTGCTGGAAGGTTAAATCCCTACTTCCTAAGGAGACGTGGATGAACCTATTGATCATGACTTCTCTCTGGCTGAAGCACATATTTTTCCACGATTCTTATGACTGGGCGAAGAAAGGAGAAAAAGGAGCGAGATTTCCCTTAATCGCGAGCGGTAGGAACGCATCATCCTTAGAGCAGTGTCGCTCGTTACAAGTGGCCATAAGTATCGATTATTCCCTCGCCCTTGGCAGGCTTTTCACAAATACATCACTATTATTATTATTATTAGGCTTAAATAGTTCTTTGGTCCCTGTAAGTTAGCGAGTTTTTGATTTTCGTCCCTATATCTTTTTTTTTTGGGTCAAAGTCCCCATATGTCCATTTCTTGTTCATTTTGGTCCCTGACGTCCAACTTCCATAAAAAATGATGATGTGGCTAACGCCGCTGACGTGGCGGCCATTTTTTATGTTTTTTTATATTTAATAATTCCACATAAGCTTATGTTTTTATGTTTTTGATTTTGGTCTTTGTAGGGTCAAATTATAACATTTTCAAAAATGTGGGTAATGGGTTTTGAACCCACTCACTTTAAGTCATTCCTTTCATTCCTTTCCACTAAGCCACTTGTGCTGTTTGATTTTTATTTGCAATGCATGCTATTTGGTTATAAATGATATTTGATTTTTAAATGCATTAAATGTTGTTTGCTTTTTAAATGCAATGTATCCTCTCTTTTTTTGGTACAGTAATGTATGCTATTTTTAAATATATTTTTTATGCTATTTTTAAATGCATTAAAATGTATGCTATTTTTTTTGGTACAAAGGAGGGCCTAAGCTCAAAAAGAAAAAAAAGCTACACAGCTAAAACTCTAGGATACAGCTCATCATTGTTATCCATCTTTACTTGTTGCACCAACCAATCAGGAATCTCCTTAAAAATCAAGGTTTCACCTTCAAGTTTCTTCCCTTCTAGAGCTAACAAATTTGCACACTTGTTAGTTTCTCTAAAATTATGAGTTATCTCCACTGCTTCAAAATTTGCCATTAGCCTCTTAATTTGACACGTCAAATTTCCCGCAGCTGTACCTTTACGAGCATCCTGCAAAATCATATTCACAGCCTTCATCGAGTCATATTCTACAACCACCTTATTACACCCAATGTCTTTAACCAGCCTTAGCCCACTATCGATACTCCACAACTCAGCCATCAGAATACTACAGTATCCAATGCTTTTCGAAAAGCCTCCTAACCAATTGCCCTTGTCATCCCTTACAATACCTCCACACCCCGACAAACCATTGGTATTGTGAGCTCCATCTACATTCAACTTGACAAAAGAACTCTTTGGAGGCCTCCACTTCAAAAGCTGTTTATCTTTATTTTGAACCATAATCCTACTATTAATCTTCATTGCCTCTTGATAATGATGCCAATTATCCAAGATGAGCTCCTTTTGGTATAAAGGTCTATAGTAATTTGCACCATGCTTTTTCTCCATCACCATACAGTATGACATCCGAATGCCCAAACATTACACCAGTCCGGATCCAGGTTAAGATTACCACTCATATTTATATCTAACCACTGCTGCCAGTTCACTTGGAAAAAAGCTACGTGTAATACCGTTGGGACTAAACTTTCCCACATACCGCGAACCTTATTGCAGTCTCGCAAAGCATGAAGAGAAGTTTCATTAGCAGCACCATAACACGGGCACCCATCAACCCCAAGGCCAGCGACACTAAAACGATAGTTCGTGCTTAGTCTATCATGATAATGTATGCTATTTTTAAATGCATTAAAATGTATGTTATTTTTAAATGCATTAAAATGTATCATATTTTGTATCATTTTTACATTGGAAAAAATCAATTTATAATCAACATGTATATTTAATTGTTGATCGTATTAAAAATCATTTTTACATTTGAAATATTTTCGTATTAAAAATAGAATATTTCATATTCTTTATATATTTTAAAAATCAATTTTTAAATAAATTTATTTATATTTAAAGATATTTTCCTTTTTAAAAATGTTTATGTTTATGTTAAATAAATATTGGGTCATGCTAACGAGTGCCCCAGGGGCACTCTTTAAGCATTCTAAATAAAGAAAATATTCTTTCAAAAGTTCACCATTTCAATTTTCGATGCATTAATTACGCATATTTCCAAGAAAAACTTACTTTTTAAAGCTATTAAAGAGTGCCCCTGGGGCACTTGTTAGCATTTCCCATAAATATTTTAACTATTTAATTAACGTGTAATTGAAATATTACAATAAATAATATGTTTATGTATAGATAATATGTTACATAATTGAAATGTAATGTTTATGTTAAATAAATAATATAATTAATAGTGTAATTGAAATATTATAATAAATAACATGTTTATGTAATATCTAGATATCCAATGTAAATGTTAAACAAAAATATGAAGTGACTGAGTGGAAAGGTGTCAATGCTACAAAAATAACATTTATTAAATTTTTTAAATCTAATTAGTTTATTAAATTCAATAGTTAAATCTACCTTAACTATTTAACATTTAAAATAATTATTTTTCTAAATATACCTTAATTATTTAATATTTAAAATAATCAATTATTTAATATTCAGTTAAACTAATTAAGTTTTAATTAAAATATTAATTTAATATTTAATTAGTTTATTAAATTCATACCTTAACTATTTAATTTTTACTTGATTATATTTAATATTTAACTATCTCATATTTATTTGATATTAATATTAAATAAATATTTGAAGTATTAAATAAATATATATTTATTTTTATTAAATAAATAAATATTTGAAGTTTCAAATATTTTAACTACTTATTAATACTAAAGCATTTATGTAATATGATGTTGCATTTCAATGACAGAATGGAAAATGTGGCTTAGTGGTTGAATATTAACATGGGACCAAAATTTAGACTTTTGCATTTTAACATTAGATCCAAACAAAAATATCTGCTTATGTGGAATTTCAGTAATTAAAAAAATAAAAAAAGAAATAAAGTGGCTGCCACGTCAGAAATTAAAAAAATGAAAAAATAAAAAAGTGGTTGCCACATCAGCAAGAACTTTGACGTTAAGGACCAAAACAAACACGAAATAAACATATAGGGACTTGGACAAAAAAAAATACAGGGACCAAAATCAAAAATATTTAAGCCTTATTATTATTATTATTATTATTATTATTATTATTATTATTATTATTATTATTATTAGGTGAGTGATAAGTTATAAGTTAGAGTAATACCACATAATCATATTTCTCTTTCTTATTATAAGAGACCATAAAATTTTTCTAAAATATTACATCATCACAGATTCACAATGCACTTTCAAGATCATTAATTCATTATAGATATTTAGTTGAAATTAATTTTGAACAAAACATTAGGAGGAGTTATAGGTTACCAAAAGTATACTATATGGGATGAAGAAAAGTTCAAAAGACAATAGCGAAAGAAAGGCGGGTCTTATGGAGCACTCCCCCAACACAACACTCCCTTCATTCTCTCTTTCCTTCATTTTTTTCCATCCATCCAAAAATGTACTCCCCTCCACCATCATCACCGTCATACAGATTGGCACCGGCACCTGGTTCATTCCGCCACAGTTTCCTTGAAAAAGGCAAAGAAAGACTCCTCGCTAAAAAAGAATACCCCGGCGGTGATTTCTCCTTCAATGATCCCCTCCAACAACCCTCTTACAAACGTGCTTTCGATCTCGACGTCCTTTCTCAACGCTTCCTCAACTTTCGCAATGCCTCGCTTGACTTCATCCATAAACTCCACCATATGGGCCGCAGCGATCCACGCAAAGTTATCTTCGCTATGAAAGCTGGATTATCTTTGGCCATTGTTTCACTTTTCATTTACATTAAAGAACAACAATTTAACAAGTACTCTATTTGGGCTATTCTCACTGTTGTTGTTGTTTTTGAATTCAGCATAGGTACGTACGTCGTTATTACTTGTTACTTTATTACTTACTATTCTCATGCATAACCAAATTCCACGTTACTATTGTTTTTTTTTTGTGTGTAGGTGCAACCCTTAACAAAGGTTTCAATCGTGCTTTGGGAACAATTTCAGCTGGAGTTCTTGCTTTGGGGATTGCACGAGTATCCGTTTGGATTGGTGGTGCTTTTGATGAACTTATTATTATAGTAGCTATCTTTATTGCAGGTTGGTTTTTCAAGGAATCATGCATTTGTGTGCGTTTGTATCATGTATGAAACACACCGACGAGTTGACACCAATAATAATTTGAAGTATTTGTGTTACATAGTAGAAGATTATATTTTTGTCGTGGTGATTTGCAGGGTTTTGTTCAAATTTTGTGAAGTTGTATCCTGCAATGAAGCCTTATGAATACGGGTTTCGTGTATTTTTGTTAACGTTTTGTATTGTGTTGGTGTCTGGGAGACATGGAATGCAGTTTTTCACTACTGCTTTTTATAGATTGGTTCTTATTGGTGTTGGTGCTGGTGTGAGTTTGTCTGTGAATATTTGTATTTACCCCATTTGGTCTGGTGAGGATCTCCACAAATTGGTTGTGAAGAATTTCCACGGAGTTGCCGCTTCTTTAGAAGGTTAGGACATGTTTCTTGTCTTTGTTTTTACAGATTAATTATATTGATAGAAGTATGGTCTTGGATATATAACATTATGACAGAAGTTGATTCATGTAGCTGACTACGCATAGTGAGATAAGACTCGGTCGTCGTTGTTATTTAATTTGAGCTAGTTTTCTGTAGTTTGTTCTATAGAAGTTGATTTGATAGGCTTGTTATTGTGGTACATTTTGTTAGGTTGTGTAAATGGATATCTACAATGTGTTGAATATGAGAGAGTTCCATCCAAAATTCTTGTATATCAAGCCTCTGATGACCCTCTTTATCGCGGTTATAGAACAGCAGTGCAATCTTCAAGCCAAGAAGAGACTTTGGTATTCTCATTTCCTTTGTTTAAATTCTTTCTATAGTAGTGATTAATGTTTTAGTCTCTTACTCATTTTTACCCTTTTTGCAGGTAGATTTTGCATTATGGGAGCCACCTCATGGTCCATACAAGATGTTCAATTATCCTTGGAGAAGCTATGTCAAAGTTAGTGGAGCATTGAGGCATTGTGCTTTCATGGTCATGGCAATGCATGGATGCATACTTTCAGAAATACAGGTATCACAAGAGTTTCTCTTTTGTACCTTATGTCTGCATCACTGCAGCTACGAGGTATTGTCTGTTTTGAGTGTGAAAATCCTTACGACTTTGTCCTTTAAAAAAGGCGTCTCATTGAATTGAGGAGTGTGTGTTGTATATAAACGACCTTAGCCTCAATTCTTAAACAATGTAAAATATTTATCTGTAGCTCCAAAAACACTCTACAACATAAATGATTGTCACTTAAAATTTATACATTGTTAATGTCATATACAGGCACCTCCAGAAAAGAGGTTGGTATTCTTTCAAGAACTTCAGAAGGTAGGCATAGAAGGAGCAAAAATATTACGTACACTAGGAAGCAAAGTCGAAAAGATGGAAAAACTGAGCACAAGGGACATTCTGATAGAAGTTCATGAGGCCGCGGAGCTATTGCAGATGAAGATTGACAGTCATTCATTCCTGTTAGTCAATTCAGAGAATTGGGAAGCTGTAAGACAACACCAGTCTAAAGAAAATGAACGATCTGGAAATTTGATTAATGAGAATAATAAGCAGTCGGGGGACAATTCGCAGCTACAACATTCAAATAAGCAGTTGGGGGACGATTCGCTGCTACAACGTTCAGTGTCAGAATTGAGTTTCGCGCAGAATCCGAACAAGAACTTATCGCCTCAGTTCTCTTTTCGCATTGATACCATAGTGAATGAATCAGAATCTAAAGTATATGAAAGTGCTAGCTCGTTGTCTTTGGCGACATTTGCTTCACTCTTGATAGAGTTTGTTGCACGACTTCAAAATCTTGTGGATGAGTTCGAAGATCTTAGTGAGAAGGCTAATTTTAAAGACCCTTTTGATCAACCTATTTTGAAGTGAAAACAAATAGGTTGATCTTCTTGAAACCAAATATAGATTTGCAGGATATTACCAACATTAGCTACATGAAAACAACTGCTACCTGGTATATGATCTTGTTGAAAACAAGAAAGTTAAAGGATGAACTTGACACTAATTGGGATTCATTGGCAGAGTTAAATGTAAACTTCTCCCAATAGATGATGAACTTTCAAATTTTAGTAATCTTTCAATTCTGGTTTCTGAAGTGTGTGTTTTTTACTTATATTAGGATTTTTACTACCAAACGGAAAAATAAGGGCATGTAGTAGTACATCATTAGAATATAAGCAAATGTGATAACTAAATCCTAGTAATTTCCATGATGACTAAGAAATTTATTTGAGTAAAAACTAAAATATTTGATCTCCTTTCATCAAGATAAGATGCAAAAACTTAAAAATCAAATGACTTTAGACTTAACTATTAGGCAAGTAATAGTAACCGTCTTCTTGCACAACGAAGTTAATAATTAAAGAATAATAATCTCAAACTGCATCTCAAGTAAATTGACAAATGAAAACTAAAATAGAATCATAACAGAATGAATTACTCTCTATCTTCTTCCTTCTTCGTTTCTCTCTTTCTAATATGGTATCAAGAGCTTCTTCAATCGTCAACAATGCCTAAAGTGAGTTCCTTGCAAACGCAAATTTTCGAAGAATATTTTCAAGACTGTTGTCGCACAGCAAGTTACAATCAAACTTGATGAAGAAAATTTTCGCTCATGGAAGCAGCAGGTCAAAGGTGTTATAGGAACACACAAGCTTCATCGCTATCTCATTATTCTGGTGATTCCCTCACGCTATCTCAACGAAAGCGATCGCAGCAATGACGTCATCTCACTTGGAAGCAATAAGACTATGCTTTTCACATGTACATGTTTGCGCACATCAATGCCAAGTCTTGGCAACTCAGACCAGAGTTGAAGAACATCACCAAAGGTGTGAAATCTATCTCTAAATACCTAGGTATAATTTAGCACGTTGTTAATGTCTTGGATTCCATAGATGATCTTGTGTCTCATTGTGTTTGCCTTGCATCCATAATGTGTTTGCCTTGCATCCAGTGGCGAAGCTAGAAAAGTTATAAAGCCTGGACAAAATTTAAATACCGCAAATTCATCGTATATAATATATAAATAGTCATCAACCAGAATAAAAGAGATGAAAAATAATCTTATAATAGGATTGTGATTCAACAAAAAATCTCCTCATATCTAAAAAAACAAACTTAACATAAAATCATTACCAATTTACCATAAGCAAAAACATTAACATAAAATCTCCTCATTAACCTAAAACAAATATTAAAACAAAAATATGACATTCTTACTAAGCTAGCAAAGAAAATGACATAAAAGGAGAATATTTTTAATATTATATATATCACTCTTTAATTACCAATTTATCATTATTCATTTTATATCTACAGTTTAAATTTTAAAAATATCATCATTTTCTTTGAATCATGTCTAAATTTTTATGGTTGCTTAAATGAATACTAATATCAGTATATCACCATTAGCATCTTTGAGGACCCTATTCCGAATAGCCCTAGTCATTAATGTCAAAACATCACAAAATTAACAATTTCCTCTAAATTCTTAAACATTTGGGCTAAGAAAAAACCTATTGGGCCTGTTAGAGTGTTCAGATTGAACTTGATCTTAATTATTTTTTAAAATTATTGCATAGCCTTTATCTTTAACCGTTAAGCTCATTTGAGAGTATGGAATTGCTGTGTAATATTACTATCTCACAGAATAAGCTATGATATTTGTTACTTAAAATTAAATACTCTCAGAAAAAGAGGTCTTAAAATTTCCATTGCAATTCAACAGCATATCCATCCAAATCAATAAATAACAATAGAATGACAAACCTATCAGTTTCTAATTACTTTATAGCATCATCAATTCCTAATTAAAACATAGTTAACTAAAAAAATTGAATAATTGAACAGAACTAGGGTAATTACAGAAGTTGTGTTAGTTAAAACGTTAGTTAAAACTCGACGAAGGATCTGCAATTTTCCTATTTAGGGTTTGGAGATTCATAATTGAAGTCAATAGTAGCGAAGCAAGAGGATATGCATTTACCAGTTACCACTACTCATGGATGAACCTTAAACACAAAGAAAAGATAAAATCTCTATAACATCGACTCACATAGAGAAGAGAGAGGAAGATAGAGATTAGTTGCGAAGATGTACCAACGTGGAGGTAAATAGACGACAGCGGCGGGGAAGCTACGATGGACGGCAGCGGAGGCGAAGCTACGATGGACGGCAGCGGCGGCAAAGCTACGATGGACGGTAACGGAGGCGATGATGTGCGGCGACTAGAACGAGGCAGAGTGTAAGAGACGAACATTTGAAGGCATAGGTGAAAATAAAAGCTGAAAAAACCTATTGGGCCCGAGCCTGGGCAAGGGCCCACCCTGGTCGGGCCCTAGCGTCGCCTATGCTTGCATCCATAACTCAATATCGTTCTACTATGTGTCCTATTGTTGAAGTTGAATCTATGTTGCTTTCTCACGATTCTAAGATAGAGAAAGCCAAGAAAACTGCAATTACTGAGCCTGTGACTGTTAATCTCACCTACGGGAGTGTCTCTGCTTCAGAAAGTGCTTCTAATCCCGTTTCAGCTAGGGGTGGCAAAACAGGCCATGGACCGCCGGGCCGGCATGCACACCCGCCAAAAAATGGCGGGTTGGGTTGGAATATTAGGCCCGTAGCTCGCCAAAGCCCGCCTCGCCAAAACCCGCCGCCCGCCATACGCTTCCCACCAAAGCCCACCCCTCATCCAAAACTCACTCTTTTTTTAGTTAACTCTAGTAATTGCAATTCTTGATGGTTTATTTTATACATTTATTTATAAATATATGTAATATTTTTTTAAGTAAATTTGTTAAAAAGTTGCTTTTATAAAAAATTGTTTTAAAAAATAAGTGAAAAGTTTAATTAAAAGGTAAAAAAAGCCTATTAATCTATTAAAAAAATATAAATAAAAATAGGGGGTAAGTCCGCCGCCCGCTAATCCGCCATCTTAACGGGGCGGACATGACTTTTATGCCCATTTTACTTGGCGGGCATGCCCGCCCCGCTCGTTTTTTGGCAGGCATAAGGCGGGGCGGACGGCCTGTTTTGCCACCCCTAGTTTCAGCACCAAATTTTATCTCTAATTAGTGAAATGTTCAAACCCCTAACCCTAATCAATGGAATGAGAACCAGTTCTCTGATGGATCTCAGTTCAATGGAGGTAAGGTGTTAGGAGTGAATTAATGGTAAATTCATGTGTTAATATAAGTAATTTCTTTTCTAAACCAATGCAAATTGTGATAGATCTATAGGTTTTTAGTAAGAAGTGAATTGAATAAGTGTAGTTCATGTTATAAAGCAAATCGAATCACTTGTGGGTAATATTGATGCAGGTTTTGAGTTGAAAAGGAACTTTAGAAGAGCATGAAGAGGAAAAGAAGCTGGAAATCTCAAAGGCAAAGCAAAAAGAAGAAGATTTAGCAAGGGCGCGCCGCGGGAGTCCAAGACAGCGTCGCGCCAAACTCACTGTTTGTGGTCGCGCCGCGGTGATCCGTTGCCGCACCGCGGACGCGACGTTTCAAGCCCAAAAATTATAAATAGAAGCCTTAGTCTTCAAGAAAAGGGACTGACTTTTTGTGAGCGAAATTAGGAGAGCATTCTAATTCCGAAGCTGAGAACAACAATTGAAGGTGGATTCTTTACCAATTGAAGACATTCCTTTGATGAAGATGAATCCCTCTATTACATCTTGTGTGTTCTTCCTATCTATGGAGATCTAAATTCCTCTTGTTGAGTTTAAGGTAGTAGTAAGCCTATGAATATGCAATACCATTGATTAATTCCTATGAACAATTGTTTGAATTTATTATCAATCAGAAACCTTGTTTTTATATTAAATTATTGTGGAGTCTTTTATCGAAAGAAAGGATTCTAACTTTTGCCCTAGGTTACTATATTGATTCAGTCCCAATTTGCAGAGATGGAATTGTGATTGAGTTTTCATAATTATCGTTCTTTATTACTATTATCGATATTGATATTCTGAGAGATCGAATCTCATAACAGTGAAAGTTTATCTAATTTGATTTGCAGACATGGAATCATATTTGGGGATAAGTGAAGATAATAATTCAAATGATTGTTCAATTGTGATTTAATTAACAAATTGTATAGGAATAGGTTGGTGAACCCTAAAGCTCAACATATCTCTTTAATCGTTAACAAACTTTCAGAATTTGCATTTAAATTATTTTTTAGATTTAATAGCATAGTTATAACCACAAAACAAATTCAACTACTTTTTCTCACTCAAAATAACCAACTATAGAACGGCAATAATATTAAACCAATCCTTGTGGATACGATATATACCGAAAATATTTACCCACAAATACTTTCAACATAAGGTGATAGAGCTCCTCGTGGTGGTCGGTCGCCACATGAATCGTGACAGAGGAGGTCGTTTTCCTGGCCGCTTCAGAGTTCAATGCCAAATTTGCTTTAAGCCAAGGCATGATGCCAGCATATATTATCATTGGCACTCCTCTATGTTAGAAACTAGAGTAAGTGAAGATGAGATTTTCATTTTAGAATTCTGTTATTTGTGGAAAGTTAGTTACATATGAGTGCTATCTACTGTAGGTGATATATTTTTAGATTGACATCTGTCAGTTACAGGTAAGAGTGCTATCTACTACCCTCCCTCACAAACTCATGGTCAAGGGGTTTGGTAAGCACATGAGTCCACTGGTCAGTTCCTGGAACATGGAGAACTTGCAGCTGCTTGGCCATAACTTCTTCCCTTATAAAAAAAGGTCAATTTTCATGTGTTTGGTTTTAGTGTGCATCACTTATTTATGAGCAAGTAGCATTGTTGATTGATTATCACATAGTATTTGAGGGACTTTACAAGTGATAAACAGTTCTTTGAGAAGAGTTTGGATCCATAATAGGTCAGCAGTTGCATATTGGAGGGCACCAACCACATATCTATACATGTAAGGGTGTCAGCTAGTTCAGGAGAGCCAACTTTGGTGAGCTTGCATGGGAGTGTTAACATTGAGTTTGGTGATGATGGATTGTAGAAGTGATGTAGAACTGGAAGTGATAATAATATCATCTATATAGACCAGTAGATAAACAATGTGACCTTATGAAAATTAAGTAAATAAGGAAGGATCACATTTACTTGGTTTGAACTTGAGTTATACAAGAGCATCTTGCTACCATTCAAAGCATTGCCTTGGAGCATGCTTAAGACCATAAATGGCCTTGTTGAGCTTACTCACCATGTTAAGATTAAGACTTTCAAACCCTTAGGCTTTGTTTGCGAGTTTGGAGGGGAAGGAGGAGAGGGCTTTGGAAAATAGGAAGAATTGGGGGAACTCAAAAGTTGTATTGAAGGAGGGCTTTGGAGGGTTTTGGATGGCTTACATAAATTTTCCAAATATCTTTTAGGTTGTTATACTATTCTGAAAATTAAATATTTAGTAATGATAATGACTCTTTTATCATTCTAAACCAAATTATTTTTAAAAAAAATTTCAAATATTTTCCTATAAATTCTTAAAATTTTGTTTTTGGAAGTCTTCCCCTCCCCTCCCCTCCAAACTCGCAAACATAGCCTTAAAGTTGGACCATATACACTTCTTCATCTAGAAATCCATTGAGGAATGATAAAAGAAGTAGTGGTTCTTGCAACAATCATAAAAGAACACAAGTATTTTTATCTTGATTCCCCTTTAGCTAGGTTAGTTCAGTCCATCCACAAAGATAATTTTGCCTTCTCAATAAGTACTTAATCCACTAATCAAAACTTTGATTACAAACCATAAAGGTCGCTACCAATGTCTTCTCAAGGATTTTGACTGTACCATAGTCCCTCAAGGAAATTAACCAACAAGTTAAGATTATAAGATTTGTGTTTACAAAATGCTTCTAAGAAAGCTGATACACCCAATTTTAGTGCAACAAGATTTTCTAACAAAGAATGAAAAAGAATAAAGCCTTACAAGCAAATGTTTTCTTCTTTGTGTAGTTTTTCAGTATTTTGTTTTTACTGCTTTTCACTCGTTTCTTCTTACATTGTTTTCTTTCCATACTTCAAAGACCTATTTATATAGGTGAAGAATAGACCCATTGGAAGGTGAAGTTGGACTTTCTTATTATAACAGTAACCATCAAGATGTTTGATCATACATTAGTAGAGTGGCTCTTGGAGCATATTAGAAGGAATGATGGGACATGTTGAGACAAAGTTGGTACAACAAGATAGTCCTTTATCCTGATTTGCAGGATAGTGGACAAGATGTTTGATTTTGTACTATTTTAATATTTCTTCACTATCTTCCTTCATAGTTAACTTCTTAAGTCAAAGACTTCTAATAAGATATGATGAAGCTTGATCAGAGTTTAAAGTCAATCTTTAAATCTTTGAGAACGTGAGACTTCATAGTCGTGAATATATCAGAGTCGTTCTGGATAAGATTCTTCCACTAGAGTTGACTTGATAATTCAGATGCAGATTTTCGTTGTAAACACATCCTT
Organism: Vicia villosa; assembly: GCF_029867415.1. Lineage (NCBI taxonomy): Eukaryota > Viridiplantae > Streptophyta > Magnoliopsida > Fabales > Fabaceae > Vicia > Vicia villosa. The sequence goes on along the minus strand of NC_081180.1, from coordinate 75,564,804 downwards.
GAATTCTTCAAAGGTTTAAAGCGCGTTTGATCTCCAGAGTTCAAAGTTGTCTGTTCAGAGTCCAAAATTGCTAGTCTAGATTCCAAAGTATGCTTATCAGAATTTGCGCACATAACAAACCATTAGTGTACAAAATATTCTTTATACATTGTATACTTTGTTATCATTAAAACTCAAGGATTAGTTGCAGAACCAAACTTGTTCCAACATAGAAGACTTGAAGCATCATGTGACCTCTAAAGAGCATTCAAAGCAGCAACACTTCTAAATGGCCCCAAAGTAGTGGAAGGAACTGCTACAGTCCCTACTGCCCATATTTACCATCTTAAAAGCTAGAGCGTTACTTCATCTTCATCGAATCTACACAATCATTATCAAAGTAAACACATCATGAGTAAGAAAATTGAAAGCAAAGAGGCAAAAAACTTTTAGAGCTTATCGAAAATAATCTTCCTTGATGCCTAGGTATGGGCCTCCATCAGCAAGTGGGTATCAATGAGGCGTTTCAAGCATTTCCAGTCGGCCCCCTCTAGAGGAGCACCACCCCCGAAATAACACAGGTTATTGATGAAACTCACCAACCGCTTCTTCTGATACAACTCATCCTAGGAAAGGTCCTCCTCCCCTTTATATACATATAGTCCATTTCCTATGAGGAAATGACTCTCAATCTAGTACTTGGGGAACAACTCAACATATTTACCTCGCTCCGTCTCCAACAATGAAGATGTTGCATGAGCTTCTGGAAGGATGAAGGTAGCTAGAAATAATCGATCTTCAAATTGTTGCAAGCTCTCGGGAAAAACCCCGAAGCCCCAGATGCTCGGCACTAGAGAAACTAATCCTTTACCCTATGTCCAAGTCGTAGGGCCACCGCGAGATCGAAAGTGATGAAATAAGAGGGTCATATAAGAGTTACCATTTAAGTATTAGCACCAGTGCTAGAAGACTTTCCCATACACCCAACTTGCTGGGTGAATTTTCCACGGAGCCACTACCAGATTCTCTAGAACTTCCATCCCAAAAGCATTGAAGGGCAGAGAAAGGCCCACAACCAAGAAGGTTCATTCATAAAAAAGAATGACTCAATCTCCATACTCACTGCATATTTGGTCATTCTCGCTAGGGGTTAAGACACCCTAATCCGAAGATGGACCAACCTCAAGAAAGTCTCCATCAATATTACCATATTTAGAAAAGACAAAAATGGTTGAAGAATAAACATAGTCCACCCACAAATATTAAACGTTCAAGTACACACTTTCAAATTCAATTTCAATTCACTATTCTCCCTCACATACTGACTTGAGTGTTGAAGCGTTAACCTTGCAGCATCCTAAAATGTAACATCACACCCTATCCTATGAATCAAGGGCCATAATGTTGGAATGATCCTTCAAAATGTTTCAGTGACAAGACTTGCATTTAATACACTTGCTCCAAGGTCAAAAAATCTCACTCTCAAATCTTTTCCACTTCTGCAAGGTAAGAATCCATCACGAAGACCATTGTCAAGATGGATAATAGACCTTAAGGGCAATTGTATCGGACTGACCTTAATGCTAAGAATAGGAAATCCTAATAATGATGAAGCTCGACCCAAGATCATACTTACCAAGACATCGAGGGCTCAGGGTACTAAAACCCAATGGACCTCCACTTGCCTCAAACGATCACCCACTGTCAGATACAATCGAACGGTCCACCGTGTAAGACGCCATATTACACAAGGATGGTTTTAGCCACCCATATTATATAAAGGCCAACACACGCCATTCTAGATACTCTCTCATTCATAACCTCAAACTACTTTGTCATTCACCCATGCCCCTCCATACCGAAAACACACTACACCTCATTAGAACTCTGCTCCATTTGATCTTCACCTATTTTTAATTCTAACTCAAAACACTCCTCATTTGTTATGGGTGTGTGTGATTATCGAGACTTTGTCTAACTAAATATATTTGTCTAGTTGAGAGATGAAACATGCTTATAAATACATGTGTGTTTGGGGTAACTTACTCATGGTTATGACCAATTTCGTAGTCTATTGTCATAAGATCGTCCAATTGCAAATCTCAACAACTTATATTTTAAGTATATTTTTCTCTTCTTAAATTGCATTTCTCATAAAAAAGTTTGTCACACTATTTTTTTTGTTTTAAATTTGTCACACTATTTCTACGGGTAAGAAAAAAAAAGTTAACAAAAAATAAAAGAAGAGAGGAAAGAAAACAAGTTACACACGTGCGAGGGGCAACAATGCGTTTTACTCGAGAAGCATTGGAGAAGCAAGTTCCATTTCTGTCTGTGTGACCACTTCGCTTTCTAATATTGTCTTCTTCTTTCTTCTTCTCCCTTCTTATTCTCACACGGTCTTAGGGTTTTCAATTTCCATCCACACCCTCCCACTAATTCCCCTTCTGAATCCCTCATTCGACTCCTCCACCTCAACAAGATCTCAATTCCCCAATAGTTACGTCTCCGTAGCTAGCCAAATCAAAAGCAACAGCAATATCCGAGAAGAAGAATCTATCAAGAATGACTTCTGCAACATTGTTCAGTAAACTTCAAGAATATGAAATGGAACTCGGAAGACTTGAAACGCATGAAATTTAAGTAAAAGATTCAAAAGAAATTTCCTTAAAGACAAGAGTCAAACTTCATGATAACAATCAAGAGGATGAGTCCACTAGTGAAGAAGATAATGAGTTTATCAAAAAGTTTGAAAAATTTCTAAGAAAAGAAAGGAAAAAGGATGTCATTAAAAGGGAAGCACTAACAAGGAAGGTTAAATGCTTTGAATGTGGAAAAATGACATGTCAAAAGTGAATGCCCTACACTTGAAAAGAATAATAAATACTTCAAGAGAAATAAGGATAAAAAGTCAAAGAAAGCATATATAGCATGGGAAGATAATGACGTAAGTTCATCTTCTGATTCCAAAAGCAAAGAATGTGCAAATCCGGTATTCATGGCATCACACCATTCTGATGATGAAAACAACAAGGTTAGTAATGAATTTTCTATTTATGATAACGATGCACAAGGTGCCATAAACGAACTATTGAATGAATGTAAAATGTTATATAAAACCATATCAACACAAGAAAAACAAATCAAATCTCTTGAAGAGAAAATCGATACCATGCAAAAAGATTTTGAGATTGAAAAGAAACAATATGTTGATAAAGAAAAACAAAAATATACATGTAATAACTATGAATCACTTTCCTTTCAAATTTTTTAATTAAAGAGAGTCCTTGAAAGATATGAAAAATGACAAATTAGTTTAGAGGGTGTCCTTAGTCAACAAAGATATTCTAATTATAAAAGTGGGCTTGGTTATTCAAAATTCTCAAAACCAAATTCTAACAAAACTATTTTTATTAAGGCTAGTGACCAAACATCCCAAGAGAAAGTTAACAAGCCTAAAGTGGTTCATCACCATCCTAAGAAAAGATTTTCTAAAAAGAAACTCTATGTTCCTAGATATAGAAGTAATTTTGTTCCTACATACTTTTATTGTGGTATAAGTGGCCATACACCTAATACTTGCTATGTTAGAAACTTTAGTGTGGCAAATGGTCATTATGTGTGGGTTAAGAAAGGAACTAACTATGATGGACTCAAAGCACATTGGGTACCAAATCAAACTTAATTTGTTTTGTAGGTTTGCTTGAGGACCACTTGAAATCTATGGTGTTTTTGATAAGTGGTGGTTCTAAGCATTTGATGAGAGACATAAACTAACTTTCAAATATAGTTCTAAAAGTCCAAGGGTTATGTCACATATTTGGAATACCTTAAAGGAATAATTATTGGTATTGGCAAAGTTGGAGTACTAACTTTCACATCCAATTAAAGATGTATTTTATGTTAAAAGACTAAAGCAAAATCTTCTAAAGCAAAAGTCAACTTTGTGACAAAGGTTTCAAAATTATATTCACAAAAGATGAATGTTTTGATGAAGTCACTCATGAGGTAAAACTCATAGGTATAAATTTCTTTTATTTTTATAAATTTATCTACAATTTTAAAGTCTTTTTCCATCCTTTTTGCTAATGACAAAGGGGGAGAAAAAAATTTGTATATGTGTATGCTTGCTTGTATCTAACTTTTGCAGCCACAAAGAAGTCAAATTCTCCATTAATCAAGGGAGAGCATTGATCAAGGGAGAGTTATCAAAGTTAGGGGGAGCATTCGCACAAGAACATCATGCACTTCAAATTTCAATGGTTTGTCATCATCAAAAAGGGGGAGAATGTGAAGTCAAGACTCTCCATCTATTTTGTTTTGATGAAGACAAAGTAGTAATAAAATGATCATGGCAAAAGTATGGAAAAAGCCTCAAGTGCATTTAATCAAATCAAGCACTCAAGATTCATCATGTGTGAAAGCTAGCATCAAAGAAATTATATTTTGAAGAATAGCATTGATCTTGATTTATTGAGGTATAAGCATGCAATTTATATTGATAACTTAGTGCTCAATATTCTCCTAAATATTCAGTTGCATGCATGGTCCTTTTGGTTAAAATATCAAGCTTTTCCTAAATTTCAAATCAAAGTTATTTGCTATCAGGAAACATATTTCCTGTATTTGGAAACAGATTTCCTGAACTGGAAATAGATTCCCTGTTTTTGGAAACAAATTTCCCGAGCTGTTTTTTAACATGGAAATCGATTTCCTATATGGGTAAATCGATTTTCAGTGTCAGTTTTTGAATTTCTAGACACAACGCTTCAGGGAAACCGATATCCTATAATGGTAAATTGATTTCCAGCGTACCAGAGTCAAAAAATAGTATGTTTCAAATTTGAACGTGAACCATTTTATGTCCATCAATCTTTGCATCTTTTCATTGAATCATACTCATTCCTAGGGGTGTTAAGACACTATATATACTCTATATTTTCAGATTTGAATCTCACCTCTTTCATTACAATTTACCACCTTTTTGTCATATATTTTCATACAAGTGTTTCATACTTGAACTTTCATTGAAACTTTTTCTACACATTGTTAGAAAAGTTTCTCATTCATACATAAACACTCGAGCACTATTATATCATTGTAAATTGTCTTGCTTGAAAGAGAAGATCAATCCTAGTGATTGATACATGTTCATAAACATTTCTACTCAAATATATTTGGTTATTATTGACTTGCTATCCAGGATTGTTCGAAGCAAGAGTTGTTGATTAGTGAGAGGTTTGTTCTCATAATCAAGTTAATAAATCCAAGAGGATTGTTCTTGGTGGTTGAAATCTTGTTGTCCAGGATTGTTGGAAACAAGTTAAGCACTTTGAGAGGATTGTTCTCATAAGTGATCTTAGTGAAAAATCCAAAAAGATTGTTCTTGGTGTTTGGTTTGTCTTGTGTAAGTCACAAACAATAGTAAAATCTCTTTCATGTTGAATGGGGACTGAAGTACTCTCGGACTATGAGGGGAACCAATATACATTATTGTGTTCTTTACTTTTCCGCATTTACCGCTTTCAAAAATCATAATCAGAAAAGAAAATAACACATTTCTAAACTCTTGCACCAAACCAGAAAAATAAAAACAATAAATTTTCTAAAACTGGATAAATCTTCAAAGTCCTAATTCACCTCCTTTTAGGCGCACTCTTAAACTTACATAGGACCAATTTCGATTTTATTGTCTTTAGATCATCTAATTGCATATCTCAACAACTTATCTTTGTGTCTAATTTTCTCTTCTTAAATTGCATTTCTCATGAAAAAAAAGATTGTCACACTAGTGAACAAAAATAAAAGAAGAGAGAGAGGAAAGAAAACAAGTTACACACGTGCGAGGGGCAACGGTGCGTTTTACTCGAGAAGCATTGGAGAAGCAAGTTCCATTTCTGTCTGTGTGACCACTTCGCTTTCTAATATTGTCTTCTTCTTTCTTCTTCTCCCTTCTTCTTCTCACACGGTCTTAGGGTTTTCAATTTCCATCCACACCCCCTCCCACTAATTCTCCTTCTGAATCCCTCATTCGACCCCTTCACCTCAACGAGATCTCAAATTCCCTAATAGCTACGTCTCCGTAGCTAGCCAAATCGCAAGAAATCATCTCTTTCGCGCGAAACGGTAATTTCTTCTTCCTCTTTCTATTCGGTTTCACACGCTAGTTTTTCTTGATACTAAACGATGTGATTGATTTGGTTTACTTTACTTATTGTTTCAGAACAATTGGGAGCAAAACAAAATGTCTATGGCTGACGAACCACTGTATCCGATAGCCGTGCTTATAGACGAGTTGAAAAACGACGACATCCAACTGCGGTTGAACTCGATTCGGAGGCTGTCGACGATTGCGCGTGCGCTCGGGGAGGAGAGAACGCGTAAAGAATTAATTCCGTTTTTGACTGAAAATAACGATGATGACGATGAGGTGCTTCTTGCGATGGCGGAAGAGTTGGGAGTTTTCATTCCTTATGTTGGTGGAGTGGACCATGCTAGTGCGTTGCTACCGCCTTTAGAGGCGTTTTGTAGTGTTGAGGAGACGTGTGTGAGGGATAAAGCTGTTGAGTCGCTTTGTCGAATTGGATCTCAAATGAGGGAGAGTGATTTGGTCGAATATTTTATACCGTTGGTGAAGGTTAGTTAATGTTCTTTTCATCAATCTAAATGCAAATTTCAATGATGCTTGATGAGCCCCTTATTTGACTTCATAAATTAGCTACCGAATCTAGCATTATTTAAGATGCGTTATGTCCTGCCAGTTCCCATTTATTATGTTAGTAGAATAGAACAGTCTATCCAATTCATGCTATGATTTCTGTTTTTCAGAGATTGGCGGCAGGTGAATGGTTTACTGCTCGAGTCTCTGCATGTGGTCTATTCCATATTGCTTACCCTAGTGCACCAGAGGCCACAAAGACAGAGTTGAGATCAATATACAGTCAGTTATGTCAGGATGACATGCCTATGGTTAGAAGATCTGCTGCAACAAATCTTGGGAAATTTGCTGCAACTGTTGAGTATACTCATTTGAAGGTTGACATCATGTCAATTTTTGACGATCTTACTCAAGACGGTACTAAATAAACATTTTATGTTTTTTTTTTTTCATGTGGAAGAGTGTGTCTGGTTTATCTATATTTCTGAATGTGATTCGTTTTTTTAACATGTAATCATATTTTTTACTTGGGTCAGATCAAGACTCTGTCAGATTGTTGGCCGTGGAGGGATGTGCTGCTCTTGGAAAACTGTTGGAGCCACAAGATTGTGTTGCACATATACTCCCAGTTATTGTTAATTTCTCTCAGGTACATATAGAGCTGGATGAAACTATTGTTCATCTATAATTAATTAATTTTCTTCATTATGCTCAAATTTTTTTAATCCTAAGTTATCAATAGCCTTAGCTAGTTATTTTAATTTTATTACAAGAACTCCCTGGAGAGCTCTCCTTCCCTCCTCTCTGTCTTTCCCTTGAGAGCTAGTTATAATGACATATATCCAAGGTAATTGAAATCAAGATTTTATGCAAAATCGGAAAAGGGAAGTAAAGTTGTTAAATGTGAAATCATAACACGGATCCTAAGATTATACAAAATTCATACAACTCATACACATGCATATAAATTCATATGCATTCATATGAAATACCACAAGATAAAGAAAACCATAAATCACATGTCAAATACATGTGGCAAACCAAGGTCTGAATCTCGGCTGAGAAAACCATAAATCACATGTCAAATACATGTGGCAAACCAAGGTCTGAATCTCGGCTGAGAGAGGTACCTACATTTAGTGCCCTTTATTTTCTTATACTCCTCAAATAGGATTTCTTCCAACAGAGGGAACCTATATGGGAAACTATGAAGCACTAACACTTCTAGGAGTTGGCGTGTTGCGGTGTCAAACATGCGTTGGTGTCTTCCAATTGTATGTATGATACCCGCACGACACGTATCGGAAAAGTCAGACAAGTGTCCCCCAAATAAATGGTTTTTTTCTCTTTGATTTGACACTCTTTGAATCGATGTCCAACACTCGTATGACACTCATACAACACATATCAAGCAATTCAAACAAGTGTTTCATAAAAAATGTTTTTTTTCTTTACTTCAACATACCTTATACATTTCTTGAACAAATCTCACACACATCTAAAAGGTTTAAACATGTATTGAAACAATGTATAAATAAAGATTTAAAGACTTTAATTTTGATTACAATATTTTTAACTCTTTAAATAATAGATTGATAAATTTAGAATATTTTTAACTCTTTAAATAATAGATAGATAAATAAAACTCAAATACTATCATATATATAGCGGTGTCCTATATTTTTTACATTATCGGTGTCGGAGTGTCTGTGTTGGAGTCCGTGCTTCATAGATGGGCAACCAAAGAAAATAAAAAATTTATATGCAAAAATAAGTCAATATATAAAGTCTTGCAAACTCATAACTACAAATTACAAACAAAGCAACTAAAGCTAGTAAAAATCACTAAGAATAGGTAATCCTCAAGTTGAAAATCATAATCACTCAATAAATCTTCATTTGCTTCATTTTGTTCACCATCCAACTTATTAAGACATTCTTCTATCTCTTCTAGAGATGGTCATCAACGGCAGCCATTTGGTCAACAACAGAAATAGAACAGAAACAGAGAAGAGCTTGCGCTAGGGCGCTCTACGTATGATGTACAATGTAGACTCCATCAGACACATCAATATTTCTGGTGGATCAAGAATAGTTGTCTTATCAATAGATAGAAATCGGGGGTTTCCCCTTATTATTGATGGATTCCCTTTATCTCATTCATATTCTTCAGATCTATCAGAACAAATATGGCTATCTATCAATCGATTTTTAGTTATGATTCATTTACTTTTGACAGTTTCATCTCTCCGATCTCAATAACTTGAGCGTTGCGGTGTTAACATTGCAATTATACTCTTGTCATGGTATCGGAAAATTTCTACGACAACCTTCATTGGCATATCAATTTTTTAATACTCATCCATATGTGAGAATCGTTTTTTAATTTTCACGAAATCTACATCAAACTCTTAAGATCTCTTTCATTGTTGGCCAACCGCATACAATAATTATTTGAAAACAAAAATATTTCCGAGATAAGTTTTTAAAAATATAATTTCAACGAGTTAAAAATAAAGTTACAACCACAAGTTACATGTACACGGTTTTATTTTATAAGAGAGTGTGCCTTTAGGATCAAAATTTGTGGTGCTGAAGCCAGTAGAATACTTGGATGACAAGTTTCTTCATTCATTAGCGTGTGTTAGTTTATATTGATGGACGTTCCAAAATAAGTCAACATGATAAAAGGAAATATTGTTGTCATGAATTTGTTGTTTGTATAGTTTTAGAATTGACCCAATGGCAATGGTTGCTTACGCCAGCATTCGATTGCAGCTTTCGTAGAAGTAATGAACTTTCTTACTAAAGTCTACATTTTTATTGCATTTTCATTATTGTTATTACTTCAATTTGGTCAATTTTTTCTTTACATATTCTCTTCCATTATGCTTTTAAAATGCTAGGGAATTTATTGCTTACCAAACTCAGGAGTTTGTTGTCAATAAAACTTGTTAAAGATTGTGACGTCCTCAGTGTTCTTAGGGATCAACTCATTGTTATCCACCATATAAATTCCATAAGATAATGTTGTAGAATAGCCCTTCCTATGCATCCATGACTACCACAGAGCATAGGTTAGAAAATGCAGTTGTTTTTCAATCTTGCTACTGAAACTTCAGTGTTTGTAGTAGGGATTACTATAGCAATTCTAACCATATAGATATTTAAAGGAAAATAAACAAGTTAGTTTAAAGAAGATGGACAAAACTTCAGTTTAGATATTTTGGGAATATAAATCAATTTAATATAAGTTGGAACTAATTATTGAATATAGCCACTCTAACTCTATAGATATTTAAAGGAAAATAAAGCCAAATTATTTTCGTATACGCTATAAGTTGTTTTCATTAGCTATTAGAGAAAATAGAAAGACAAAGAGAGAATTTCATTTTCTGTTATAACAGAATTGGTATTTTCATTGATTGATTTCGGTTACAAGGAGCACTTGTGCATTATATAGCACAGGTGATAAACCTGTGATAGCAGGTAATATCCTATTGAGACTGACAGCTGTCAGTTACAAAGCTAGGCTAATACTAACACAGCTTATACCTTCAATACCCCCCCCCCCCCCCCCCCCCCCCCCCCCACAAACTAAGGGGGGCTTGCAACCCTAAGTTTGTGAATTAATTCAAGAAATTTAGTAGAGGCTAGGGGCTTTGTAAGAACATCAGCAAGTTGATCAGTACCAGGAATGTGCACCACTTGAATTTGCTTGGCCAGAACTTTTTCCCTAACAAAAAATAGGTCAATTTCCATGTGTTTAGTTCTAGAGTGAAGAACAGGATTGTGAGCCAAAAGCACAGCAGACTGATTGTCACATAACACAACTGGAGGTTTGGTAGTGATGCAGAGTTCAAGAAGTAAGGTCTGAATCCAGAGCAGATCAGCAGTAGCTTGAGCTAGACTTCTGTATTCTGACTCAGTACTAGATCTAGCCACAACAGGCTGCTTTTTAGACCACCAGGAGATAAGATTGGGCCCAAAAAAGATGGCAGCACCAGAAGTACTGCGCCTGTCATCAGGGTCAGAGGCCCAATCTGCATCACAGAAAACATGAAGGGTAGGAGGGGCTTTAGGAGACAAAGGACTAAGAGCCAAGCCATGATGCAGAGTGCCCTTGATGTACCTGAGAATTCTCTTGACTGCAACCCAGTGAGTGTCAAGGGGGTGGGACATAAACTGACATACTTTGTTAACAGAGTAGGTTAGATCAGGTCTAGTAATAGTGGCATACTGCAAGGCACCAACCACAGACCTGTACATGAAAGGATCAGAGAAAGCTGCAGAACCAGTTTTAGTCAGCTTGCAAGTAGACTGCATGGGAGTAGAAACAGGGCTAGACTCAAGCATATGAGTTTTCTGCAATAAATCCCTAAGGTATTTAGTTTGAGTCAGCAAAAGAGACCCCTGAGCAGTATGTTTAACCTCTATTCCAAGGAAGTAATCAAGCTCACCAAGGTGTTTAAGAGAGAATGCAGAATTCAGTTTGGAGATAACTTCCTTGAGGAGAGCAGGAGAGCTGCCAGTGAGAATAATGTCATCAACATAGACAAGAAGATAAAGAGAATGGCCTTTGGAGAAATAGGTAAAAAGAGAGGGATCACATTTGCTAGGCCTGAAATGTAGCTGAATAAGAGCGGACTGCAATCTTTCAAACCATTGCCTAGGGGCCTGTTTAAGGCCATAGAGTGCTTTATTGAGCTTGCACACAAGAGATGAGTCAGAATGAAGGAAACCTTGAGGCTGTTCCATGTACACTTCTTCAGACAGCAAGCCATTCAAGAAGGCATTGTTGACATCAAGCTGGTGAAGTGGCCACCTGTGAGTAATGGCAATGGTAAGGATTACCCTGATAGTTATAGGCTTAACCACAGGGGAGAAAGTTTCAGTAAAATCCAGACCATGCCTCTGATGAAACCCCTTAGCAACAGGGCGTGCCTTGTACCTACTAATAGAGCCATCAGGATTCTCTTTAAGCCTAAATACCCACTTGCAGCCTATAACATTTTTGTGGGAAGGCAAAGACACTAGAGACCAAGTATTGTTCTTTTGGAGAGCATCAAACTCCTCTTGCATAGCTGACTTCCAATTAGGGTCAGCAAGAGCCTGTTTTACAGTCCTAGGCTCAGTGTGAGCAAGCAGTAATTTAGGTTCCAATCTAGGCTGAATAAAGCCAGATTTAGCTCTAGTCTGCATGGGATGATTGTTGACAGGGATTTGAGACACAGGAATAGCATGAGGAGGAATAGAAGGAGCAGAAGCAGAAGACTGGGAGAGGGTGGGACTGCTGGAACCAGCATCAGAAGGAACTGATTCAGGACTAGAGGTAGAAATACCAGAATTAGGTTGAGGAACAGAACTATCAGAAAGGGAATTAGAGGGAGGAGAGGAAGAGGGACTAGGTGGAACTCTATTAAGTTGTGGAGTAAGAGAACTGAGAATAGGACTAGAACAGCTGGGAGCCAAAGAGGTAGAAGGAGATTCAGTAGGCACAGAATTTGAGAAAAGGTCAGGGAAGGGAAATTTAGATTCATTAAAGACCACATCCTTAGAGATGTACAGCCTACCATTTGGAGCTAAGCATCTATACCCCTTATGAGAGGTAGAGTAACCCAAAAACAAACACTCTTGAGACCTAAAGGCCAACTTATGAGTGTTATATGGTCTTAAGAGAGGAAAACAAGAACAGCCAAACACTTTAAGAAAGCCATAATCAGGCTGCTGATGAAACAAGAGTGTAAAGGGAATGGCAAACTGCACTGAAGCAGATGGCAGCCTGTTAATAAGGTAAACTGCAGTGGAAAAGGCATAGTCCCAATAAGAGAGAGGAAGAGATGCTTGACTGAGTAAAGTAAGCCCTAAATCAACAATATGCCTATGTTTTCTCTCAACCACACCATTCTGATGGTGTGTATGAGGACAAATCAGTCTATGAACTATTCCTGAGGCAGACAAATAGTTAGCAAAAGGTCTAAACTCCCCACCCCAGTCAGATTGAACAGCTTTGATGGGAAGATTGAGCTGCAGTTCAACCATAGCCTTAAATTTCTGAAACACAGACAAAGCCTCAGACTTATTCTTAATAAGATACAGCCAAGTGAACTTGGAGTAAGCATCTACAAAGGAGATATAATAGAAATAGCCAGAAGTGGACTTAAAAGGAGATGGACCCCAAAGGTCAGTGTAAATCAACTCAAGAGGTTGAGTGTACACAGTGTGTGAAGTAGGTGAGTGAATTCTATGTGATTTACCAACACAACAAGCTGAACAAAAAAGATCATTGGCTTTATTAGTAAATGGAATATTACATTGTTGTAAAACAAGTCTAAGAGCATGTGTATTAGGATGCCCAAGCCTAAGATGCCACATGTAGGGCAAACTAGAATTTACAGAAACAGAATAAGCACTATGTGCAACATTATTGAAAGACTTGGAAATGGAAGCCAAAGGAGACTTAGCAGACTTGGAGACATTGATGGAAGGAAACTCATACAGACCATCAGCACCCACATGACCTTCTAGTAAAGTAGCATTAGACACCTGACATTTAACAAGACAGTGATTAGCAGAAAAGATAAAATAGACATTATTATCTTTAGTAAACTGACTGACACTAAGCAGATTTTTGGTTATAGATGGAACATGAAGAAGGTTCTTAAGTGTGAGATGTGTGGGAGGATGTAAAGGAGAGGGAAAAGAACTAGAGCCAGCAGTGTGAATAGGCAGACCTTGTCCATTGCCTACATATATCTGATCATGTCCCTCAAAAGGAGTTAACTGCTGCAAGTTGGAGGCATCATTGGTAACATGATATGATGCTCCTGAGTCAGGAAACCAGGAACCTGAAGATGAGGGCCCTGAACTGGCCACAAAAGTACTTGGAGCCTGAGCAATGGCTGTAGGAACAGCTGCAGAAGCTGCAGGAACTGAAGCTGGAACACCAGTCACAGGAAGACGAGCCCACACATAAGGAGAAGGTCGAGGTGCAGCTTGAGGAGCCTGAGTGTAATAGACACCAGCACCAGGCCACTGAGGTTGCACATAGGGAGTGGATGCTTGTGGAGCAGAAGTCTGAAACTGATGATTAAACCTGTGCCAGCATTGCAACGCAGTATGACCAGGTTTGGAGCAAACCTGACACTGAATTTGAGATGTAGAGACTCTACCACCTCTGCCTCTATAGAATCTGCCACCACGAGCACTCCTACCACCTCGAAATGAAGAAGTCTCCTGCACAGGCTGAGAGGACGCAATAGGAGTAGAGGAAGCAACTGTAGGTGAGGGAGGCTCTTCAGGAGAAGTGGAGGGAGCAACAGAATGAGTGAGGTTGAGTGATACCAGATCTGGAGGAGATTGTTTCTTGAATTTGTTGAGACGAAGTTCATGAGCTAACAACAGAATTTCAACTTCATCCAGATCCATAACACCAAATTTGCTCTCAACAACAGATACAACAGGAGCAAATTCAACTGGCAAACCTTCCAAAATAACGTCAATGTGATGAGATAGAGGAATAGGATCTCCAATGGAAGCTAAGGCATCAACAATTGTGCGAATCTTCAGGAGATATTCCTGAACAGAGAGAGTATCAAGTGTAAGAGCACGCAATTCAACACGAAGATGACGCGCTCTGGCACGAGTTTGTTTCTGGAAGTAGCTGAATAAACGATCCCAAAGTTCGTGCGAATGCGAGCATCCAAGCACGCGTGAGAGGATCTCGCTCGATAACGTGGACTGAAGCAACGAGAGAAGCATCTGATCCTTGTGGATCCACGCGGAGTACGCCGGATTGAACGAACCGGCACGGCGAGCAGCTTCAGAAAGAAATTTAGGAGGAACACGAGCACAGACCACCAGATCGGTGAGATCATGAGCATTGATATACGGCTCCACCTGTTGGCGCCATAGATGAAAGTTCTTTTCATCTAGCTTCTGCGCGATCTTGAGCGAGAAGTGAAGACGACGAGAATCGTCAGAAACCGGTGGCGCCACCGGCGGATCGTCCGGTGAACCAAGGTTAGAGTGCGGCGGCGATGGCGGCGGAGTAACGAAAGCCATGGACCGATTCAGAAGTATGATACCATATTAGAGAAAATAGAAAGACAAAGAGAGAATTTCATTTTCTGTTATAACAGAATTGGTATTTTCATTGATTGATTTCGGTTACAAAGAGCACTTGTGCATTATATAGCACAGGTGATAAACCTGTGATAGCAGGTAATATCCTATTGAGACTGACAGCTGTCAGTTACAAAGCTAGGCTAATACTAACAAAGCTTATACCTTCAATAGCTATATTGGAGAACTTATGAAAATAGGTTGAAAAAAGCTTAGGAACATGTCATAAGTTGTTTTCATAAGCTCTTCTAAACAGTCTCATAAGTTCTTATGCCAACAAATAAGCTCAAATAGGCAAACCAAACATTCTCTTAGTCCCTTCACCAAAAAATGCCCTCTTTCTTTCCATCGTCTTAGTTCCGAACTCCCAAACACACAGACTTTTGGATTTGCATCTTTGTACAATGTTATATTGCACATTACCAAATACTTTTAGCTAATTATTTATTTGATGTGATTTATTTTATCATGGCAGGATAAGTCATGGCGTGTGCGTTACATGGTTGCAAATCAATTGTATGAGCTCTGCGAAGCTGTAGGCCCTGAACCTACCAGGTATTATTTTTTAGTCAAATATTACAGTTACTGTATATTTTATTATGACTTGCGATCCGAGTTCACTATGTTGGATCTTAATTTTCACGACAATGTTATAATGCCAAAACATGTTCCAGCATTGGTTTTTTCTTGCATATAATTCGGCCAACTCTAAAGCCCTGTCAATATTCTCTCTTTCTCTCTTGAGGTTTTAACATGTAAAAACTATTTTTTTGCAAAGAGCGGAGTTGGTCCCTGCCTATGTTCGATTGCTTCGAGATAATGAGGCTGAGGTACGCATAGCAGCTGCTGGGAAAGTGACCAAGTTTTGCCGGATTTTAAGTCCAGATCTTGCAATTCAGCATATTCTTCCTTGTGTCAAGGTGTGCATCTTTGAAAAAGAAATTCTGATGGATGTTTTACCATATATATGAAGGCTCTCTTTTGTTTTGGTTGTATAATTTTACATTCTAAATTGAACAACTTTTGCAGGAATTGTCATCAGATTCTTCACAACATGTCCGCTCAGCTCTGGCTTCAGTAATAATGGGAATGGCTCCAGTATTGGGAAAGGTATAAGTGTCAGATGCCAGTTTCTGCAGTAATTTTGACTTCGACATTAATATACAGTATCCGTATCTCAAAAGTCAAATCTGTTGTTGGGGCTTAAAATATTATTTTTCTTCTGAGTATGTAACTCATAAACTGAGCCGAATTTTGGTTGTATATTTCACTGTTTTCATATATGCCACCTGATTGTGGTGTGTAGGCCATTGAAAATCTGAACAACTAGCTACTTAAATATGTCTTTTGCAAGTGGGAGGGGCATATGTCATGCTGTGGGATTGATAACCTTGTATAGCATTTAATCAGATTCACCTTAAAAGTCACCACCTTCCCCCATTCTCCCAGTCTATAACAGAGAAAATATCTTAATGTTAAATCTAGGTTTAAAGCAGTGTTTATGCCTTCTAAATTAACAAGGTCATAAACTAGGTGAATGTTAGGAATGTCTCACATGTCCTGTCTTGTTTCTCTCACATTTCATGTGTCATTTCTAAATGTTGCTTTGTTTCTTAGCAATCTATATTTTTATGTTTGACTGCACAGTGTAGACACTTAATAGTATCTTGCTTCTTCCTTTTGGTAGTATGAAAACTTATATTAGTTTATTGGATATTAATAATTTAATTCTGCAACTAATCTTGTATTTTTAGATTTTCAGTTAATTATTGCCTTTCCTCTCTTGTGCATTAAAAGATTGTCCTCAAGCAATTTTTTTTCCTGATCATTGTGGTACTGGCTTTTAGTGCAAATGTGGTTCTTACTCCTACTTTATCTTCAATGCAGGAAGCAACAATTGAGCAGCTTCTTCCTATTTTCCTATCCCTTCTGAAGGATGAATTTCCTGATGTGCGCCTAAACATCATCAGCAAGCTTGATCAAGTGAATCAGGTTGTCTTTGTTTCTGGAGTTGTTTTAATTTTCAGAATGCTTATAAACTATTGAAAATTGTTTCCTTTCCTCTGATATCAATTTAGCACAGAACCTATTTGTTTTTGTCTTACTTCTGCATGCTACACATATATACTTAACGAAGAAAACATTTCAATGTCATATTAAACAAGCTATTCTTACAGGTGATTGGAATCGACCTGTTATCTCAATCATTATTACCCGCCATTGTTGAGCTTGCAGAGGATAGACATTGGAGGGTTCGGCTTGCAATTATAGAGTATATACCCTTGTTGGCAAGTCAATTGGGGGTTGGATTTTTTGACGATAAATTGGGTGCTCTTTGCATGCAGTGGTTACAGGATAAGGTTTGTGCTCTTCACTTGGTAGTATGGTAGCGTTTTAAAAACTGCATATTTCACATTACTATTTTTGTTTGTATAGGTTCATTCAATTCGTGAAGCAGCTGCTAACAACTTGAAACGTCTAGCCGAAGAGTTTGGTCCTGAGTGGGCTATGCAGCACATAATTCCCCAGGTCCGTCTATTGTTTATTTTATAAATTGTCTGTGTACTTCTGTATCTTTATAGTTTGATTTGGATATAATTTTAGAAAATAACAATTAGTTAATGTACTTGCTGGTTTTCAAAATAATAAACCATATTTTATATGAATTACAAACTGCTGGTTTTCAAATTGGAATGGTGGAAGAAAGTTGTTGCTCATGAGCAATTAAGGGAAGTGGAGTAGGGGGCAGTGAAAATAGTCCTCTTGGCTTGTTTTCAGTTGAAATACAGTGGTTCCTTTTCCAAAATATTGAAATGATAGAGTTATCTGCCTTTCTATTACTGCTTGGTTAAAGTTGAAGTCATGTGTGAAAATGTCTTCATTCGTGAATATGACAAAATTGAATTTTTTACTGCAGCTAAAATTATGAAATACAAGTTTTATGAATTATCTTCTATTCTAAGTTAATTTAGCTTCCACAGATGACCATGAGTTTTATGTTTAGTTGTGTTCCTTGGCTGTGCCTCAGTTTGGTCCTTCAGGGAATTCACTGTATTATAATCATTGAAATATATGCTTTCTATCTGCTATTACGTTTTCTGTTGTCCCAAATGAAACTTCACATGTATCATTTTGGATTGTATGGAAATAGGTTTTGGAGATGACTAACAATCCACACTATTTGTATCGGATGACCATTCTCCGTGCTATCTCTCTGCTAGCTCCTGTAATGGGCTCTGAAGTCACTTGTTCAAAATTGTTGCCTGCAGTTGTTGCGGCATCAAAAGACAGGTATTCTATTTCAATTATTGAAAGTTCCCCCCATAGCATCATAGGGTAAGGATCAGTATAATCGATCAAGCTTCTAACTCCTGGCTGTTTGATCCCATGTAGAGTGCCCAACATAAAGTTCAATGTGGCAAAGGTATTAGAGTCCATCTTCCCCATCGTCGATCAGTCTGTAAGTATCACGCTTTCTTGTGTTTTCCATCCACACATCCTTTTTTTTGTCTGTCATAAATCTTATCCCATGAACACCATTGTGATTCAGGTGGTAGAAAAGACAATCCGACCGTGTCTGGTTGAGCTTAGTGAGGATCCTGATGTTGACGTACGATTTTTTTCCACGCAAGCCTTGCAGGCAATTGATCATGTCATGATGTCTAGCTAGACCATAAAGTGTCCGACTCACATTTAGATTGATAGCTGCTGCAGCAAGGATGCTAATTTTATTATTATCAACAATACTTCTTAGTTTTGTTTAATGTTATCAAGTTGTAGCTAAATGGTTTTTTGCGAACTGGTCATGACAATTGATGTGATTTAGTTCTGGTTTATGTACCATTTTTTATGCAAGTCTTTTCTCGATTGTATTTTGCATAGATCATTTTATTTTATCTTTTGTTTATTGACCTTATAAGAATGCATTAGCTTATGTCAAATATTAATATGTTGTTAGATATCTAGTTTGGTTACAGAATCCCGATGGGATAGAAGCATGCCAATTGTGTTGGTGTTTATTTTCACTATTTTGTTTATTTTAAGCTAGAATAACTTAGAAAAAATCTAGAACAAATTTTTTAGAATAATACAAATGCTGGTCAACTCTTAAAATAAGTTTTACCGTGTCCAACCTTCTCTTTACCATTTTTTATTAAGGTTTTGTTTGGATGTTGGAGGAGAAATAGATAATTTTTTTTATATTTGTATTCGAGTGTTTTTATATGTAATAATAAATAATTACTTATTAACATATTTGTAATATTTAAAATGTTACAATAACAAAAATTAATTTAAAATAATTTATTTGTTATGAAATTAACATATGCAATAATACAAGGGAGAAATAATATTTTATTGTTCTCAGTGTTGATTTCAAGTACACATGTAATAATTAGAAAATTAATATGAAATTTTCTATTTGATAGACATAATTATGCCATTTATAACATTATTGTTGTTTTTTGAAATCTTCTAAATTTTTCGTTCAATATTTTTTCTGATGTTTATTATAAGAGTTTATGTTTTAAATTTATTAAATAATTAATATATATATATCTAAACTAAATATGTATTAAATATATAAAATTAATATTGAAGACAGTACAATTTTTAAATTCTCTCAAATTGTTTTGTATAGAAAATAAACTTTCTAGAGCTTTTTCCTTCTAAAATATTTAATTCTTCAGATTTTATCTTTTTCTAAAAGCCTTTTCATTTCTTCTAAAGCTTCAATAAAAGTTTAAAGACATGTTTATGAGTTAATTTTGGAAAGTTTTGTTAAAGATTTTTTTTTTTTTTGGTTTATAACCACCGGTTTAGTCCGGTTCGGGGGAACAGCTTTGGCATCAAGTGGGTCAAGCCCCCTCCCGATCGCAGTTGCGGGGGATCGAACCGTGGTTCTCCCTACCAAGTGCAGCGCCAATCACCACTTGACCAACTAACGGTTGGTTTTGTTAAAGATTTTGGAGGACTACAATTTTTTTTAAAACATGATACATTAATATATGTTATTATATGTAATAATTCAAAATCTATTCTCAAATTCTTTCAAAAAATCTATTCTCAATTTTTTAAATGGTCTCTCACTTATATATTTTGATGTATTCTCACTTATATATTTTGATGTATTGTCACTTATAATTTTCAGCTTTTTGTTTATAGAATTTTTTTTAATGTAGTCTCCAAAGTCGACTTATCTCTCTTCATTTTATTCAATATACTCTTTCTCTGCAGCCAAAAAAATTACTCTTTATCTCTCTTTAATAACTTTCTTACTTACCATTTTAAAAATAAGTAATTTATTTTATATAAATTTTATAAAATAGAAATTTATAAGTTATATATGTCATATATTGCATAAGATTATTGGAAAATATCTCTGACTTTATAGATGATGATTTTTTTCAAAAGTAAAATATTGAGTAGACAATACATATGTATAGTTTGGTTACTTGACCTTCAACGCAAACAGGAGAGATGGGTCTCAACTTCCACCAAAATTAAATGAAACAAAAATAGTATTCTGAAATATGGGGGTTGAGTGACCTCTGACATCATTCTTACAGGAATGGTTGCTGTCTCTCATTCTTTCTTCCTCCACCAACCCAACTGCCACTCTACTATTCCAACTCGAACCCGTATTTCTGTAATCAGATGTCTCTGCAACTACCAACTGAACTGTCGAATGACCACAAATATTATTCACTAAAAAATGTTTGGTACTGGCTTGCTAGTCCCCGGGTGCTTATAAATAGCATGTTACTAACTATTATGTCTTTGCATTCTTCTCTCATTACTTAATTCCTTCTTAGTTAGTACACCATGCATGATGATGATGTAGATGATGACCACATAGCATCATTTCCTTTCCCACCCAGGTATATTTTCAGTACACCGTAATTTTAATATATCAATCATCAACATTTCCAAACAAAAACAAATATCATTATTCTCCACAAAAGATATAGAAATAACCATATCAAGAAACAAGAAAAGCTAGATAGTTTTCCGACTAATTCTGATATTAGTTTCGTTTTATATGTGCAGGAACAAAAACCTGAAAGTTGTGAGTTGGAACACTCATTTGAGCAAGAAGAAAACAAGAAATTTATTCAGAGTAAAGGTTGAGGTTGTAAATTGTTTACAAACCTCAACCTCGAACTTTCACGTAGAGTTAGAATATTACTTGGTGCGACATTGACTATGTGATCTCACACTATCTAGTATTAGCTTATATATATAATGCAACTATAATTATTTTGTGCCATTCTTTAATTAAGGTCTAAATAGAATTAATGTGATACTTTAGGATACATTATATGACCAAATCTTGTCATTGTTAGGTGACATTTGAAGTCTGAACAATACATTTGTTTTAAGAAAATATGTGAAGGAAAAATAAATTAATGTGATTGGAAGATATTTTAGAAGAGACACAAAGCCAAATGACTTTTGTGTTGTTTCTTTTTAGATTGATTACATTATGCAAAACAATAACATAAAGAAGTGTTCAAGATATTTTGGTGCAAAAGGGACACATGTTGGACATGATGTCCCAATATGTGTGTGCGACATCTGGGTCTTACTCAACAGGCCAATGTTACTGCGTTTTGTGGAGATTTTTTGATTAAGATTCAATCATATTTTATTTCTATTGTGTAGCAATATGTTTGATTTGTTTGACACTATTGAAGATCAAATCAATTTAAATGAAGATTTAAATTTGAATTTGAATTAAAAACAAATCATATATTTTGTTGAGATTTTGGTGAGAAAATTCGGTTGGATATCAATAAGAATTATTTGTTTGTTTTAGCAATGTGTTGGAAGGATTTGTTTGTTAAGATCTAGTGCCTAATATCAAGAAGATTCAAATTTGAATCAAATCAAATCATATCTTTAAATGGTAGTTTTGGGAAAAACATATCAAAACAAAATCCACATTATTTCTAGTTGAGATCATATCTTAATCCCCTTGGAGAAAAGTCCAGAAGATTGCATTGCTATTTAAGAAGACTCAAAACTCAAGTTTGAGGTGTGCATGTTTTGAAGATTTCTTGTGTTAGGGTTTATCTCTTGAGTCTTTGTTTACGTTATCATTGAGCACCACTCTAGCGTCTCCATTCATATCTTAAGGCATAAAGTTTGTTTTGATGATTGAGTTGTAAAACTTGGTTCCTAAACAATAATTATATAAGCTTGAGAACAAAGTTTTTGTACACCACACTATTCTCTTGTGTTCTTTATTGCTTTTACATTGACTCTGCGTTGAAATCTCACTGTGATTATATCTGGTTTAACTTGTTGGACCAGTTGTTCCAATATCATGTCCAACATCTATACCATGAGGAACATGATTTTCATTTTGAAACAACAATTTTTTCCATTTCCGTTATAATTGTAAGTCATCCAAAAACGTCTCCAACAAACTTGTCAAAGACAAGCATTATGAGCACTGCAATAAAGAAGGCTACACAATTGACAATTGTCGAATTCTAAAGTTTCACTGCAACTTCTACAACAAGAAAAAGGCACACAAAGGAACACCACAAATATAAAAATGGGACATGGGGTTCTAACAACATAGGAACTTAAACCAACAAGAAGAACCAATCCTAACAACATAGGCCTCAAAGCATTGCATCCAAGTATTTTCAGGTGCAAATGCGACAAAATCTTCACTTAGTTATCTACAAAGCAACTTCAAAAACTTGTGCAAGCATTTACTACAATTTTTTGTTGTAAAAATACTGCTCGTAAATAGAATGTTAATGTAAATGTTGTAGATCTGTCTATATTCTCTAATGCCTCAATCAATTATGTATTCATTAAAGCTTGGATGTTGGATACTGGAGCCACTAATCATACCATTCTCTTTAAATTAATCTCCACCCATCCTTTTGTCAATTTGTCCACTAGTTCTTCAGCTCCAATCACATCTATTGGGT
Source organism: Vicia villosa (assembly GCF_029867415.1). Lineage (NCBI taxonomy): Eukaryota > Viridiplantae > Streptophyta > Magnoliopsida > Fabales > Fabaceae > Vicia > Vicia villosa. The sequence goes on along the minus strand of NC_081180.1, from coordinate 75,542,094 downwards.
ACATGTCAATTAATTCCAATATAACCCTACATGATGTTTTATGAGTTCCTTCATTTCGGTTAAATTTGATGTCTTTTAGCAAACTCACCACATTTCTATATTGTTGTGTTATTTTATTCCTTGACTTTCATGTTTTGCAGGGAAAATGATTTGCTAGGGTTAAAATTTTGGTGGTCTCTATTACACGTCTCCATTGAAAAGAAATCATGTTTCTCATCAAGTTTATCAATCATCAAACATATGACATATATGCTTTAAATACGCATCCTTATCTCGTCTAAAATTAATTTTCCATTTATTGTCTCCAAAATAACATATCTTTTGAGAATAATTGTGATGTTTAACTCATGTCTAAACATACCAGGATTCCTTTTCCTTTAGTTTCTAGATCAACCATGCTCCAAAACCATTCTCAAGAAGACCGGGGGGGGGGGGGGGTAGGATTTGAATAAGCCATTCCTCTAAAAACCATCCTCAAAGACATTTTCTTTGAAAATCATAGTTTTACTACTAAACGCGCATATTACATACATAATCAAAACAGATGCATGAAAAATGGATCCAATATGTCCGTTTGGTAGCTAAGAAAGGAATTATTGGAGGCATTGGTGATAGAAAAAGACGAGTTGTTGTTGTTTGCATTGTTTTAGGGAGATTTCAGATATGGAGGGTTGGTGATGGAAGCCATGGAAAGATACGGAAAAATTTTAGGGTTTGGGATGAAACGATGTCGAGACAGAAGAAATTAGGGTTTTCATGTAAGAATCAATCAGAAAGATTGGGTGTTCAAAGAAGCTAGGAGTAAGATTTGGGTGAATCGTTAATGAAGGTTGGTTACCGGTGGAGTTTTTCTGGGTTGGCTAAGGTTGAAGTTATGAAGATGAGGACGAATGTTTAAATGTGTTTATGAAGATGTGGAGTTTTATGGGTTCAATGATTTCAATGTTGGTATGATTGAATTGATGATGATGAATTTATCAAGATATGAGTTGGGTGAGGTTGAAAATTGCAAGATAATGATGAAGGTTTCAATGTTATAGTGAAGATCTGGGTTGAGAAAGGTTGAAGGTATGAAGATGATAATGAAGGTTTAGACGTGTTTATGAAGATATGAGTTGGTGATTTCTGGGTAGAAGTGGTTTTAGGGTAAATATTTGAAGGTATGTAGAGTTGTATGAAGGTTGTGAACATTTTCGGGGTAAATTTGTGGTAGTATGAAGATTTTTGGTTGAAGGTTGAATGAATCTGGGAAAAATTTGAGAGAGAACAAGAAACAAGCTAGGCAAGAGAGAGAAAATTGGAGGAAAAATGAAAAAGAAAATACCAATTTGATGTATATAAAGATAGAAAGAGAGAAGGTGAAAACTTGGTAACGTAGTAATGTGTTGACACGTGTGCTGCAAAAGTAGTGACAAGATGGCTTTTCTTAGAAGGGGATTCTGACACATTGAAAAAGGAGGATAAAGGGTGGCCAACATGCATTGGACCACAAGTTACGTGTCAGATCAACTATTTTTTTTAATGGAATGTGCAAGATCTTGGCTCTGATACCATGTTAAACGTGGCATAATCTTGACATTTGATGGACAATTTACTGGCAAGTGTGTTAGTGTAGTTATCGAAGTAATAAAAATAAATTCATCTCCACAGGAATTTCAAACTGAAAACAAGATACATTGTGCGATGTAATTAAAAATAATAAACCATGGGTTTTTCAGGATTGTTTGGTCGAAAACACAAGAGTTCTTATAATAGTGATGATAAAGGCAGTAAGGTCTTATTATTAGAATCCCCTATTTCTACATGGCTGATGAAACACGTGTTAACATACATGCAATGACTACATAGTTACACGACACACTAAACCTATCACTACACCCAATCCCTTGGCGTGTAACCTAAGCTTCAATTTTCCGATCCCTCAGGCCAATTGTAACATCAGACTAGGAAACATAGCTCGTTAATCCCTAAGTCACAATTTCTAATTATCCTATCCCTAGTGAATTAGAGAATTCAACATTTAAAATATGTAAGATAAATAACTCTAGGGTCAGTAGTCACTACGTAATCTTTGGATTTGCTTCCTTCTATGCTTATTCTGATTTCTTTTTGTTGATGACAAAAGGGGAGTAGGATAATAAATATTTAACCATATGAATCTGATTGGTTACGATTTTTTATTGCTTAAAATTTGAAGATTTGTTTTTATGCTTTAATGATAAATTTAATTAACCTGGATAGAACTTAAGGGGGATCTTACAAAGCTCAACCTTAGGACTATCAAACTTAAGAGAAGCTTATAAACCTTAGACCTTGAAGTCAACCTGTTAATTAAATTAACAATCATTGTCCTCAAATACTTGTGTTTCTCATCATAAAAAAGGTGGAGATTGTTGGAACAAAATTAGTGTGTACCACACCTTCAGGTTTTGATGATAACAAAGTGTTTAAATAACAATTGGGTATACTAATGTGTGTTCAAGTGTGTAGATACAAAGACTATAATTCTAATACAAGTCCAGTTCTGATACTGCACTAAACATCCATAGAGAAGCCCGAAGTTGCAGATTCTGAAGATCAGACTTTGAAGAATCAACTCCTAAAGAAATCAACTTCTGAAGACCAGAGTTAGAAGAAAAGTCAACCTCTGAAAGATCAGAAGCTGAAGATCCCAGACTCTGATCAAGTCAGCATCTAGGGACTGGGTCAGCCTCTAAAGACTCAAAGTATGATGAATCAGAAGCTAAGACCCAGTCTCTAAAGGATCGGAACCTGAAGACAGTCAAAGCTCAAGAACCAAGGAAAGTCTCACACATCACTATCAGAATCTGAGGTCAATTTGGCTTCTTCTGATTACGTGAAGACTTAGTAGACTTTTGCAGAAGTCTGAAGAATTGCAACTGATAATTCCTTTTGTAGCAAAGGAGTTTCAAATGACATTGCAACGAAATTAACCATATCAGGAAGCTTTCCAACGGATCTGCTGATGCTTCTCTCCAAGACTCACTTGTTCAATAAGTCTTCTCCAATGTATCTTTGGTGGTTCTCTATAAATGGAGCTAAAGACTTGGATAAAATAACACAAGATTGCGCCTTGACAAACAAAGAACTATTACTCTGTCAAATCTATTGCACAAGCTTAACTTTGAACTTATTACTAATTATATAATCTTAGAAGTTCTTAAGTTTTAAAGTCTTTTTGTGTTGTATTCTGTCTACACCTCTGATTGTATATCAAGTGTAGTTTATCATAATCTCTTAACTATTTGTTATAGAGTCAGAAGTCTCTTGCTTGTGTGCTTGAGGATTTGAAGTCTCTTGCTTGTGTGTGGTTGAACATTTAGAACTCTCTTGCTTGTGTGCTTGAGCATTGAAATATCTTACTTGTGTGTTTGAGCATTGGAAGTCTCTTGCCTGTATGCTTGAGTAATTTATAATCAGATTTGGTTATAGTATAAATCCCTTGGAAGTGCAAGGGGACTGGACTACTCCTAAGTTGTGGGAGGGACCAGGATAATTGCTTGTGTCTCTCTTTCCCTCTTCTCTATCTCTTAATTATTTTATCCGCTGCTACTCATCAAACTCCGATTCAGATTCTAACCTTGTGTTCAGAATCTGATAAGAGATTTCTAAGAGAAAAGAGTGAAAAAGTTAACACAATTCAACCTCATTCTTGCGTTTTTCTCACATTCAAATCCAAAAAGGAACAATAATCTCCCCCTTTGACAAATTATGACAAAACAACTCTTCAAGATAATTAGCACTAGTACTCATTCAATCAGAACAATTAACATACAATAGAAAACTATCAGAGCATACAATTTCATCAACAACAACATTCATCAGAGTTATAGCACAACAACAGAAAATCAGTAGCATTCAGAACATATGCCACACAAAACAATGCTCCAAAGTCAATCAGTTAGTCATACAATCATTCACTAACTTAGTCATGTATGACACTCAATCAACACATAGTTAATAGCATACAATCCTACCAACTAACAATTGTCGGCATGCAATCATTCATATTGTTAGTCATGCATACCATAAAAAATTAACAGTTAGTATTAGAATATGCATAATACTATTAACACAAAAGTACATATCAACTCTCACGTAAGGGGCAAGATGTTTTGCCCAATGCTCCAGCATGTGAGCACTTCATTAGTTATATATACATATATATATATATACATATATATATATATACATATATATATATATATATATATATATATACATATATACATATATATATACATATATACATATATATATATACATATATACATATATATATACATATATACATATATATATATACATATATATATATATATATATACATATATATATATATACATATATATATATATACATATATATATATATACATATATATATATATACATATATATATATATACATATATATATATATATATATATATATATATATATATATATATATATATATATATATATATAGTACTAAACAAATACCTATTAACTTCTTCATGTTCACCAACCCATCCTTTGATTTTGTTGAGTGATACTCTGTTTAATTCTTAACTGTTAATTTTTAGTTGAAGCTTAGTTGGTGTGGTGGTGGTTTAATTAATTGTTAAATTTTTTTATTGAATTGAGTTAACTGAATGCGAATTTAGGACATAGTTCATTGTTAATCTATTTGTTTCCCTTTTTGTCAATTAAATGATAGAAACTTTGTCGAAATTGAATTAACTGAGCTTTGACTTGTGATTAGTTTGTGTTGAAATGAGTTGAATTGAAAAAGCACAACTTGATTCATGTACTTAAAATGATAGAACTTGCTCAAACATATGAAGTTTGAGCTCGACTTAACGTGCTTTATATATATATATATATATATATATATATATATATATATATATATATATATATATATATATGGGTTAATACCATTTTACCCCCTTGTCATATAGGTCTTTTCTGATTTTGCCCCCTGTAAATTTTTTTTTTTGAAAAACAACCTTGTAATTTCAAAATGCTCTTACTTGATATGCTCCATATATATATATATATATATATATATATATATATATATATATATATATATATATATATATATATATAAGGAGCATATCAAGTGAGAATATTTTTAAATGAGAGGAAGAAATATCAACCATTGGATTCATCAAGAGAAAATGTTAATACATTAATGAGGCTATTAATTTCTCTCTCTTGATGAATCCAATAATTGATATTTCTTCCTCTCATCTCTCTGGATAACTGATCTAGCTTGTAACGAATATGTTCATCAAATCTTCATTTTAGGTAGAGTAGTTTAGGCCTCATCTGATAGCTGGAGTATATAACAAAACATCCTTTTTGTTTGTTGAATGTAAAGCAGACACGGAGGCTTCTGAAATAGAACCTAAGGACGATGTAATCAAGGCATGCTAGGAGAATGAAAGGCAAAAAGTGCATGAACTCCTAGCCCTGTTCATCCTCACTCTGGTTTCCCTAGGGGTATTATCTCTATCTAATTTTTTTTACCTCTATTGACTAGCTATTTACTAAGAGGTATTATTATATGCTGGCACTGAATCTGCAGTATAATTGTATTTGCTTTAGGGAAAAGTCCAACTTAGGATTAGGATCATATGCATTTCAGTCCTCAAACATGGATGCGTTTTGGAGGGATAAGTCTATTTGAATGTATATTTGAGATTTTAAAACAATTGAAAGAATACCATGATGTATGATCATGTAACAATTCAATCACACTTCATTCATTTTTAAGAATATTTTATAGTTTGCTTAATTTTGGAAAAGAAAAACAAGTCCTCCCCTCCCTCCCTCCCAAACAGACCTTAAAAATGTGCAATAAAATACTCTAACTTTAAAAATTTGCACTTTAATCCTTCTGTCTAATTTCCTTCAAACATAAACAAAAATAATCATGCTCAGATAACTGTGATCAATTTTGCTGTCAACTTTCTTGATACAAGAATTCCAATTTACTTTCTCCTATTTAGGTTCATCCGATCACATGCCCTCTCGCCATTAAACTTAAAAATATGATATCTTTTGTTCAGTTCTGATGGAGAGTTAAGCATTTTTAAAGTTCGAGTACCAAAGTGCACATTTCACTAAAAGTGCATTGTGATTTTCACTCAGTACCTATCATCTTTACTGTTTCATTGTATTATGTAATTCCAACTTATACTGTTCCCGACTAATATTCTGAATAAGCCAGATTTTTAACACTCATTTGATAATAAGACAATGACAAATTTCAAATTATAACAAGAAAAATACATACCACAGTCCACAACAGTTCCTATCATGTAGAAAGAATAAATCAAGAGAGCAAAATAGTATACAGTGGCATATATATTTCAAGCAGAATATATGGAAACTCATAAAAAGATATATAATTGTAAAATTGGAGCACATTCATTAAAGAAAACACATTCAGTTTGCAAATCACAAAGGCCTAAATGTTTAAAATTAAATTGATAAAAAAAGATCATATCACCATAGCTATATATATAACTCCGGGTGAAAACAAGAAGAAGAAGAAAACACTAGTTAGTTGATCCTCCAATCGAAAGAAGGCTTTTCTTATAAAGACCGGCATTAACATAAAATATCTCGAATTTTCCACCAGTAATACCAATCTCGTTAACTATTTGGGTGCTCAAATCAACATAGGCCAGTTCATAATTTTTTTTGGTAACATATATGAATCCCATCTTTCCAAATCCAATTGGGGGCCATTGGATGGAAGGGAAGGAGCCATAAGTATATAGTTTGATCCAAGAGTCACTCACACCGAGTTCACCCAGAATAGATATGTGAAAAACAATTTCATCGTGATAATTTGAGATTAAAGCAATTGATCCATTTATCACTGCCAAGTGTTTATTATAAGAAGTGTCTGAAGAATAAGGTTTTACCCCAACGGGTAGCGGGATTCCACAATACATATTGGACATCATCTGGATAATAATTTTGAGCAAGACAGAAAATGCCGTTAACACTTGTGGAGCCCAGAATACAAACTATACCGACATGCTGTTGAAGAGGAGATGGTAAATTTAATTTGACGCTGTTATTATTATTATCGAGCAAATGGAATGCAGAGTGGCAAGCACCAGAGTTTTCGGCAAGATGATTTGTGAGTATAAATGTATGATAATCATCATCATCAGAACCATGACGAAACATGAATTGTTTGGAGTACATGTTCATGAAATTAGTATTTTCGAATAAAATGGACCATGATTTGCATGAGCATGCAAAGCGCTTCAATGATTTTACAGGCAGTTTTGAGAGAATAGAGAAAGCAATTTCTTCGGGAATAGAGTTTCGGCTGAGCTTTGATGATTGGGAGGGATTGTTTTGCTTGTTGATCGGATCAGCGTGGGAGACAACGATGGTTTTTGATTCAGAGGGATTGTTTTCCATGCACATCGGACCAGGGTGGTTGACGGTGGTGATGGTGGTGTACAGCGATAGTGGAATACAGTTTTTGACGGCGGCGGAATCCATGATAGTTGAATATGGCTTCTGCTGATTTCGCTTGGTTTTGTGATCACCACGGCTTATGCTTTTTTTTTTCTCTGCTAGGTTACAATTAGGGCAAAGCTAGAGTAACTTTCATTCACTCTCTCCACCATCAGATTAACTAAACATATTATATGCTGCCACATGGAAAAATTATTTTAACAAGAAAAATAAAAATAAAAATGCTGAATTTCTTCTAAGATCTGTTTCTATAGAGCTAGACAGTAACTTCTTCTTTTAGTAATGATCTTCATCGTCATCATCAACATTGCCTGATGAATATCGTCATCGCCACCACATTCATTGTTGATTGTTGATCATCTTGTTTTCATTGTCGCTTATCTTCATCGTCGATGCTGCCATACTCATTATTGATCGTCGCCGTCGTCATCAATTGTTGTTATTGCCGCTCACTGTCATTGTCAACGCCACCACACTCATTATTGATTGTAGTTATTATTGTCAATCGTTGTCACTACCGCTCAACATCATTGCCGCCACATTCATTGTTGAATTTCGTTGTCGTCAATCGCTGTCATTGGCACACTTTACTCTCTCCTACTCTTATTAAGGTTGTTTTATGTTTTGTGTTAGCAAATAAGTATCTTTGTTAATATTTTTTGTGTTGGTTTCTATTTTTCCATTCGAGAGCTCATGAAAAATATCTTTGATTATACTCTGTTTTTTAATTAGAAACTAAGAAATTAAATTTTGTTTTATATGTGATATTAAATATACGGTTAGAAATACAATTATCATATTTACTATAAAATTATTTGATTCATTTGTCCTCTTTTTTTATTTAGGAGTATGATAAGAAAATGATGTCTTATATATTGTTTGGAAGCCAAGGCTTGGAATGAAATTTGATCTATAGAGGACTTATCAATTTTGGCTTGCATATGGTATAAATATTGGTTTTGGTGTTAGAAAGCGCGGTGTGAACAAGAATAAAAAAAGGTGGATTTATATCATCATATAGGTTTGTTTGTTGCAAGGAAGGACTATGAAAGACCGACAAAAGAAATGCTTTTGTTAGTAACCATAAAGCCGAGTCCAGAACGATTGTAAAGCAAGGATTTTATTATATTGAAGAATAAAAAGTTTGTCATCCATGATTTTGTATCAGACCATAATCATCCTCTAATACTTTCAGAGACAGCACACATGCTAGCATCACATAGAAAGATAACCGAATTCCAAGCATATGAAATTGATTTAGCCGATGACTTAGGATTAAGACAAAAGTCATTGTGGTATTGTGCAACATTGTAGGGGAAAATAAGTTGAAGGATATTCAAAGTTATCTATAACACGAAACTTAGTCAAGTTGTATCTAAATTCATTAAAGTGGCGACCGAGGCATCACCCAACAAAAAGCATCTTGAGTTTGTTGATGACAATGTAGAAGTCATGTGTAAGAAAATCATGGAACGATGACAGTCATGACATTGATAATTCGACAATTCAATGTCACGACCTTATGCAACCAAAAGGATTCAAGAAACGACACGACTTAAAAAGAAAAAAATGGCTTAAGAGTTGGGTTAAGAAGCAACATACTACAAAAAAGGGCTTCATCAAGAAAGAAACCATGCAGTCAAGCATATTAGGTATTTAAGTTGATGTGTAGATCCTTGATTTAGTTTTATATGTATTATCGTTGATTTTAGTTCTACCTAATCATTTTAGGAAAAAACATTAAAAAGTCAAATGATTGATGAAGTATCTTGTTCGAAACCTCTACTTTATGAGCCTCCACAAACTTAAGGGGATCAATTTAACTTCACGGAATTTTTGATGGTAATTTAGTTTGTATTTGAAAAGGAATTATTCTTATAACTACTTTAGCTCGATGTTAATTAACTTTAGTAGACACCCATAGATGAAACTGATATTGAAACATTAACGTTACCGAGGCTGATTAATCACCAAGTTATACCTTTGTTATTGTTAGAACATGCAATCACAAGATTGATAAATAGTGGAGAATTTGAGTAAGCGGAGAAAGAGAGAGATAGTTGAGGGTGATAATTATTAATTTTCATTCAATGTTCATTACAAACATACCTATAAGATATATATACACACGTGATTGGGATACAAAAACATCAAGCCAAAAACTAGAAAAAGCTAAAAGTCAGACCTGTAACCGTTACACAAGACATGTAATTGGTTACAGCAGGAAATAACAGAAATGCAACTCTTAGGTGTAACCGGTTACTGTGAATGTGTAACCTCTCCAAAGCACTTTTTTAGATTATTGACTTATTTTGATGCCTGTAACCGGTTATACCCTCGTATAAACCGGTTACAACACTTTCAATACAAAAAATCTCTTAATACACACACCACCTTATTTTAAGTGCTCCAAGTTGTGAGTGCAATTGCACGTTAGATGTTTTGCATGATGTCAAAATTAGAAATTTTTTAGCATTTCTGTATATTGGACGGTATCTCTAATTTATGATGTGCACCTTTGCATTAGGGATCCTAGAATGCACTTAGAACATGTTTGGAAAGGTATCATGCATCAAAATTCAATTACATGACATTCAAAATCAGTTGCATGCTTTAAAAAAATCAATTTTTACTCAAAACACAAGTCCATGTGTTGTCGACACATACGCTGTATGAGTTGACACATGTGCTTCAATAATAAAGTCCGTAGCTTCTGTAATGCACGCGTTGACACATACAACCTTTTAGGTCGACACATGCTGTTAAATTTGCTCCTATGTGTCGACACATATGTGTTTCAGGGTGACACGTGTGTTGCACTTTTATAGCATGTAGCTTCTTTAATGAATGTATCGACACATGACGTTACACCAGTCAACACATGCATTAATATGTGTCGACACATAACTTATATGTATCGACACATGTTGTTGCTTATTGAAAAATTGCATTCTTTTTCAAACTTCTAGGTTTCCCTTTTTCCTTAAACTTCCACACCTATAAATACTTCATACATTTATCATTTTCAACTTGATGAAAATATAAACACATACAAAATTTTCTCTCCATCTTCAATCTTCCATCTGTGCATTCACACAAACAAACTACACATAATTATTTTTTGCTTGGATGTCATCTAGTCTAGGTTGATAACGTCCAATTTAGGTTGGTGTAATTCGGGTATTGGATTGAGAATCTTTGGGGGTTTCATCGAAAAAATTATGAGGGTTTTTCTTCAAAGATTAAGGTGTTGATTTGAGGGTTTTGACAAGAGTTACGCAATTTGGATTCAATCGAATGAAAGCTATGAAGAACGGGAGGTTCTTATAAAGGAGTAGCGCGAGACATTGAATTAATTGGTAATATTGGGTGACAACAATTTGCATTGGATTCGAGTGAGTGTAAGCTTTGAAGAACAATGGTTTCTTACAAAGGAGTAGCGCATGAGATGGTGAATCAATTGGTATTATTGGTGACTTGATCAAACTCAAATCAAGGGAAGAGAAGTGCAAGGATCAACATCAAATATAGGGTTTATAGGGTTAGATTACTATATTTCTCTTGTAAATAATTTTTTGCATAGTAAGATTGATATCTCAATCCCACATTGGAATTAGGGGCATACATAGTCGTAGTGAGGACGATCATTGAACTGCCTAAACAAACCGTTGTCTCATCTCTCTCCCCATCTCATTTACTTTTCATAATTAGCAAATTGTTAAATACATTGATTGAGTGATCGGTTCATAGTGATTTCCCTTGATTGTTAAAATCTATATTGATTTGTTGAATGCCTTACAATCTAATTGATTGTAAGAGGTTTTTGATATCAACAAACCTAAAAGGAAAATCTAAAAAATTGATCGCACACCAAGTATTCTATAATTTGTGATTTTACATTTTTCCACTGATTTCATTGTAAATAGGTCACCTTAGTAAGTCTATTGACTCGATTGAATGAGAATTGTGTTTATCATCTGCTTATCATTGTCATTCATTACGATTATACGCATATCCGAGTTTCCAATAATCAATTCGGTTTAGACGACTTATTTGATCTAGGCTAAATCTTCCGATTGCCATAGTTTTTTCCCTGTTCAAAAATAGTTTTTAAAAGGTCATTTTAACTTGGGGATCTATTCACTCCCCTCTAGATAAGTTAACATTGTCTAACAAGTGGTATCATGAGCTCCGATTCATTCTGTGCTTCAAAAATGCTTATTATAAAATGGCTACCGAACCTAAAGAGGCGTACAATATATCGCCTATTTTTACCGTTGAAAATAATGGTTATTGGAAAGCTTGTATGCGCATTCATATCAATTCATATGATAAGGATGTGTGGATGCTATTATCAGTGGTCCAACTCCAATTACCGTGACTGGTGCTAATGGTGTTGTCATACCTAAATCGGAAGCACAATGGAATGGCAATGATAAGAAAAGTGGGGTTACGATTGGAAAGCACAAAGTATTCTCATATCTACTCTTGGTGTTGATGAATATTATCGTGTTTCCCATTGTGAAACCATTAAAGCTATGTGGGATACATTGCAAGTTGCCCATGAGGGAACTAATGAAGTCAAACTAGATAGAATTAATACACTAAATCAAGAGTTTGAACTCTTACGCATGAAGCATGGTGAAACCATTGCCGAAATGTAAAAGAGGTTCACTCATCTTATAAATCGTTTGAATGCACTTGGGAAACCGATTTCCAATGAAATTGCAACTAATAAAGTTTTGAGGTGTCTTACTCGGGATTGGAAACCAAAGGTCACCGCGGTCAAGGAAGCTAATGTTATTACAACACTAAACCTCACTACATTTTTTTGGTAAGCTTGAAGAACATGAGCAAGAACTCACTTACTTAGAGAAACATGAGAAAAAGTATGAGAAGAAGCTCTAGAAAGAGAAAGACAATGATAAGGAGGTAGAGAAGAAGTCTATTTCTCTAAAGGCTTTTAGTTCGAGGTTCTTTAAAAGTGATAGTGAGAATTTGGATGATGAAGAAATGATACTTTTTGTGAAAAGATCCATATTACATCAAAAGAAATTGGGTAAAGAATTTCGACAAAAACATCAACAAGTTTAAAAGACAATCTACATCTTCAAAGAAGGATGATTACAAAAAAGGAAAATTAAGATGTTTATGTTATAATTGTGGCAAAGCTGGCCATTACAATCCGTAATATCCACTCCTTGAAGATAGATAATGAGAAGGGTCAACACAAAAAATCTAGCAAGCCTAGGAGAGCATATGTGGCTTGGGGAAGTGATATCGATTCCTCAAGCGATAAAGACTCAAGTGATAATGAATAGTCGACAACCGTTTTTATCCGGGTCTATTATAATAAAAGGAAGAAAAAGGATGTTAACTCGTTAAATATGATGAGGTTTTCCTTATAATGAAAAAAGAAAAAGGACGTCAAATCATTAAAATATGATGAAGTTTGTCTCTTGGCTCATTATAATGAAAAGAAGAAAAAGAATGTGAGTCATTCTAAACATAAATATATTGATAGATTGTCTCATTCTGAATTATTAGATGCTTTTTAAAATCTACATAGATAAGTGGTAGAGGTTTTCAAAACTTTAGCTACAAATAAAAAGATCTTTTCATATTTGGAAGCTAAGGTTGTAGAAATCGAAAAGCAAATGGAAGCTCTAAAATAATCTATGGTAGATGCTCTAAAATTACAAGACGAGAATGATAAACCCTCTTGATTTGATTTTGGTTGTGAAACTTGCCACATTTGGCAAAAGAGGTCAAATATCTAAATGTCAAATTAAGCAAGGCTCTAGAACCTAAGGTAACTTTTGCGATTGATATCTCAAAAAATAAATTTCCTTACCAAAATCCTTATAGATGGTATAAATTTATAGAAAAGGAATCAAATGGCAAAATCGCATCTCATTAAATTTTGATTTGTCACTACTGTTGTATAAAAGGCCATACCATTGCTAAATGCAAACTTAGGAGGGGGCCGAGAAGTGTTCTCTCATTGTTTCTGTACCTTAGGGGGTGATTCTCATCAGAGACATCACCTTTAGTATGCCTCTTACTCCTTAAGTGTCTCCTTGATTATTAACTTACTTATATTTATCTATCTCACTCTCTTTTCCCCGATCTAAGATGACCATGCTGCAAAACTCATGACTTTGAATTCATTTAAAACTTGAATCACCTATTTTTTAGAGGTGGTGTAGTCTAAGTTAAAACCAATAATGATCATTGGATCCTCTATCTAAGACAAAGGAATGTTAGGGGCACCATTCTCCCGTGTTGTAACCATGGATGCACCATCTCTCCCCCAAACCTTCACGTGCTTGTCCTTCTAATTTTTGTAGTGTTAAGAATGAGGCTTGACGATTTTTCTTCCCGATAAGGCACTTAAAGTCGCCCATCCACCTTTGGTACTTGTTATGGTACCATAGAAAGAAAAGAACATCAGTGGGAAAAATTCCATTTGTTGACATATGATCTCAAATGCCCTGATCACGCTCTAGTCATTGGGCAAAATCTAGGAGGGAGCAACGTTTGCAGTTGCTAGAAACATGGCCTAAAAAAGGGTAAAGAGAATTAAAACTCCTAAATCATAAATGACAATAAGGTATAGGTAGAAATAAGGATTAGGCGAGTCCTCAAGGGAAACCATGTTGGTCATCTCTTCTTTGGAGCACGCCTTCAAATCGAAATCCTCTTCATGACTGGTTTTGGAGAGCCTAATATTTCGCCGAAAAGCTTCAATCCTCTCCTCGCTCATATACAAGGATGCAAAATATTCCACATCATAGAACTTAGTGTATGAAGCCACCATCACATGTTGGAAGTATCCTGATAAAGAACAAGAAGAAAAAGGGTCACTATCAGAGATACTAGTGCTCTCATAGCTCCACAAGTGCCTAAATCTAAGAGTTTGTAGTAACAGAACCGTTCCCCCATTCAACACTCCTCACGCAGTATAACTACATTGAATACCATTCTCTAATGTTATAGGGTTCCAACATCCTATCATTATCATTTAAATCCCTAATTATTGCTAAAATGAAAATAGAGGAAAAGATAACATACATGTACCTGCAAACGAGGGTTAAAAGCTTGAACTTGATAAGTTTTGAAGACAATTAGTATTCTACACGCTTGAGGGACTCTAGGGTAGTTTCACAAAAGCTTGGGAGAAAAAGTTACATGAAAGGGTTAATATTAAGCACTTAACCTCTTTTAAAGGGATTGAAAGGCTAATATTAAGGGAAATCAACAACCTCTTACTAGGCACCCCAACAGTCGAAAAAGATTCTCCAATTTCTTTACATGCGTAAGGTTTTAAGGCCAATTTGGCTTCCTAAGGCTAAATCATCATTGGTCATATTTAATATCGTGCATGCATCCACTTTAACTAAAATTTAAGGATTTATCTTAGTTGACGTTTTAAGGATCCACTTCATTGATACCTAAAGGTTTTCCATAGGCCACACTTGTGGGACTCACCTCAAGTGTGCCTGGGGGACTCACCCTAAGCAAACTTAAGGGACTCGTATAAGTGTGAAGTAGTTATCCGACCAAATCATTTCGTCCTTTACAAGCCTTCATGCTTGAAGATTTGTGTACTGGTATGATTTTGGAAGTTTCATAGGAGACAATGCAAGATACACTAACTAAGGGCAAGTGCCTATTTATCATAATGCGTGCCCATCATTGGGTATACTTGCCCACTTATGAGAACGTGGGAATTGATGTGTCTTTGTCTCTCATAATGGTTCGAGAGATAGTCAAAGAAACAAATCACGTTTTCCAGAGTCATAAGGAGGTAATAACTCCACTTCTCATGCTTCTTCGTGTGTGTGTGTGTGTGAGAGAGAGAGAGGGGGGAAAGAGAGAAATAAAGGGAGAGAATATTGTATCCGCTTTCTTAAGTCATAAAGACCCATGTCCAATAGACCCTTATAAATACCTCAACCATAGGAGCGAGAAGGGACATTCAATTCCTTAATAAATACTAGTATACAAATCTTCTTACTATTGCTCTAAGACCATAACAACCCTAAAATCCCATGGTAGCCCAAGATAATTAAGGGTTGTCACTAATTGTACTTTTAGCAAGTCTAACTTTTTAAACCACCTTATGCAACAATTTTTTCTTCCCGTATTCAGCTGTGCATCATTCCCTTGGAATATGTTGTTGAGTAAATAACCACTCTGGTCAACAACACTTAAAATATGCAACACGAGAAAAAATTAAAGTTTTACTCATTTTTTTATTGTTTCTAACATTCCTATTACCTTCACCAACTCTCGTGGAATCGAGAAGTGCTTGCTTGTCTCGTATTCATTATTTTTTATTTGATTAACCCTGATTTGTTTAAAGAGAATACAATGATCCTAAATTTGAAATTTATTGTTTTTGAATAGAAACTTATTTATTTTTAGGAGTAAACAATTATAAAATAATTTTCTTTTTATAAAATTGAATTAAAAAAAAAATGTTAAACGTTTTTTTAAAAAGATATTTTAAGTTAACAAACTTAATCTAGTTAGGTAAATATGATCCAACTTCACCGATGTCCTATGTAATTAGAACAAGTATTACATTTATAATATGATTATGGTCAAGACTTTGTTCTTTGTATAATAATAAACCAAATTCATAAGATATCTAGTTGGTTATTTTTAGAATTTGGAACAAAGTTTTTAAGAACGATATTAAAAAGGAAGAAAAAAAGAGTAAAGAAAAATACTTGTTCTATTGAATTATGCAAATATTAAAGTGTTACAAACCAATAAGAAAAACCATGTTTTATACCAGTGACAATGAGTAGTGATAACCACTAAACTGAAAGTACTTTATTATGAAACACTACATGCAAAAACCAAAATAGAAAAGAAAAGAAAAAACCAAATCCTTATCTTGAGTTGAGACAACATCTTCATCATGCTTCTAATCAATTGGATGGAACAAAACAGTTGAATGGTTAGCAATATGCAAACTAAATTGTCCACCTTTTTCACTAACATCAATCTTCTTCCCATTCAAACCCTTCATCTCAAAATTTGACACCAACTTAGCCATAACCAATCCCAATATTGGCAATGCAAGTATAATCCCAGGACAACTTCTTCTCCCAACACCAAATGGCACAAACCTAAAATCCACATTCCCTCCACCAGCAACAGCATCAGTTCCATTCTCCTCTTCCAAAAACCTCTCTGGCCTAAACTCCTCAGGCTTCTCCCACCATTGTGGATTATTTGCAAGCCACCAAGCATTCACAACTACTTTACTCTCTTTTGGAATTGTGTACTCTCCTAGCTTGGCCTCTTCAAGGTTCATGTGTGGCACTAGCAATGGAATTGGTGTGTGCAATCTTAGGACCTCTTTCAATGTTGCTTGTAAATATGGTAACTGGTTTAGGTTTGATTCTGTGACTTGTTCACCTTTTAGCACTTCTGATATCTCGTCGCGTATTTTTGTTTGGACTTTTGGATGATTCACTAACTCTGCTATTGCCCATTCCATTGACCATAGTGTTGTTTCTATTGCTGCAACGTTTATGTTTTCTACTATGTATGTCACATTTTCTTCACTTATTTCACCTTTCATCTCAGCATCTATTATGTGATCAATTGCACAGATTATCTCATGCTTCTCCCCATTTTCCGCCATTATTTTTCTGCATAAAATTAAAATTCTTTCGTTATATACGAACAAAAATCATTTGAAAATTTATATACAACACATCTACATATGTTGGGTCGGCCCTGATGAACACAGTTGAATATGACACTATCTACATATGTTTGGCCGACCCTGTTGAACACAGTTGAGTATGACACTAGCTATCTACATATGTTGGGCCGGCCAATTGAACACCGTTGAAAATTTCTTTACAACACATCTATATATGTTGGGCCGACCCTGATAAATACTGTTGAGGGACATACTATTGATCAAATTGCATTAACAAAGATCGACCGTGTTTATTATTTTTTACTATCGTTTTTCAATCTTTTATACTGATTGTTATTCTATTAGACACTTATAACTTAAGAAATTAAACTAATATTAATTGATTAATGACTTACCTCCTCTTTTCAATGAAGTAGTTGTTGAAGAATGCAAGCCTCCTAGTTTGCAAATCTTTGCACTTGTTAAGGTAGCCTCTCAAGAAAGGCCTAAGCAAAGGTATAAAGTCTCCATAATTGTATTCAAAACTTTGTGCCAAACGGCTTCTCTCAGAGTTAAACCTTGTAGCTTGAATAAACAAAGGATCATCTTGAGACTCAAATTTGGAATCAAACATCATTCTATACATGATATTATACAACATCAACTGAAGACGTTTTCTGATCACAATCCCTTCACTTCCAACAATCTCATTAGCCTTAAGATCTTGCACCACCAAATCCATCTCTTGTTCCCACATGTTACTATAATTATGAACAACTTTGTTAGTGAAAAAAGGCAATGTCATGATCCTTCGCATTTTGCGCCAATGATCGCCGTAGACGGTGAAAACCATGTCTTGTCCATTACCGGTGAAGATATCGAACACAACGTTACGAGGACGGGAGCCGAATTCGACGCCTTGTGAATGAAGAACTTGTGTGGCAAGGTTTGGATCAGAGACAACAACTAGGTTTTTGGAACCAAGTTTGAGGAGGAAAAGTGGTCCATAAGTTTGTGACATGGATGCAAGTATACGATGGTTGAGATCATTTCCAACTTGAAGCCAGTTTCCAAATATAGGAACAGAAAAAGGAGATGGAGGATTTTTGTGATTTGAATTGGAATGAGTTGAGTATATGTATAATATTAATAAGAGGATGAGTGAGACACAAGCAATAGATGGAGATAAAAGTTTTGTAGTAATAATTGGAATGAGTATTGCAAGAGTGAAAAAGATTGATTTTTTTGTGAGTTGAAGGAGACCCATGTTTTAGTTTGTGAAGAAATAATATTTCTTGATGCTATAAGATATTGAATAGATGAAGAAATTTTGATGGGTTGGATTGGATTAAGGAATGTGTTTGTTTATATATATGTTGGGGTTGACTAGGTAGGTGTGTTTGTGTCCCATGGTTTGTGATGAGTCTATGGGCTTTATTGTTAGTATTTCAATATTTTCAAACCAAGGTAGGAAGGACTAAGGAGTAGTTTGAGGAATGTGAATATGATATATAGTGGTTGGTGAGTAAAATAAACAATTTTGGAAGTCAAAGCACAAAGTTTGGTGAGAAAGTGAAATAGAATTACTTTGGAGACAAGAGCAAGTGGATCTATTCCAAACCAACTTTGGGTATGTAAAACGCTTATAGTATAACTATAAGTGCTTCTTTTAAGATGTTTATCCAAACAAGTATTAATTGATTAATTACTTACCTCATCTTTTCAATAAAAGGGATATGTAAAAGGGAGATGTATGATTTGGGCTTTTCATTTCTACAAAATGTATGAAAATTTAAAGGATCACGTGATAAGGCCATACAAAATTTATTTTGATCGGACATACGAGACACAGATATTTCGTAGTAAAGTATGTGGTAAAGTTTTTTACATTTTTCTGTTAATATTAATTTATTAATATAGAGACGAAAAATTTGATCGCTTATAGTAAAAATTGGCCACTAATACAAATATTGACTAATTTTGAGACAAAATTTTGGAAATTTTGTAAACAAATCTCACAAATAATATAACACAAATTTTACACTCGGATCCTCTCATTTCCTCCTTCTCTCCTGCACACACACACAAAAAGTGTGAAATCAAACTGAAAATAAATTAAAAAAATTATAAATTAAAGAAGAGATGAATTATAAGAGAGATAGAGAGAAATTAATGAAGGAGAGAGTTGGAGAGAAAAGATGGAAGTAGGGGTATTCAAAATCGAACCGGCCAATAAAAAACTGCAAACCAAAGTAAAACAAATTGAAAACCGTGAAAAATTGTATTTGATTTGGATATTTTTGAATTATTTTTTAACAAAATCATACGGTTCGGTTCAGTGTGAAGTTTGTATTTTGCAAACCGAACTAAATCAAACCAAACTGCATTATGTTACACAATCTTATAAACAATCATTTGTATGATATTTATTTTAATTTAAATATTAACAAAAAAATAAAATATTATTTATTTATGAATATTAATATTATCTTTATTTAAAATGAAAGTGATATATTTTTATTGTTGACGTTGATAAGGATTTATTAAAAAAAAAAGTTAAATTTACATTAATTTTGTATCTCTTTATATATAAAATATTAATAGTAAAAAAGAATTTTGTTTTTAAATTTATTTAAGAATGCAATTTCATGTATATAATTCTTTAGACATAAGATAAAGTTGTAAGACACAATTCATATTTATGTATCAAGTTATAAATTAATTTTGAAAATTATAAACTTTTTTATGGTAACGTATGAGTGAATAAACACAAAATCATGTTGTTTTCTATATGTGTTATATTTTTTGTAAAAAACCGAACCAACTGAACCTATTCAATCCGCACTGTTTTGGTTTGGTTTTATTTTTAAAAGTCAACCAAACCAAACCAAACCGCACGCTTTTTTCTCTTGCAGTTCAGATGACTTTTAGAGTAAAAATTGTCCAAACCACACTGCGAACACCCCTAGATGGAAGGAGAGAATCCAAACCCCCAATAGATTTCACAAGTTTTTGGGTTGCGTTTTGTTCCTCCAAGGTGTTAGTTCTGGTCTTTTGATTTTTCTATTGTTTGGTATATTTTTGTCCTACTGTGTAGTTAGAGTTAGTGTTCTCAAAGCACTCTTGATATTTTATGTTGCTTTTGTATATTTGTAACTCTTTTTTTCTCATTTATTTTATGTTTAATGTATCTTTTGGTCTCTTAACTTATTTTATTGTTTCGCTTTGATCCCTTAACTAAAAAATGTTACATAATAGTCCCTTAATCATTATCAAAACATGAATTCAAGGATTTTGTCATCATCAAAAGGGAGAGATTGTGAAGAATGCATCTTATATCTAGTTCAGTTTTGATGAAGATAAAGATTATTAAAGAAGAAAAGAATCAAAAGTGTCATGCACATCAATGATGAAGTTGATCAAGAAGGTTTAACATAGAAATTCAAGTGAAGATTTGAGAGAAGTGAACATAACTAAGGTATTCATTGTAATTCATACTATACTACTTTAAACTGCTTAGAATTTCATCTCTCACTTCTTCTAAAAACCTTCTTGCATCATCATACATGATCATCTAAAATATTTCTTCATCTAATTCTTATGACAAGTGTTTGAAAACATTGTGATATCCCTTGTCTCCATGTTGATTATATAATTAATCATTATCAACGAGATGAATGGAATTTTAGTAACAAAGAGGCTTCTAGCTTTCACATTCAAGACGAAATATTTTGGACTAATTGACACAACTTTAGAGATAAAAAAGTAAAGAGAAATAGTGGGGGTTATGAATTAGTCAAACACACTATATTGAGAAAATGTTTCATAAATTAAAACACTTAATTTACTTTGTGGAGCCATTGGCCGATTTACTTTCTTGTCAGTTAAGTGTTGTATTTTTGGGTGAGTACCCCTTGTACTCCTTTTATTCGTTATTTCATTGCCTATAAAAAAAGCTTTAAAGAAGTGACCAATCCATTTGATCCTAGTGTCAAAATTCGAAGAATGATGGAAGAGTCGTAACTTAATTGATATATGCAAGTGCAATTTGTAACACCCACAATTCAATACTAAACAAATAAGGCATATATTTGCATAAATCAGAGTAAAGAAGCATGCATCTCACAAGGGCGTTACACACATTTCAAAATAGAACAAATATTTTATCTTTAAACATGCAATGGTCATTTCCAAATAACACGGGATTTAAAACAACATGCAAAACCACAACGGAATAATTATCTCATCAAATAAATGGTAAAAATAGGATGATTCCCATACACCATCCACCATGTCTCAACATCTTGGCTCAAGGCCTCACATTAACCAAAATAACATAATCAAATACGAATACAATATGAGTAAACAAATATCTCATAATATCGAGTCATAAAAACATAAAACCCAACTCCCATGTGTTACATATGACCAGAGCACAAGTGACTACTTAGTCACGACACCCTACTAGAGATCTAAATCTCGACGCTAAGACTCCTTCGAAGCATCACTATCCACGAAACCTGCACGTTACCAACAAAGGATAACATTCAAATAGAAGGGTGAGAATTCAACTTCTTATAGAAAACATAATATTGGGAAATGTAAAATACAATAAGAATACAATTCAAGAATTCATCACTCTTCCCATAAACATGCATCATATGCAATTAATCAAGATTCACATGTTCATGTCATACAACATAGCTCATTTAATTCTAAGTGATAAAACATGATTCACATATCCACATATATATATATATATACATATATCGTTAATACATATAAATTCAAATCTATATCACATATATTCCAAATCACATATGTCACATTCATAACACAACAACAATTCATATCAAATGAATCACCAAATCCACATATATATATATATATATATCAACATCATTCCACATAATTCATATCACATAAATCACACCAACAATAACATTTCACACCGACACGTGCGACTCAAGTGTGACTCAATGCGATATGCATGTGGATCCCATCCGTTATCATTTCCGGTCATGCCGATTGTCTTTCCTCTATAGACTAGATAACCACCTCAAAGCTCCATACGGCGTTAAGCTTTCAAATCCCATTCGGCGTTAGATTTGGGACAAGCAAATAATCTTCGCGAGATTACCCGACATTGCCACTTTCAATGACTCATGCTTGTGTACGTGTGCAACAAAACAAGACTCATGCATTTAAGACGATCTCTCTATCTCTTAAACTACACAATCACATCTTTACAACTTTGCACACCATTACACAACATGACTTCTCTTCCAAACAATGCATCAACTAACACGCATCAATCAATCACATGTATTCAAGTCTAGTATTATCATTTGTTCAATCCACATCTTGATACATACACATTCAATTGATCATTATCAACAAGATACTTTCAAATAGTATATATATATATATTCATTCCAACATATCATGGATATCACATCACTTAACACATCTATGAATATTAACCACAAGTCATTAATTCATAATGCACACATAAGTAATCACATGTTATCCATATATTAACATCAAATTTAAACCATTCCACATCAACTAGCCTTTAGCAACTACTCACATAATTCACGGTTATCATATCACATAATACATCCATGAACATTGATCATACACAATCCATCCATAACACACACATATAATTACATTTTATTCCCAATTATCATCATAATTAATCAAACAAGCTTCAATCCATTCTATTCAATCATATAGACAATTATTTAAGCTTCAATATGCTTCAAACGACACCTAAAAAGGAGTTACGGATCAAAAGTTATGACATTTTAAAGTTTGGAAAATTCTGCCTACAGCAGGGTCCGCTCAGCGGCCATTAAGCGGGCTTTACAGTAACTTCAGTCTTCGCAGCTCCGCTTAGCGGCCAGAGTCCCCGCTTAGCGGCCGTGCGATTATGCAGAAAAACTCAGCAACATACAGAACTGCGAAATCACACACCCACCACTCCAAATCACTCCCAAACATCAATAAACATCAAATACAACCAGTATTCATCATTATTGAACAACATATATCATCAAAATCATGTTTAATCATGTAAATCCATAGAAATAGCATAGAAATTAGGGTTCATACATTTCTCATGAAATAGCAAAGAATGAAGAGATTCACACAACACAAACATTACCCAATCATAGATTCTACAAGAACTTGTATTCGAACCCTTACCTCTACTCTTAAATCTACCCTCTTCAAGAAATCTACAATTCCTATTCTCTTGTTCTTTCTCCTCTCTTCTCTTCTCTTCTTTTCCCCAAATTGTGTTATCTCTAAAACCCTAGTTTTCCTCTTCTTACTATATTTCTCTTAATGGGCTTAGTTATGTTATTATCCACCCATCCAATTATTAATTAGGCCTAATACATATTATACTACTAATATCCTAATTATATCCTAATTATATCATAAAACACAAATATGCATATAATTAGATATTTCAATTAATTAGTAATTCCACATAATAATTAAATAAACAATTAATTAATAAAACACACAAATAAGCTAATAAATAAAATATCTAATAAAATCGGGCTGTTACACAATTGGTTGTCTAAAGTATTTGATTCAATGTACGAGACCCGACATAGAATTTGCAATTAGTAAATGTGTAGATTTACTAGTAATCCAAACTGTAAGCATTGAAAGGCCATCGCGAGGATTTTTTATTATTTTTTAAAAACCAAAATATTGACCTCCAATATGGTCGATTTCCCGCCATATTAGAAGGTTATACCAATAGGAGTTGGATATCGAGTGTCGGAGATCATAAATTTATAATTGGGTGAATATTTGTTGAGAATAATGAAAGTGTGAGTGTGGGGAAATAATCTCACATTAGATAAGAATGTGGTTACTTGAGCATTTATAAGTGGAAGAACCCACCCATCTATCACCTTAAGATTTTAGGTGGGCAAGTGGTGTGTCTCTCACAAAGGTGTGTTGCATAAAGAAATGTCCCGAAAAATAACAATACTCCTCGCTCGACCATCCCCTGATTATTGCGCCAACAAATGGTATCACGAACCTTTGGTTCGAGAAAGGGACCGACTTACTTGTTTGTAGTTGAAGAGAGTCAACGGATACATGTAGTTGAAGAGAGTCAACAAATACATGTTTTTGAAGAGAGTCAACTGATACAAGCGTGTGTGGAAGATGAGTTTCTACTTGAGGGGGGAGCATTGTGGACTCACACTTGAGGGGAGTGTTGAGAATAATGCAAGTATGAGTGTGGAGAAATAGTCTCACATTGGATAGGAATGTGGTAACTTGAGCATTTATAAGTGAGAGAACTCACTCACCTATCATCTTAAGGTTTTAGGTTGGCAAGTGGCGTGTCTCTCACAAAGGTGTGTTGCTCAAAGGAATTTCCCAAAAAATAACAACGCTCCTCGCTCGACCCTCCCCCGATTGTTGCACCAACAATATTTACACTAGATGGGGGTGTGGTTTCTTGGAAGAGCAAGAAACAAAAATATATCACTCTCCCAACCATAGAATTCGAGTTCGTGGCTCTTACTTCCAATGGTTAAGAAGCTAAATGATTGAGGAACCTTCTGTTGGAATTTCCATTAGCTAAATACAATATTTCAAAGGTGTTGATATATTCCGATAGTCAATCCACTTTAACTAGAACATACAACAAAGTGTATAATGGAAATTTTCAGAACATAGAACTTAAGCATTCTTTTGTTAAAAAAAATTGATTAAGGATGTAATCATTTCATTCTCTCTCTCTCTCTCTCTCTCTCTCTCTCACACACACACACACACAGATATATATATATATACACGATCGAGTTATAATTTTCCTAATCCATTTACTAAACCACTGACCATAGATTTAGTAAAGACTACCTCGAGAGGCATGGAATTGAAACTCCTTGAGTAAGAGTTCTAACAACGACGACAACCCAATTTTACGTTAACAAAACATTAACCTCAAGATTCAATGGGTAATAATAAGACGTTGATTTGGATGTTTGTCAGACATTTTGTAATAATGTTGACTATTTTAAATTGAGGGTTGAGTTTTTTCAAACTCTTAATGAATTTCAATACCAAGGGTATGTGTCTCATGGTAAAGGATACAATATGAATTTCACCTATGTGAATTTTGAGATGGTGTTGTCTCACAGTGAGAATTGGAGTTTCTCTCACGAAAAATTCATGAAACAGGAAGGCACATGATCATAAATAAGCGCTAGGTGAGAAATGTAGGCGAAGAACTCTTAAAAAGTGTGTGTAAGGTAACGTCGGTCTAATCACATGGATTAACGGTTTAAAAGCATTGCTATCTAGCATTCCGATTAGACTTTGTGTTGTTCTTACTAAGGTTAAGTTTAAAATTGAAAGATACTTAACTGTATTAACATTTTTATTCACTTTTTTTAGAATTGATCTTATCATCATTAGAACAAGTGGGGGCTGTTGTAAATTATTAACAATTAATTACCATAGGTGTGTTCCAAAATGACAAGAAAATACGCATTTGAAGTTTGCGTTTTGAATTTGAAATCATGCAACACTTCGTGAAGTGTTGCAGTAGGCAGTTTCTTTTATGAACTCAAAAATAGGCAACACTTCGTGAAATTTTAAAAATGCGAAACAGTAAAACCTTTGAAAACTGTTGTAGTCGGCGAAACAGTGCAACGTTTAAAAAGTGCTACTGTAGGCGAAATAGTGCAACATTTAGCAAAAGTGTTGCTAAAATTGTGAGTTTCATCAAGGGTCGCAACCTTATGAAACAACATCAATTTGGCCTATAAATTGAGCATTTTAGATTCAGAAAATTTCATTAAATAAAATTGACAGCCTCTTCACCAAAAATTTCATACACTCTTTGTTACATTCGAGTTTTTGTCAGTCTTGCGCAAATTTGATAAAATGTTAAATTATCCTGAGAATTCATGCGTTTCAACTCTAAGACATATTTGAGAGTGTTTAAATACTTATAAAAAAAAGTGATTTATTAACTATTCTAACATCTATCCATTTAATTTACAATTAATTTTTCTAACAATTTATGAATGTTATTCATTAGATAGAATAAAGAAAAGTGAAATGCTAAGTATACATCAAAATAATATACGGTTCTACTTACCTTTGCTTTTTTTAATAATTTTTTTTGTGTATTGGATTTTGTATAACACTAGAAAATATTTGAAATAGTGATGGTGTAAGTACGGTGTACAAATTCCAGTGTAAACATAGCAATCCTCTAAAGAAAAAGCTTATACAAACTCATTAAAACCTCTAAAGAAAAAGCTTATACAAACTCATTAAAACCAAGAGTATAACGCAAAGCAACGATAGTGGACTCTCTTAAACCATGCAATTTTAATGACAAATTGTTAAGCCCCACTCGGTAACTTGCTAGAAATTCAATTTTCGAGAAAATTATTGTTATACAATTGTACCATAAATTTCTATTGAAACTTTTCATTTACCAGCTTTATGAACAAGATTATCTTCATAATTTACAAATTGTGTACAAGCATGACTGCCCCAAACAATTTAGAGGTCATGTTCTATTTTAAAATTAAACTCTTAATAAATAAATATCATAAGTTTATTGTACTACGAGACATAACATGATACTTACTCATATGTATATATATAATAGTAAAATAAATATTTAAATTAGTGAAAAATCCTATATAAAATTAGGCTAAAATAAATTTATAATATCTTTTAATAATAATATATTTGATAAAATTTAAAAATATTATTTAAAAATAAAATTAAGCAACCCAACTTTTATATATATTTGACAATATTTCATCATAAAAATTAAAAATAAAATTAAGCAACCCAACTTTTATATATATTTGACAATATTTCATCATAAAAAATTAAAAATAAAATTAAGCAACCCAACTTTTATATATATTTGACAATATTTCATCATAAAAAATAAAAACGGAAATGAATTAGTTTAGGCTAAAATTTTAATTATTAAATTATAATGTCATTATTTAAATATAATGTTATTATTTAAAATAAAATTTGAAGAAATTGAAGTAAAATAAAATTTAAAAGATCTCAAGCGTAGGCTGATGAATAGGATATAAGAAATTTATTTCAATAATTTATATGATATTATATATTATATATTAATAAAAGAAAAAAAAAACTGATTAAGTTAATTGTGGGCCAACAACGATTCAATGTTATAAATGTACATAAAATACCAAAACCAGAGATTGATAACGTATCTACAATATAAGAAAGTTAACTGATCTGGAAAGTACATTTATGCCCCTTTGCTTCTCTAAACTGCCACATGGACACCTTACTTGCTCTCCTTTTCTATACCACCGAGTCTGATTTCAAAACAAGCCAAAGAAAACCTTTTCAGATTTTTGAATATAATAAAAATACTTTTATATTGCTATGTTTCTTGAAAAACACAATTTTACACTCTGCCATACTCAAACTCTTTCTCAAAAGTCTTTTCATTAGGTTTTGTTATTCTCTTTCTATCTACCTCAATCTTTTTCCTCTTTCTCCAACTCACGGGCGATTTGAAATCAAAGCCAGCTTCCATCTTCATCCATCTTCAACCTCTCCATCTTCTATCTTCAACCTCCCAAGCGGTTTCATCTATGCACAAATTGTCCCTCACTCACCCACGATTCTCTCATTTTTCCATATCTCAGATCCCTCCCATGTTCTTTCTCTTTCTTTCCCTCTCGTCCTTTCTCTCTTTCTTTCTCTCTCACTCGATGATTTGT
Source organism: Vicia villosa (assembly GCF_029867415.1). Taxonomy (NCBI): domain Eukaryota; kingdom Viridiplantae; phylum Streptophyta; class Magnoliopsida; order Fabales; family Fabaceae; genus Vicia; species Vicia villosa. The sequence continues at coordinate 75,514,135 of NC_081180.1, read as the reverse complement.
TTCCTTCTTCCTTCTTCTTCCTTCTTCATATCCTGCTTCCTTTTTCCTCTTCTTTCTAAGCCGTAATAATACCGTCCAAGTTCTTCCCATAACAAATCAAGATTCTATAACACGTCGCTAACGAAGCCCTAACTGAAGCCAATAAAATTATTGAACTCAATCATACAGATGCGATTTTGTATCTTCTCATTGGTATTTGATTTGACTAATTAATGTTGTTTTTCACAGGAATTGGACATTGGTAGCTTAACTGGTGTTGAGCTTCTTAAATATCTGTCTGGTTTTTGAATTCAAGTTTTCTAAGAAGCTTTGAGTTTTGAAGATGGTGGAGATTGGAGAATTTTGAGTTTTCACTCTTTAGAGAGTTAGTTGTTCACTGGAAACTGGATCTGTAAATGGCTGGTTCTTGCAAAAAGTTAGATGTTTAGCTTTATTATTGTATGATTTTATTTCCCAATCGAGTTTTGATTAACTTCTTTGGTTGATGTCCGCGAACTCTTGGTTTTGGTAAAGAATGTAGACGGTCATTCTTACGGTGCTGGAGATAAGAAAGCTATCGAGGAAAGATGTGAGCAGGTTTGTTTAAATCTCCTATTTAATTTGATTTTACCATTTTCATATAGATCTAGGTCTGGTTTTTCAATGATGTTTCTTATGATTTTTTTCATGTTATGAATTTTGATTTATGGACTAGGTCTGCAGTTGAAAATTGGACTTCAGAAGAGAAATTACAGAAATATTGGCCAAGCTTACGGGGGTGTTGTTCTGCTTAAGGTTCATATGGTTATTTAAGCTGACCTTGCTTAGTTATGGTCTTTTATTACATGTTAATCATCTTAAGGTTTTTCCTTGATAAAACAAGGATACAGTAACAGATGTCTCTGGTATCCTCCTTCTGTCGTGCCTCCATCTTTGTCCTCTGGTCTCCTCCCTCTGTCGCAATTGTAGCAGTTGTAGCACTTTGTGTTCGGTATGAAGTAGATTTCAAATAGTTGTTGGTGAGGTATGAGTTATGATCCAATTAGAAATAATATCATGTTATATAGTGATGATTTCGGACTAATATTTGAATTGATTGATTTTATGAACATGTAGGTTTTGATTTGGTTATTGTGCCCTTCTCTTTTGCTTAATTTCTATGGTAACTCTTCAGTTTTTGTTTTAAGCTTATGTTTTTTTCTTTTGGGTTGGAATATATATTCTTCATTTAATAGTTATGTGTATATATGTGAACTCCTTGTATGGTGTGTCATGTTTTGCATTCTTATTCCGAGGTTATTACGGAGAGGTTGTTCGAGGAAGAAATTGGTGGTTTGAAAAAGTTATTCAGGATGGTTGATTCTGAAAGTAGTGGAACCATAACATTGGTGACATAATTGTCGGTGATATAGTAGAACCTGAAGTAATCATAGCTGCAGCTCCCTCTGTTGGTGGACTGTTTGATTCATTAACTGGTAGTATGGGCATATCTTCTCGGGCCAAACCTCTAACCCCGCAAGTTTGTTCTTCCTCTCCTATGGGAACAACTAGACAAGGATCTATCACAGTCGATACTCCAAAAATGGGGTCTAGGCCTTTATACAAAGATGCACTCAGAACATTTATCAGTAGTTCAATGCCCTTTGGTTGGTACCTTTTATTATGGTATTCCTCATCTCATATTTTTGTTGTTGTTTTACAAGTTAAGCTTGAAATTACCTGTTGCTTGCAAATTTATTCCATCAGTGTATATTTTATATACAGGCACACCCTTGGTCCTTAATTATTCCAATATTTTTACCATCAAGGCTAATGGTTTTTCTGCTTCAGATTTGGCCCCTACAAACCAGAAACAACTAGCATGGAAGTCGTATATATTCAAAGGAAAGAAGAGAATATTGAGTTTCTGGTCAAATTAACTGTAGAGCTGATCTGGAAGGGTTGCCAGATGTATCATTTCCCTTAACAGGATTAAACACCGCCAATATTGAGGTTTCTTTATACCATCTTTGTGCCCAAGTTTCAGACCAAGGTCCAGATAAGCAAGGGGTGGTGTTTTCTCTGCCGTTAAGTAATTTTGTGTTGATGTGTTATTAGGCAACTTATGCTCTTGGACCTCCTGTAAAGGGATTCTATCAGTTGTCAATGGTTTTTGTCGACAAAGGTGTATTTCTATTCAAGTTATGTCTAATGGAAGGTTACAAGTCTCCTTTAACAATTGAGTTCTGTACTGTGACTATGCCTTTTCATAGGAGGAAGATAATTACCTTGGATGACACTCTTTTCATGGGAACCATATCAATTTCAGACCACTCCGTTGAATGGAAAATCGTGACAAGTGGACGGGGAATGAGTGGAAAAAGTATTGAAATGACATTCCCATGAACAGTCAAGTTTGCACCATGGAAAAAACAAGTGGTTCCTTCCTCTAGGCCACCCTTTGGAATGATTGTTGACGAGGATAGTGATAACAAGGCAGAAAATGCTAGCAATATGGTTAATGGAGAATATTTGATGGAGAAAATGAACAAGGATCTTCCTTCCGTTGATCTAGAGGATCCATTTTGCTTGCTAACATACAATTATGCTAAAGTACATGCCTCCCCATTAGTATTTTATGAACTTTTACATTTCTTTATTAGCCAAAATCTGTTTGATTATTTACTTTTTCATTTTTCATTAGTTTATTATGTCATTATAATATGTTACTTTCCTGTGTTAGCTGCTTGATGCTTAGAGTATTAGTTGTTATCTTTTTGCGCGTAGAAATTACATTTGTTGAATGCACGTTAAAGTCCTGATTCCGTGACAAATTGGTTTTCTTATATAGATATATACTTATCATACAGGTATCATTCAAGGTTGTCGGGGCATCAGTATCTGTAATTTCCATTGATTCGAAATTTGTGAGTCTCTTTCACTTTTGGCTGAAACCCTTATTTTAGACAGAATTAAGATCTATATAATTTTATTGAAGTAATCACAAATTCACCACTATAGGAGTCATCATCCTTTTAATGTATGTCTGATTATATGTGTATATTGCAGTTAAGCATCTATCCAGCTGTAGAAGCACCGGTCGAGTTTTCACGGCAGGTATTTGTTTGTTTTGTGTCTGTAATATCGGTGATTCATATTTTAAGGAAACCCAAAATTTTCCGATTCTTCCTGTGTCAATGATATATATTCATTATCATGTACTATTTATTTTCCAGGTTACTTCTGGGACTATATTTTATGGAATACTCTTAGTAAGTGCCCACATGTTGCTACAGTGTGAACATTAGAATGGCCGTGGATCTGAATCTAATCAGAGGTGGCATCATCTGATATTTATAGAAACTATGATAATGTTTTTTAGTTCTTTGTAAAATTCAGGATTATAAGCTATTTTTAAGAACGTATTTAAAAGTTAGCACAACTGCACTATGTAGAAAGCATGGATTTAGCCAACTTCTTCATTAAGGTTGGTTGGATGAAGAAACTTCACTGAGATGGAGCAATATAACTATAGCTCTTTTCCTACACAGTTTATATGGGAGCTCAATGATGATACACCAGAGGGTCATTTACCTTTGACAAATGCACTCAGAGGAACACTGTTGCTGAGTAATATTTTTAGCCATCCAGCTTTTGATGCAGTTCAAGACGAGGTTGAAGTTTCATTTGGGGGAATGGAGCATTCAAAGGGTTGAAAGATTCATCAAAGACATCAGCTCAAGAATATCCTCAAAACAAACTATAGTTTCTGATAGAGTTGAGGACAAAGTTTACAATAATAAAGTCTGCTGAATGCATAGAGAAGAATGTAACTTAATTTCTGTTTTCATTTTCAAATATATACATAGTAATTATTGATTCATCAATCATCAAAAGATGAAGGTAGTTGCTTGAATTGTTTCTTTTGCTTTATTAAGGATAGTTGCGTTTTTTTTATTTGTTTGGAATTTAGGGTGTCAAGTCAATGAGTTTGTTGATAACATACTATAATTCTACTATGCATTTGAATCATATCTTTTATGTGTCTTTTAATTTAAAAGTAAAACACTACTCACAAGAAGGTTGTTTTACATATCTTATTTGTTAAAATATATTCTGAAACTTTACATAAAAATATAACCCAAAAATTCAAAATATATGTTTGATAAAATAATTTAGGTGCTTATACATTTTAAAGGACCTCTTGAATTTTTACCGATATATTACATTGATTAGATAGAATGGTTATATAAAATCATATAGTTTTCATAGATTATCAATTTAAATATTTCAACATTTAGTGGTAAGAATAATGAATTAGGCTTTAAAATAAAAAGTTGAATATATATATATATATATATATATATATATATATATATATATATATATATATATATATATATATATATATATATATATATATCGCTAATCAATATTAAATAAATATATAATTATATATATATATATATATATATATATATATATATATATATATATATATATATATATATATATATATATATATATTATTGATTAAAATATTTTTGCATATCTTTATTATTTCACTCATTATTAAAATAATTTTGTATATCTTTATTATTCCACTCATTATTAAAATAATTTTGTTTTTTTTTTAAATATATCTTATAAATATAATAATTTATTTTAGTAAAACAATTTTTTTTCTTATTTACATTTTTAATGCATTTTGAAAACAAAAATGTACGTACCATACCTGTACCTGGGCTAACGCACGGGTAACACACCAGTACCGTGTGAGCACACAGGTGACATACTAATTTCGTGCAAACGCGTGGGTAATACACCAGTACGGTGTGAGCGCACAAATAATCAGGCCAAAATTCATGTGAACGCACAGGTAACACACCGTGTGAACGGACGGGTAACAAGACCAAAATCAGTGTGAGCGCACGGGTAAGAGACCAGTACCCGTGTGAATGCACGGGTAATCAGGTCAAAATCTGTGTGAACGCACAGGTTATATATGATTAGTTGAAACATATTTTATTGATATTTTAAATCATTGTCTTTCAACAACGATTTAGTTTTACTTTTCAACATTAAAATATATATACTTTTAATTTTACATGTAATACTTCTCGATTTAAAATTAAATATGAAATCTATCTGGTATATTCGGTCCAGCCCAAATCTATCTGAATACTTTTTGCCGTTCCAATTCTCGCGTTCTTTACTTACCACCTTTTTGGGTTACCAAAATATTGCTTTTAATTCAATTAACATTCCAAATTTCTACATTGTTTTATAATAATATATTAGTTAAATATGATATTATCTTAATGTACATTACTTATTTTTTCATCTCATATTTTGTGAAACTACTAATTTATTTTTCAAACAACTGATTTTGGCATATCGATTAAGTTATTATTTTAATCAACCTACTAATAATATTCAAATATAGTTTTCAAATATAGTTTAAGCTACTTCAATATTATCTTTTTGATAATTTCTTCAGATATTTTAAGCCTTTTCATTGTGGCGAGCAATAAACCTTATATGGTGCAACCGGTCCAGCCCACACCAGTACCCGTGCGGAAGCACGGGTATTCCACTAGTTTTAAAAAGAAGATGTACATTAAATATCAAATGCCGAGAATCGAACGCGGGGAATGTTACTTCCAAAACAATCCAACCACCACTCGTCTACACAAGTTACTATGACTATGATTGGAATTAGTTGTATATGTTATTTAACATTAGGCCCATTTATTCAATTTGAGGCCCTAAAGATTTAGAGGCCCTGTGCGGTGGCACTCCTTGTACACCCACAGAGCCGGCCCTGTGTACGAGTATATAGTATGTACACATATAGATATTTAAACATCAATAAAGGACAAACAAAAACAAAACAGAATTAAAGACTCAACATGAAGGACTTGACAGGATCCATCATTTGAACAACTCTTATTTAGAAACCTGAGATTTACTCATAATCTAAAAAGCATGTCCAACACCTTCAAACACTTCATATTCAACTCTTTCACCTATTCTTCCCAAACCATCACAAAACTCCAAGTTTCTATCCTTCAATATATCCAACTCAGATACGCACACCAACACATTCATCTTCAATTCCTCCAATTTCATCAATGGATTACACCATGGATGATCACGATCTTCACCGAACGGTAATGCCAATCGCCAATTGTGATACTGCAAAACAGGTTTGTGAATCTCTAAAAAATAAGTATAATACCAAATAGGCTGGACCAGAGAAGTATGTTGTTAGTCACTACTCATAATATTGGATGGTAGATAAAAGGTCCGTGGAGGGTTAATTTCATAAACTTCAAAAGATTGTTTATGAGATCATCATTGAAGGTATGTCTTTAGATGAACAATTCCAAATTGTATTTTTTTTATTGACAAATTACCTCCAAATTTGAAAGATTCTAAAAAAAATCTTCGCCGCAAAAAAAAAGAATTTTCAATTGAGATTCTCATTATTCACTTTCGAATTGAAGAAGAATCTCATAGATAAGATAAAAAAAGAATATTTTTTGGTTATTTGAAACAACAAAAAGAAATTCGGTGCGGTTCTAAAGCCATTTGACAAACCACTAAAAAATAAGAACCGCAATATTATGAACTAAATTAAGAATGAGAATCCTTCAAGGGTCCCAATTGCTCCAATAGCTAGGAAACAACCACGATTCTAAAACCTAATGTTTCTCCTAATGTATAGGTTAATCTGACTAATGAGCAACTTATTGATATGATCACTGAAATCAAATGGTTGGTGAATAGACATAATGCCTTTCATCATGTCTTTTATGATCGTGCGTGTAATGTTTAAAACCTACACGGATATTGAAGATAATAAGAAAATATTGTTGGAAGATACTCTTGCCACTAACAAGACTTTGATTTTGAAGGATGTTTAGAAAAAGACTTATTTCTGAGTTTCTTTTGAATAAGGCAATGTCTAGTCAATTTATTGGGAAAGATTTGTACACCATCACTAAGAATAATTTTTTTGTGAAATTGATATGTTTAAGATTTTTATTAATGAAGTTGAAAGTTAATTTAGTAAGAAAATTAATAGGTCTCGTAGTGATATGGGAAATTGAGTATGATTCTAGTTTATTTATTGAATTTTATAATCAATATGAAATTGTACATGAAATCAATGCACAATTTTCTCCTGAAATAAATGGTAAAGCAAAGAAAGAATGAAATTCTTTCTGAACTAGTCGTTGTTAATATGTTGAATTATGGTGTTGCATCTCATTCGTGAGAGGAAACTCTTATTCTTAGTAGAGTTCTCAAATCTAAAAAATAAGATCTCTCTTTATGAGATATTGATGAAAAAACAATCAAACACGTATCACTTTAGAACTAGGAGTTATGTGACTTATATCAGAATTCAAGATATGAAGCAAGTTAAATTCACTAATAGAGTCTATTAATGTATATTCATTCGAAGATAAGAATAGAGCATATTGCAACACAACTATAGTGGAGTCTCTTGAACCATGCAATTTTAATGACAAATTGTTAAGCCCCACTTCCTAACTTGCTAGAAAATTAAGTTTCAAGAAAACTATTGTTATACAAATATACCATAACTTTCTATTGAAACTTTTCATTTACCAACTTTATGAACAAGATCTACTTAAATGTTTACAAATTGAGCAAGAGTATAGTATGTACAAACACAGATTTAAACATCAATCAATTACAAAAAGAAATCAGAGAATCAAAGACCCAACATGAAGGATCTGAGACTATCCATCATTTGAACAACTCTTATCTTAGAAACCTCTGATTTACTCAGAATCTGAAAAGCATGCCCAACACCTTCAAACACTTCATATTCAACTCTTTCACCTATTCTTCTCAAACCATCACAAAACTCCAAGTTCCTATCCTTCAATATATCCATCTCAGATACACACACCAACACATTCATCTTCAATCCCTCCAATTTCACCAATGGATTACACCACGGATGATCACGATCTTCACCGTACGGTAACGCTAATCGCCAATAAGCATCAGAAGCTGCTAAATTCAAAGCAGAACCAGATAATTGAACCATACACTTCTCAGATAATGTTCTTTCTTTTCCACCAAAAAATGGTTGTATCAAAATAAGACCCTTCAAATTCAAAGGCCTTAAAAAAGCATCCTCACTTGAATTTGAATCTACCCTTTTGGCAACATTATAAGCTATGTTACCTCCAGCACTGTCACCTCCTAAGAAGATACTAGAAAAGTTGCATTTTTTAGTCCACCATTCAAATTCACTACTAGTACTAGCATCATTTTGATATAGAGATTGTTTTTTCAACCATGTTAGTGCATTGAAGCCATCATCATAAGGTGCTGGAAGAGGATTTTCTGGTGCTAATCTATAATTAACCGACATGATTATGCAACCGAGTTTGGAAGATAGCATGGCAAGAAATTCATGGTAGCAACTCCAAGCTGCAGAACCAACACAGAAACCACCACCATGAAAATACACCAACAAAGGTAGTTTTTTCTGTTGAGAATTTGGAACATAGAAACGTGCCCAAATGTTTGTAACATTGTCAATGATTATGTCTCTTGAGATCACATTCAAATTTGGACTTAAATCAGGTGTGACACATGGAACAATATTGGGTCGTTCTATGTATCCATTTTTGTGTACTTTAATAAGACCTTTGATTTCTTCAACAATGGAGGAACCATGGTTTTGTTGATGGTTTTTAGTACCATGTTGGGTGATAAGGGTTAGATTTGAGGTGAGAGTAGTCATATTGGTTTTGGTGAGTGAAGCAAGAAATGAAAGAATGAGTGATGTTATTTTGTGGTGATTTGGGTTTGAAGATAATGCATTTTTTGTGTCATTTATATACACAACACAAGGAGTGGAAAAAAAATAAAAAACATTATAAGTGGGAAAAAGGTGGTGAATGAATGTTTAGTTGGTAAAGTAGAATGTTGTAAATGTGTCGACTTGAATTCACATGTGGTGGGTCATCTTCATTCTCAAATGTGCCCTTCAACTTTTTTTCAGAGTTCGCACTTCACATCAATCTAAGTTGAAAATTGGAAAATAATGCGGTCAAAGGGAATATTGAAATTTGGCATTGCACCAAGGACGCAAGACACAGAGCTCTGGATAAACTAGAGCAAAACTTAAGTGACAAGTCTACAATAATTAGAGTCTAGTGAAGTAGGAAATAAGGAGGAGATTAGTATGCATAGATAACATGAGATAGAATCGATATATTGCTACTAAAAATTTTAAGACATTATTTATGAGTCACATCTTTTATATATTTAACATTTATTCATTCATATGTAATGTGTAAATGTGATTCTATCAATCACACTTGAATATAATATATTTTTTTTACAATTGTGAGTTTTTACATCCTATAATAAAATTCAACATAAAATGCAACTTTCGCTGATTCACCAAGTTGAATTAAACTTTTATGCCATTTGTTGGAGAGGAGAGTCTAAGGAAGACGAAAACAACAACAAAATCAATGTTCTATGACTACAAGAGCATGGAACACCACATCTCCACCCCAAAATTTTAAGTCCTACAACCTCTCTCTCTCTCTCTCTCTCTCTCTCTCTATATATATATATATATATATATATATATATATATATATATATATATATATATATATATATATATAAGGTGTGAGATTCTCCACGTCCTTGATCCGACACCACGAATCTCTCGCTCCCTATAAATTTGAATCGAACTTTAATGCCCCTGTTGAGACTTAAGGGGGAGCCTCACTGAGTTAGATCAACATAATGAGTCATTTTTCTTATAAATATAACATTTTACCTATACATAAACAATGTGAAACTCATTCACTCACAATTAAACACATTAGTCACTTTCACACATGTGAGTTTCCACCTCTTGTAATAGGATTCAACATTAGATTCAACTTCCGCTACTCGCCTAGCCGAGTCTATCTTATATACAACTTGTGGAGGAGTATAAAGAAGGCAAGGGTAACAGCAAAATCAATGTTCCAAGACCACACGAGAGAAGACATTGCATCTCCATCCAAAACCTTATGGCCTTATGTGTATGAGTCTTCTCACTTATAAAATGCTCAACATCGTACTATAAATCTCAATTGGCACATTAAAATATCTCTCACTAAAGTGTGACAATCTATCATTCTTGTTCCACATTAGGAATATTTCGTCCCCTCATAAAGTCGAACTATTTCTTATACAATTGTTAGGACTTAAGAAGGGGGCCTCGTTGGGGTGGATAAACACATTATACTTAATTGATCACACTTGAATTTCAATAATCCTCCTTTAAGTGTGACTCGCCTCCATTTCTATATTTTATCCATACTGGAACCTTACTTTCGTTCATCTGTCGAGATAAATTTAGGCTTTTATACCACTTGTTGGGGAGTCCAAGGAACGTCAATCGCACTAATGGTCTAAACATCTAGATCCAAAAGAGACACTAACACCACATCTTCGTCCAAAGCCTTAATACATTAGGAATATGAGTCACCTCTCTTATAAATTCATCACTCTACTCAATTATATGAGATGTATGACCCAACCTTTCACAAATGAAATCAACAATCAGCCACACAAAGTGTCAAACTTCAACATCCCCGTCAAACCTAATTAGAGTGTGATACAACTTGTTGGAAATTTCGAGGAAGGGGGAGAAACAACGAAACCAATATTCTAGATCTATTAGAGAAAGAGACACTTCATCTCCATCTAAAACCTTAAGATCTTAGGTGTATGATCTTCTCACTTGTATGATATTTAATTTATACTATTTCATTCAATGTGAGACTTTAACTGACACATCAAACCATCTCTCTGTAAAGTCTAAAACTAGCTTTCATTTATCTAACAGCACAAATATCTCCTCACTAAAAGAGAAGAAGACACCGTATAAAACTATGTCATAAATTGTGTATAACTATATTTTGTATTTTAATCAATAGTCTTAATATTTATCATCTTTCTTTGCCCAAAGAAAAATAACAAACTAGTAGTGATTCAGTGTAAAAAATATGGTGTCATATTGTTATAGGCAACCAAGAAAATGGTCTCATATATTAAGAAGAAGAAAAGAAGAGTAAAAGCCTTAAAAGTAATGTAGCTTGAAATTGTTGACATTTTGAGAGACAATTTAACTTAGTGGAGTGCAAACACTATGGGCTATAATATTAGGTTGTCTCCCATTAGCATCATTTCAGGAACACTATGAGACAACATTAGACAAATGAATTATAGAACAAGAATTATAGATATTTCTTTTGGAAGTGATAATTGTCCTATGGGTCATGAGTGTGGTAATGTCATCTTGTTGCGTTTGGTGAGGCCCTCATGGGGTCACAAAACATCCAAATATGGAAGCTCTATGATCGCTTAGTTGCTTTTTGATGTCCATTGAACTTGCTCCTTAGTGACCACCCAATATATTTGGGACTTCAAAATAAACAAATGGAGCTTTGTGGTCAAAGCTGAATAATGCATGTCGTTTTTATTGGAAAAGTTTATTGATTTATCAACTGTATTTTGTTATTTTGAGTTACATTCATGCATCTTTCTAATGTACATCTTGTCTAACATAGTAAGTCACATTATCTCTATGAAATGGATATTTTTAAATTTATAATTGATGGTTCGAAATATATTGTTTTTTATTTAAATCTCTGTATTTTTTTTATTATTTAATATTAATTATTGTAAATATTTTTATTTGTTTTTAGTTATATTCTTTTGTTTTATTCTTTGTAAAATTTTATAATCAAAGATTTCTTTGTAATATATATTTAATTTTAATCTTTATAATATACATATTATAATGACAAAAATCAAATATTATACATATTACAAAAAAATAATTCTAATATAAAGAAATTCACAATGATTAGAATAAAAATCAAAAGTAAAATAAAAAATATTAACGAAAATCAAAAAAACCAAACAAAAAAAATTACGAAATTATAACACAAAAAATAATATATTTGCAAGGAACAATTATATATTTAAATTTTATTTGAAAAGTTGTATTGAACTAAGAGGATAATCATCGGCAGTGGTATTACATATTTATGTCATTGTGTGTTAGAAAATAATGTTTTTTTAATTCAATTGGTGGGGTATCAATATACTATCGTTGCGGCTATAGAAAGCACCGTGGCTTTAGTCTTTTATTTCAATTATTTATTATATTAAATGTAAAGTTAGTGTATATTGTGTGATTAGTGGGACCCATTTTAGAGTTTTAGATGGATAGTATGGATATTTATAAATTTTAATTGAGTGGTTTAAATAATTGATAAGTGTGAAATAATATATTATATTAAGTGGGATTCATTTATACCATCAAATTGGGTGGTATGGATGTGGATGCTCTAAAGAAACTTGTAACCATTTCTAAGTGTTTGTTGAATATGATGGTAGAACAATTTATAAGGGAGGTTAAATAGAGTATTATGTGAAACTATGTGCTTGCATGTATAATTAGGAATTGATCAAAGTTAATTCTTAGTGTTAGAGTACTACGGATACTTCGGATGCTAATATCTTCTCTCTGTATAACCGACCACCCGATCCTTATAATCTCTCCTAGGTGCTCCCCACACCTAACCAACTTAGGGTTTATTGAGATCTTTTTGCCCTTCCTCCTTATAGGATAGATTAAAAGTTCGTGTTACGCGTTCCTTCTATAACAAAAAGAAACCCCAGAAAATCCCTGGTACCCTTTTTGTCGGGTGGTGTGGTTTCTGCGCGCGACAGGCAGCTATGGGGGGATGGTGTGACGAGGTTTAAAAGTGGGGCAATTTAGGCATTCCCACGTCCACAGTTGACGAGTCGGATATTTTACCTTCGTACACGGTTTTGCGGGCTCGTTGAGAGTCTTTTGGGGAAGTGCTTGATGAGAAGGATTTCGTGATTTGGTCTTTTGATACAGAGAATGGTTATACGGTATTTTTGTGCTATTCTCTTTATGCTTTCTCGTGTATCCCTTATGGCCCTCCTAATAGGTGTGATGGAGCTTTGGAAATTATTTGGAAGATGGATGTGCCTTTTAAGATTAAAGCTTTTGGTTAGAGACTTTTTGTGAATAGGCTTCCCACTAAAGATCTCTTGTTGTATAGAGGTATTAATTTTACTTCAACTAATTTAAAGTGTGTTTTTTACGATGTGCATTTGAAAGATAGGGATCATATCTTTTTTAAGTGCAATGTGATTAAGATTGTTTGGAAGGAAATTGCTTTGTGGGTGGATTTTCCGAGTGGGAAGGAGGAAGGGTGTCTTCCGGATTTTCCGAGTGGGAAGGAGGAAGAGTGTCTTTACGATTTTAGCAAAGACTCTTTTTCTTTTATGTCGTAATTTTAATTGGTTTGTAATATCGTCTTTTATGTCGTAATTTTAATTGATTGTAATATCGTCTTTTGTCGATTTTTAACCGTTATATTGTATATCAAGATTTGAGAACCCTTAATTTTACCTTATATAGATTTCTTACTTTAAAAAAAAATATAACTTTTTAGATACTCTTATATTGTACAAATCTACCGAATCACATCGGATAGAAAGAGCAAAGAATCACATCTATTTGAGTAATGATGGTTAATTTTTGTTTTGATTTTAATTGTTTTCAACTATTTTGTACAGAAAACCATGACTACTTCTATAGAAGAAAATCTATGGTTTCAACCTTACTGGATGCAATTCTTCTCCATCTTTCTAACTTGCATCCCTCTTCTCTAATATATGTTCTATTTATTTTCTTTTATAATATTTTGTTATATTAAAATTTTGACTATCAAATTTCTCTTTTTGGCAATTTTCTATGTTAAAATTAAAAAATTTCTTAATTTTCTATCAGCTAACTTTGTGCATCAAACTGTAATTATTTTCAAAAGAAAAAAAAGTTCAATATTATAGAATCAAAATACTTAATGTCACATTTTGAGTTTCTTCACTTCAATCTTTTCATTCTAGAGCCATTTTCCATTCAATTCAATGTTCCTTTGTTATAACAAGTTGAAAATGAATTTAATTCTTTATTTTATGATTATGTGTTTATATTTAAAGAAGTGGATAGTTAAAATAATCTTATTTTTATTACAACTTGGAATTGCCAATATAGAAATTAAACAATATTCAAATATAAAGATAAGTTGTTTACATCACTTCCAATTCAATATTTTTTTTCCTCTCGTAATATACCTTTATTTAATATTAGGCAATAGGCATGCATAGAACAAGGGCTTGGTCATATGGGAAACAGTAGTGAATGGTGAGAGTGATAGGATCGGTGATGAGATTGAGGGCAAATAATAATAAGACAAAAGAAAAGCTTTCAATAAATATTTTTCTGGGTTTTCAAAAAATCAGGTACTTGTTGTTGGACAAAGTTAGGTAGATTAATTACTCCTATTATTAAAGTAAAAATAGTTGCTTGAAAGAAACTTTTTTGGCTTTGGGCTGTAAACCAGGAGATGCAGTGTAGTGTAGTATGCTAGTTTGGTGTTTGTTTTGGTTTGAATAACAGCAGCGTCTGTCAGAATCAGAAAGCTTCTAATATAATGTAATAGTATATTGATATACAAAAATATGAGAACAAAATGAGATGTTTTTGTATTTATTGACCGTATTTTTATTATTACATTCAACTTGCGTCAACTTACAAAACATGAACCCATTATTATAGTTTTTAAAAACAGAATTACACTAACTTATAGGGTCTGCTTGTTTTGAATGAAATGCATGCGAGAGAATTTGATGCGAGAGAAAGATCGAAGAAACGTAGCATTTCTTCTGTTTGGTTTACCAAAGAATTAGAAGAGATAGAGTAAAATAGCTGGGGCCCACCAACTTTTTATTTCTTCTCTCATATGCAAAGAAACAAGGATAACTTGTGCTAATTGTAGGGGTGATCAAAACCAAACCAACCCAATAGAAAACCGCAAACCAAACCAAACCAAACCGAAACCGCAAAAAACCGCATTTGGTTCGGATTAGTTTGGGTCATCTTTTAACAAAACCGCATGGTTCGGTTTGGTTTGCGGTTTGTATTTTATAAACCGAACCAAACCGAATCAAACCGCATTATGTTACAACCTAACTTTTACTTAACTCACATCCAACCCAAACTTAAATCTATAATACCTTAACCTTATGATTACGAACAATTTTCTCATCCTTACACATGATTTTAGTCCTGATTTTCTCAAATCTCTAATAGCATTATCGCTTCTTCTTTGCCACATACATCTTCTCTCTTTTTCTATAATCTTTACTCTCTTATATTCTTTCTTTTTCACCTTCTCATTTTTATGCAAATGTTCCCTATTTCAGTTTCGTTTTTATCGCACATCTTCTTCTCTAATCTCTCAACTCTTTTATTTTTTCTTTTTCACATTCACTAATCTCTCGTATCTTCTATTTTTTTGTTTCATTCTAATAATTTTTATATTATTTTATACTATTATTTTATGTTTATTATTCCACTTTTGTCTAATTTAATTTTTACATATTAAATATAAAGTTATTGTCAAAATATGACGGGTTTTGTTGTTATTTGATAGTGTATGAATGTCTAAATACAAAGTTATGTTATCATCTATATGTATATGAATGGTTCAATAAAATATTTCTAAAAAACCGAACCAACCGCACCGAACCAAACCGCATTAGGTTGGTTTGGTTTGGTTCGGATTTTTTTTAAAAGCCAACCGAACCAAACCAAACCGCACGATTTTTTCTCTTGCGGTTCGGATGATTTTTTTCGTCAAAACCGCCCAAACCGCACCGCGATCACCCCTAGCTAATTGTATAAATTTACAAGATTACCATTATTTTCTACAATTCAACTTAACAATTCTAAAATATTTTAATGTGTTCTTTTAAAAACATTTTTTTATTATAAATAATTATGTGTTATTTTAATTATATATTAATAATTTTTAAATTTAATTTTATTATTTAAATGAGTATGAAACTAATTAATGTTATTTAATAATTTAATAAAATTAATCTTGACTAAATTTTTTTAAATTAAGGGCATTTTAGTATTTTTAAAATATATTAACACTTCTTTCTCTTCTATTTCTCTCATATTTCTCTTATAACAAACAATACATCAAATCTACTCTATTTCTCACATTTTTCTCTCTTTTCTCACTCTCTCTTATCTACTTCTCTCTTCACAACTTCTCTTTTAAACCAAACACACCCATAAAGAATTGCAACAAAAAAATTAATTCAAGAACAAATAAGAATGAATACTGATGAGGAATTGGTGATGTGCGATGTTATGATGACTTTGTTATGGCTGTTGTGACGTTGTATTGATTGGTTGTTGATTATTGGGAATAATGAATAATATTATATATTATGATTAAGTTTGATTATGATTATGTCACCATGAGGATGATGTATCGTTTATGAATGATGTTGTTGTGGTGTTATCATTATATTTGGGGAAGTAGTAGACGGGATAATGTTAAACATGACTTGGGAGTCATAAGGTAGGATGTGAGAGTGATATATAAGAGTTGTTTGTATCGGATAGATTTTCGATGACGAAAATATTCTAAGTGTGAGAGAGTTGTAACGCCCGTTTATTCTATTTAATTATTTAATTAGTTGATTTCGAATTATTTGGTGAAATTGTGGATTATATGTGGAATTGTGTTGTTGGAGGGGTGTAGGCCTAAAAGTGTAGAAACATGAGGGTGTGGCTAGATATTAGAGTTTATGCTATTATTTGGTAAGGTATGAAATAACCTGATGAATTGATGTTGTTATGACGATGAAGCGATGACCTACATTGGCATTTGTTGAAGGCTTATGCCTTGTGGTTGCATAACTGTTGTCGTTGTGTTGCATGTTGTGTCACAGACATTGCATTTGTGATGCCCTGGATTGGCAAACTACGATGCCCTGGATTGACAAATTACGATGGTTTGGATTGAGAAACTAAGATGCCTCAACCCCATTGTCTGGATTGAGTGCAAATTGTGATGAAGGTGTATGCCTTGTTGATGCCTATATTTATTGGAAATTTTGCGATGAGGGTGTATGCCCTAATGGTACCACATGCATTTGCATAATTGTTGGTCTCATGGCATTTTGCATGATTATGAATGATGATGAGTTATTTTGGGATGAATCCTTATATAACTACTAATGTGATGATGCGTTGTTGTGGTTGAATACTTGCATATAAATTATTAATGAATGATGATGAGTTGCTTAGCGATGAATCTTTGTATAACTAATGATGTGATGATGAGCTGATTGTGTGGAATACTTGTATACTACTTGTTGATGTATAATATTGATGTTTTGTGAAGTGGTGAATTGTGTATGACTTTATTCTCATATAATTGTTATCATACGCTTTCTTATATTGTTATGATATCGCACCCCTTCTGTTTGAATGTTACCCCTATGTTGGTAATGCGCAGGTCATCCGAAGTAGCTTGAGATTGAGGTTAACTGAGGAGATTGTCGCATAGTATGTAGAATGAGTCGGTGTCAGCTCTGATACGTAACACTAGGGTTAATTGCGTTTGTTTTGTTATGTTGGTAGTAAAACCTTTGTAGAACTCCACTTCGTTGGATTTATTTGACGATGTATGTTGAATATTGAATTATGATGATTATAACTTATGTTGGAAAGTTAAGAATAAATCTATGTTGATGTTTTTCCGCTGCAAATAAATGAAATGGAGCTTAGATATGATGAATATGTTATTATGTGTTGCGTATCCTGCTATATGAGTATATGTGATGAATGAAGGTGACATCCTAATTGTCTAATTGTTTTAATTCCTACTATTTATTTTATAAAATTCTCGTTGGGGAATTTGGGTGTTACAACAATCGTCATTAATCCTGTTCCAGATGACACTGCTACTACACCTCGTACCTCTAATCTTGCTGATGTTTTTCCTCATGATCTCCCTTGATGATTCATACCATGCATATCATATCATTAGCATTTAGCATGTTTAGACTTATTTATGTCATTTTGGCTGAATGGTTAACAGTATTTTGATCAATTATGAATATTTTGGATTATGTATCGTGTAACGAGTTTCAGTCATGTATGTATGATATCTTTGTGACTCTCTTTTGTTATTTGTCTCTTGATTATTTTCCTTAAATTGCGTAATTTGTGATAGTTAATTTCACATGCGACTTAATTGGTGCTTGTTTAGTTCACCAAGTATGACATTTTAATTTTGGCTTTTATTCTATCTTGGGCTTAACTGATTGCATTTTTTTCTCTTTAATCTTTTCTTTTTCAAAGGGGGAGAAGATGTCGAGATACTATCAATATTTATGCACATTAAGTGTTTAATGCAGAGGGAGACTTACAATTTTTACAACTCAAGTGAAGAAAATGTACATTAGTTCACCAGATTCATTCTATTTGTTAGATTTCAAATTACGCCTTGAATAATTGATCATCAATAATATCTCAAATTTTTCAAACATAAATAAGGGGGGGGACTAAAAGTGTAGTTACAATAGACGCTCTTAGTATGGTATTACTATGTGTTTTTGATGTTTTTGTAAATTTGATATAGACGGTTTTAGTAATTGCGTATTTGTAATTTTATTATATTATCGTGTGCTTGTACTTTATCTTGTTTTGTACTTCATTTGTAATTGCTTCGACTATTGTGTTCTTGTACCAATAAAAACCCTCATTACTCAATTGAAGAGTGTTTGCCCATTGTTAGTATGTCTTTTTTAGCCTAAATAGTTGCTACCCTGTCATTTCATCACGTGTAACTTAAATCATAAGTTAAATCACTTAAATATGGATTTTTAGTGTTATGATTCGAATTAGGAAATGAACATGTTTCGAATCACGTGCTGTATGGAAAATGGGATTTGACTCTAGATGATCTGATTTGAATCATAAATTGAACATGATTCGAATCACAATCTTATGCGATTCAAATCAAGTGAAAAAGTTGATTTGAATCAATTGTAATCTTGAAACTTGATTTTGGCTCTATCCAAATTGATTTGAATCACAATTTTTACTTGATTTGAATTAAAGTTTCAAGATCCATTTTTCATCCTTGATTTAAATAGCTTTTTCTATGATGAAAAAAATTGAGTGGAACCTATAAGAAAAACCCATTGTGACAAAGAGTGACTTTGTCTTCTATTCTCAGTGTCTATCCCCATCACCATGATTCTTTGTCTTCTTCACTTCTACAACTTCTTGATTATGAATTCATGTCAAATTCATTTTCCTTTTTGTTGCATCTTGTTATTATGCAATTTGTTGTTGTGTTTGAGTGAATTAGAGAGGGAGAGTTGATTAATCTTGAAGTGTTGTTCATGATTAATTAATTTCTTGATAACAATCAAAGCCAAGACTCATTCATCTGAAATCTGAGAGAACCTTGTGTGTGTATTCTTCATTCACCCACATCTAAAAGACTTGATTAACACTTTCTGCTTGTAGATTGTTTGTGAGATATTCTGATACAATTCATCGTCTTCATCCCTAGTCTTATTCCAATGTTGAGGGACTTCATCTCTAAATATTAAGTGTTGAGGGAGACTAGTAGTACACTAGGGTATCTAATGTTTTTGTCTGAAGCTTGTTGTTTGTAATAGGTGCATGTATCGTTTCTTAAATATCATTTGGTGTTTGTTGTTATTGATCAATAACAGGGTTTCCATTATACTCTAAGGAAGACTTTGCCGAGATTTAATATCAATTGTTCATAAGACGGAAATGAAAATAGTATATCTTTAGTGGTGTTGGAGAAAATTATTCACACACAAAGTTTGAGAGTTGTCAAATCAACATTTAACGATAGCAATGACTCAGACCAGAGTCAAGACACAGTTAAGTATATCCTTATATCCTTAAAGCAAGTTACTTATACGAATAACTAACTAATTACCATAACAATCATACTTGAATAGTATATTACAAACATTTTTCACCAAATAATTCATCCTCCAAAACACTTCACAGTCTTCATTCTTTCTTTGAAAAAAAAAAACAAAATAAAATAAAGGGATGATCAATGGAAAGCATGCCTAAAAAAATAAAGAAAGGATACTAAATAAATAAAGAAACATCCTAAAGAAAACAAAAAGAAAATCATTTTAGGAATACTCCAAAAGCAACAATGAGTCTATGAAGGAGGTAGGTAGCAGTGATTATTTAAACTTGATAATATCCATTTTTGTCAAATACTAGTACTGTACTCTACTCTACTTCACATATCACAACACAAAAATATCACAACTCTGACACTAGAATTCTGAATATAGACATAGAGAACCATGCAAACGACCAATCTTTCCTCGTTTATTGTCCCATTTTTATTATATTTCCTCTGAATCTCTGATCAATGATGTAAGTCTCAAAAAATTATGACACATTTTTTCTCTGTTTAATAAATGCAACCAAACAGAAAAGTGTCATTCTCATACGCAACACTCTCTTCCACGTTACATCATCATCAATAAAACAAAACAAAACCCTTTTATGCTACAAACCATATTTTCCATTTTCTGCATCCACTACTACTTGATCATGTTTCTGTGAGTTGTTATAATAGCTAAAAAACAAACAAAATATGCAAAGGTTCAACTCAACAAGTGAATCACCTTCACCACTCTATTCTCATTCTTCATTCCTGTTGAGGTAGTAAATAATTACAAACTTTTGTTTGTTTTTGTTTTTGTCTTTTCAATGTTTTTTAGTAGTTGAAAAAACAGAGTTGCTCTGTTTTGAAACAGGGGAGATGAACCTAATCTTAATCCAACACGTTTCTTTGATCCTCAACTTTCATTTCAACAACACTATGCTGTTGATTTAAGTAAGCTCAACTCTCTCTCTCTCTATCTTCTCTCTCTTATAGCTTAAGATATAGTATGACCTTAACATATGCTAAATACTGGAGGCAATGAGTTAATTTCAATCACAATTTTTTAACATGGTATCAGTGTTTGGTTTAAGATCAGTCGAGTCACTGCTTAAGGGACCACCCATTATTTTTCGGTAAGGGACCACCCATTATTATTTTTTGGGTTAAATAAGTTTTTGGTCCCTGTAAATATCTCAAATTTCGTTTTTAGTCCCTATAAAAAAAATGTCGACTTTTAGTCCCTATAAAATTACTTTTTCATTCACTTTTGGTCCCTGTAGAGGGACTAAAAGTGAATGAAAAAGTAATTTTATAGGGACTAAAAGTCGATATTTTTTTTATAGGGACTAAAAACGAAATTTGAGATATTTACAGGGACCAAAAACTTATTTAACCCTTATTTTTTTTCTAAGTTCTAGATGTCTAGTTCTGGATACGAGAATGTGTTTAGAGTCCTGCATCAGATAATATATGACTTCGAAGTGGCAAAAATAGGTCTGACCCGTAGTGCATGTTCGTTGCGGGATAAACTAATGTTTTAGGTCCAATCGCCCTTTTCTTTTGCGGGCGCTGGTATTAACATAACAAACCCGTCCGGTCACGCCTTCATTTTTTTTTTTAGAGCAGATCAAGGTTTTAGACTCACGACTTCAAAACATTTGCCCCTTCAAAACAGTTGCACTGCCCGACCTTTTTTTTTTCCATGCTTTTGCTGGACGGGTCTAAAGGAGACGGAATTACCTGTTTGTCACCCCTAAACTGATTATGTGTTTATAAGTGGGACAATCTCACCCAACCCCACAACAGTTTCTTGTTTGTTACTAATATTTTTTTTCATTTTTATTATCATATTCAGGTTCTATGTTTGGTGCAAAGTCTAACAATGATGCTGTTGCAGCAAGTAACTTGCAGTATGGAACATTCAACACTGTACCAATCTTCTTCTTTTCTCTTTGATAATTTATATAAATATATTAAAGTTTTGAGCATATGTAACAGCTTTATATGATTAAGCTTAGGGTTGAAATGAATTGCAATGTTTTGTGCTGTGTAGAATTTTGGTTCAGCTTCTTCTTCAGGCATGGGAGATAATACTCAAAAGACTGAAGATACTTCAACAGAAGATATCGATACTGATGATAAAATCAATCAAGTACATTTTCAGTTTTTTTATCTCATTGACAATCAATGTTTGATCATGTATGAGGGAGAGGTAATGTTGTAACTTGTATGTATGTAACATTGCAGTGTTTCTCTACTGTGTCTTGGTGCAATGGTGTTGAGAATGAGGGTCTTGTGGTTGTTGATTCCAAGGAGCAATGTAAGACTAAGGATAAATCTGAAGAGCAGAAGGTTCTTTCCTTTTTCTTCATCCACTTGTATTGTGAATTTGTGCTAGCCAATCCAAAACAAATTATGTTAATGTGTTTGTTTATGTGGTTGCGATTTTCTAGAATCTTCGTAGGCTGGTTCAGAATCGCGAGGCTGCGAGGAAAAGTCGATTAAGGAAAAAGGTAGCTGTTGCTTTGATCCTAACCTGTCATGTGCATGTTATATTCAAACTAGTCTTCTTTGTATTTCAGATAATGTACTTGTTAAGAAGTTTATATTTGTAAAGAGGCGTTTATATTTATCCTATGACCACATTCTCCTTTGAGTTCCGATCTGACATTCATTCAGAAAGCGAAGAACTTACTTATTAATCTATATCTGTATAGTTAGAAATCTCGGATTTGATTTGAACCAACGCTCATCAACGGATCACGACGTGAACTGTCAACCGAGCTACCACCGAGCTACCGAGACGGAACTTATTTTTTAGGTATAAGGGAGGGGAGGACACCACTCAGCACCTAAGGTGGGGTTCAATGCCGGCCAAAATAAAATTAAAAAAAAAAGAGATATATGGCTGAGGGGAGGAAGCCATGTCTGGGTTAGGTCCGTCTTTGAGGGCGTTCAAGGTGGACTATATCAGATAGTCTCCAATCCGTCACGGTTAAACTGGGATAGTTAGGGTCTCTTTTTCACGGCTAAACCATGGCTAAATAGGACCCCTAGTTGTTTTGTCAAGGTTGAACTATGTCTAACTTACAGAAGCCTCCAAAAACTTAAGACGGACCTGGTCAGGGTCTGTGTAATTCATGAAAATAATTGTTCTATATAGCATTGCTCGAATGATTTATGTGTTTTAGTTTTATATAGGCATACGTGCAACAACTGGAGAATAGTCGACTTAAGCTTGCTCAAATAGAGCAAGAGCTTCAACAAGTACATCAGCAGGTTCAACAACTTAAAAATTTTCCATTAGATAAGATAGTTTTGTTCAACTTTGTATCATTCTCATTTTACTTTTTGTTTTTTCTTGGATAATTTTTCCCTCTAGGGTGCATTTGTTGCAAACGGAGTCGCAGCGGATCATGGTCATTCGGTTGGTGGAAGCAGTAATTCAGGTGAAGCAACCATAACACATTTGATATTTCACTGCAATTTTTTATGTTAGCATGTGACTGATGAAGTATTTTAAATTTTCAGGCGCGTTAGCGTTTGATATGGACTATGCCCGTTGGGTCGATGAACATCAACGACTAATCGATGGCATAAGATCAGCTATAAATTCACAAATGGGTGATAATGAACTTCATCTTCTTGTGGATGGTGTCATTATGCATTATGATGAGTTATACAGATTGAAGCGCATAGGTGCGAAAGCCGATGTATTTCACATACTTTCGGGCTTGTGGATAACACCTGCAGAAAGATGCTTCATGTGGCTCGGTGGATACCGCTCGTCCGAACTTCTCAAGGTGATTTATATTTAACTTGTATGGCGATAATCACAAGTGGAAATTTATAAATTATGTTTCGGTTGTTTACTTATTTGTGATCGTTAGCATTTTCCTTTTCCACTTGAAATTCAGATAGTTAGAAACCATCTCGATCCGTTAACGGATCAGCAGTTGATGGGAATCTACAACCTGCAGCATTCTTCTCAACAAGCCGAGGACGCATTATCTCAAGGCATGGAAGCATTGCAACAATCCCTTTCCGAAACGCTTTCATCCACCACCAACGGATCTGGAAATGTCGCCGAGTATATGGGCCAAATGGCCATTGCAATGGCCAAACTAGCCACACTAGAGACTTTCATTCATCAGGTATAATAATTAATCATTTAATATTCGCTCATTCCACAATTAATCGAGATTAACATTTATAAATCTCGTCAACATTGTTTTTCTTAGGCTGATCTCTTGAGGCAACAAACACTCCAACAGCTGCGTCGAATTTTGACCGCGCATCAAGCTGCCCGCGCTCTCGTCGTTCTAAATGACTACGTTTTGCGAATTCGAGCACTGAATTCATTATGGTTAGCATGTCCTAAAGAATCACATTAGAGTAATGACACATTAACGTCGTCGATAAGAAACCTTATTTTCCTTAACCGCCGATCTAATTACCTACATATTCATATTTCCTAGTTTTCAAATCTTGATAATTGTTATGTAAATTATCACATTCAAGAACAAGTTGTGGCAATGTTAAAGCTTGAAACTAATTGCATGAAACAAATTTCACAAGTTCATTCTATTCTCTTTTAATAACATTATTATATGTACATTGATATATCATGAAAGATAATTTTGCACAACCTATTCTCTCTTATTTTCCATCACATTTTCTTTGAATGAATCATCATGATTCATAAACTATATAACGAGCAAGCTATACAATGTTCAAATTTCACTAAATACAAATTTCTTCATCATATACTTCTTCATTTCTTATTCACCACTGGTCTATAGGTTTTCCTCCTCCTCCTATTGTTCATTCTCTCTGCAAAAGAATCAAAAACATCTAAAGGGTGAGCAAAAAGAAGCAATTCTCGCAAGTAGTTCGAACTCCGAAAACTATTGTAATGATTAATAAATTACAACATTTGTCTACGCATAGTTTTCTTATGTCAGTCCATCGACAACCAATGTTCGAACGCCAAAAACATCAGAAGAGTGAGCAAAAAGAAACTATTCACACAAGTAGTTTTCATACAACATTTGTCCAACCCTCTCCCAAGCTCGATTAAAAGAGAGGGTTATGTTAGGCAGTTGACAACTAATCTAAAATTTTGTCGAATCTCTATGACACTGATCAGATACGTCTAAAATAAACGAAATCAAGAAGAGCAAAATTATACCTGGTTTATGGTTTTCTCTGCATGAAACTTGGGGAATAAACACTCCAGTCCCTTTACCATTCCTCCACAAATTCACTAGCCAAATCGGCGGCGATTCCGTTTCCCACAAATAGAATTTTCTTGTCGGTGTTATTAAACCGTTACTAAAGCTGTAATTTGAACCATCATTAGTAACATTAACACTTCTAGTTTCAACAAAATCTTCATTCTCTTCAGATGTCAACAACAGAATCTGTCTCTTAATCTCTGCATAAAAAACATCATCCTCGTACTCTGTCTCAAACAAAACACTAGGATTTGAATTCATCTCCATAACAAGATTTTCCTAAGAAATGATGAATTGGAACATGAAATATATTTGGTAATGAGGTTTATGTATACTATTGAAGAACAAAAGAGAAACATGTTAGTGGTCAATGAATGTGTATCTAATCCAATAGTGTCCAAGTTGGAAGAATATTTTGCAATTTCGTACGTTAGCAAGTGTGTGATCTTTGAGTAGTTTAGTACGATGTTGTCATATTGAAGCTTTTAAGCCAAATCTAGTGGTTCAAAATTTACAAGAGTTTTTGTTATTTACTTTTTAGTGACATTAATGGTCATTATTCTTTTATCATATACATCAACATCAAGCAAGCTTATGATTTGGGTTAAGATTTTAAAAATTAAATATATTGCCTCTAAAGTTGGCTTGATTGTGTTTTAACTAATAGGAATGGTGTTAATTAAGAGAATCTTATTGGTGTTGGATCACTCTTCATGATAACTAACAATATAAAGGTCAAACTTACATGCTCATATTTGTATTGTTAAAACTAATTTTAATTTGAGTTTGTTTTGGGTATAAATTGAAGTATATAATTTAAAATGTTAAATTACTAAAGAGGTTTTATAAGGAATAATTTTATTTTCTACACTGTTTGTGATAAAAAAATACATTAATTTTTAGTTAAGATTATATTTGGATTGGTGACTTAGAACAGAGCAGAACAAAATGGAACTTAATAGAATGGAGTGAAATAGAGCATAACGAAACATGTTAAATTTCTTTGTTTTGGTATTTTTGTTAATTTGACTGAATGAAACATAATTAATTATTTGGTTCCATTACATACACTTTAAATTGGCCAAAATGAAAACTGAAGAATGATGTCATACCCCATATTTGCCTCTTGCTTATTCTATACATTCATCCAAACATTTGCATCATCGTTCAATCATGCATGCATCAATTCGATAAAAAAAAATTGATTTTCAATTGACTTTCAGTTCGTTTTAAATTCAAAAAAATTATTCATTTGTTTTCAGCACCTCATGCACCTTTTTGAGTCATTCCACTATATTCATTGATCATTATCATGCATCATAATAAAAAGTAAAAGAAAAGTCAACAATTCACATTATTTGACTAAATTTGCATTTTTTTTCCAGTATATATTTAAAAAAAAAAAAATCCATGATCATTTGATTTATTATTATAATATCCATTTTTAAATTTTATTAATTATTTTCATGCATCCTAAAACAAAAAAAAAAACAAAAAATAATGTTTCTAGAAGGCCCAAAATATCTTTTATTTATTACATCGTTATTTCATGAATTTATTGTATCATTATTCACTATTTAATTAAATAAACTCTTAGAATGCACTCACACCTTTCCACCTCATTTTTCTTAATTCTTAAACTACCCGTTTTAGAGTCTATAAATAAAATAATTCTCATTCACATATCTGACCACCTATCATTCACTAAACCAAACCAAAACTCTCTTCATTTTCTTCTAACTCATTTCTTTCTTATGGAAACTTAATTGATTTTAAATCAATAGTTGAAAGGTGTTCTTGAACTTCCATGAGCAAAATTGACTAAATGTGAATTATTTTTTTCATTTTTTCTGTAGATTTTATTGTTTATTTTCTGATTTTATGCATAGAACCTTATTCATGAGATCGAGTAGATGAATTTTCCTTACTCGTTTGTTTAATTCCATGAAAAATTGAGCAAGTTATGGCCAAATCAAGTCAAAAGAGGGTGTTGCGTTTTCCTGATTTTTTTCGTAATTTTTTGTTTCTTATTTACTTATTTTGAGCATAGATTCTTGTTTGTGAGATCGAGTTGATGAATTTTCATTATTCTTTTGCTTAATTCCATAAAAATTTGATAAAGTTATGCCACTTTTACTATTTTGTTGGAAACCTTTTTTTTTTTCCATTTTTGTTGTTACGAGAATGGTAATTAAATGGGGATTGAGGAAGAAAAAGTCTTCCCACACCCCCTTGATTGTTTAGCGGACCCCTATGACACTCCCTCTTTTTAGCCTAGAGCATTTTCCTAATTGCATCCACATTTGTAGTTCATTTTGTCTTTTGTTTATTTCTATTTATTGTTTTTCTTATTAGAAATAGGCAGGAGTGTCTTTGAGGGTGTGCAAGGCGACCTATAGCACGGGGCCTCACATTTTTTCATGTTTAAGCTATGGCAAAAAGGCCTCCAATTATATATTTCATTGCTAATTTATGCTTAAATAGAGCCCCTTAAATTTTTTCCAGAATTCAACTCAAGATAAATTCAGCTTCTTACACAGGGCCTCTCAAAAGTTTGAGATGACTTTGGAAATAGGTGTTAGCTGAAGTTTTCGACACCATGTTATCTTAATAAAGAAGAGAAAAGCATCTCTTGATATTGTGAGCTTTCAACAAGAGAGCATGTTTCGCTAAAAACCTGTCGAAGTCACCCTTATGTAAGAGGGAAACGTTGGATGGGACTTAGAAATATTTTCTAAGTTTTACATTCTTTTGACAAATAGAGACGTGGCATTCGACGGGGAGGTTTGAATTTGAATAAAGAATAACTGATTTTTATCGTTATCCAATTCCAACAAAAGACACGAAGAGCTTCAGGGAGAAAAGAAGTCATGCCGAACGAAACGTGCTTTGTTCTGAGAGAAAGACCGTTGAAAACGATTATTTTGATTTAGTATATATATAGGAGTCTTAGTGTTAGGATTCGGGGTGTTCATTCATTTATACAAAATCTCACATAAACTCAAAGTATATGCGTATTAAGAAAGAGTCCTGAAGAAATGTACGTATAAAACACCACATTTTATTTAGTGTCCAGAGTTTACTTACTTCTTGCAATTTACTTTCAATTTCTTTTACTGCATTTTTCTTTATAAGTTTTCGCAAGATTACTTTAAAAGATTAACTTAGATTAATACAAAACTATGAATACTGTCGAAGTGTTCTAATTTCCAAGAACATAGTTTAAAATAAAAACATATGTCTTAGGATCAATCTAGTCGATCATGTGAGTAACCTAAATACATTTGTTTTGAAAGACTAGCACTTAAGCCCATTTATCTTTTTACTCTTTCACACTCTTGTAAGTGCATCCGCTTCTTTTTATTATTTCTTTTATTATTTATTTATTTATTTATTTATTTATTTATTTTTATTCTTTTTTTTATTATTTTGTCCCCATTCAAAAAATTGTATCTCAATCCCATTGTGATGTAATAATTTTATTGCTTTCATGTTGATTGTGTTTTATTGCTTTATTCAATGGTTAATTACTTCAAGCATCACATTAAACCCTTTTCAAAAAGAATTAATTCTTAATTTTTATATCAAGCCCATTTTATCGTTTTCCTTTTGTCTGTTTGCCTTTTTAGCATTGCATATAAAAAATGAAAGAAAACCCCGCATTCTCAATCCATATATCGAGTTATACCCACTTCTTGTAAGTCGATACTTATGCATCACAATCGACCACCCCAAAGCATATCAATCCATATATTGAGCCATTTCTCAGTTCGTAAGTCGATTGCTTTTGCATCACTGTCAACCTTTCACATACTTTCCCCTTGCATAACCGACTCTCGAACCCTAATTTGGTTGCAATTACCATCTTATCCATTTATTGTTTGTTTGTGAGTTTTATCGATATTTTCCCTTTCTTTTTTAGAATAAATAAAGTTCGGTGACAACTCTGTTGTATTTCGAGTGTACGATACACTCGAGTATTTTTTGCGCCGCGACAAATGGGATGAAATATGATAGAATGAATCCACCATGTTCCATTTTGTTTCATTTATTATTTGCAATTTCAAACAATTGTGTGTGATTACTTGCCACTCAACTCTATTCTATTTCATCAAATACCACCAATCTAAACATATTTTAAGGTGGACCACTTCATGATAATCTTAACTAGAATTCTGATTGAAATAATTATTGGCTAAATTTTAATTTTGGTTTAATTAGTTTTATGGTCTCTTAACTTGATTTATAATTTTATGATGGTTCTTTAATTAATAGATATTACTTTTAGGGGTTAAAGGTAGTGCACTGACAATATAAAATAATTTTATATTGTCATCCAATTGAAATTCATCAATCAGCCATGTCACATAACTTTTTTAAAAATAACAGTATAACTTGACATTTAACATGGTTGTGATTGGTTGACAGTGAAAAATTATTTTACACAATCAGTGCATATCATTTTTCTCTTACTTATAAGTCTCTAAAAACATATTCGTTAGTCTAATTGATCTTATTTTATTAACTTTTTAAAAAAATATTAAGTTTTGCTTATGTGACATTCAAATTGGTATAATAGGTCATAGTAAGTGGGAAAAGTTACGGGGTTATAGAAACTTCCGAGATTACATAGACGGAGATAGTAATTTCTTCTAGTGGTTAAATGCCGACAATTGTTGATGAAAGATTGTATATCCAAAGTTCTCCCTCAACATGATTCTGATCACGACCCTTTATTAATCATTTGTAACTAGAGATGTCAATGAATATCTGTGAGATTTTGGATCGAACTCTAGTATGGCCGAAGGGTAGCTTCTTGGTTCGACAGGGTTAAGCATGAAGTCGAAGGTTGTTCACATGCTTGTGTCGAAGATGCTAGGGTTGTTAGCATGTTAAATTAGGTTTTAGTGTTTAAACCCTAATTTGTTAAGTTAGCTTGTTTATTAAGTTGACTTGTGTAATGGGCCTTGTGGAAAAAGCCCATTAGTTAGTATGTTAGGTTTTATTATAAATAGCATACTAGTCTCTCATCATTGCTAAGCTGCAAATCCTAATTTAGGGTGAGAGAGGTTATTTGTTATTCTTGTAAACTTGTAATCTTGTTTTAAGAGAAAGTAAAAGAATAGCAGTTATAACCAATTCTTGTGTTCTTATTCTCTTCCCTAATTCCCTATTATACTTTGTTATTGGTATCGTTTTTCACAACAAATTGGTGCGGTGAGCGTGGAGAAGATGCCTTCAACAAAGTATGAGATTGAAAAGTTCACCGGAGTGAATGATTTCGGTCTGTGGCGCTTGAAGATGAAAGCCCTACTGGTTCAGCAGGGTTGTTTGGAAGCGTTGAAGGGAGAGGCAGCCATGAATGCTGCATTAACGGCAGCGGAGAAGACAACTATGATCGAGAAAGCACACAGCGCAATTCTGTTGAGCCTTGGTGATAAGGTTCTCCGGCAGGTATCAAAGGAGACGACATCATCAGGGTTATGGGTGAAACTTGAAAGTTTGTATATGACCAAATCGCTGGTAAATCGACTCTACCTGAAGCAAGCTTTGTATTCATTCAAGATGATTGAAGACAAAGTATTGGCTGAGCAGTTGGATATGTTCAACAAGCTGATTCTTGATCTTGAAAATATTGATGTGAAGATCGATGATGAAGATCAAGCGCTGTTACTATTGTGTTCTTTGCCTCGATCACATGCTCACTTCAAAGAAACTCTCTTGTATGGAAGGGAGTCCCTGACGTTTGAAGAAGTTCAATCAGCCTTGTACTCTAAGGACTTGAATGAACGAAAGGAGCATAAACCTTCGACTGTTGGCGAAGGTTTGGCCGTTAAAGGAAAACTCTTACGAAAGGATGGTAAGTTCGACAAGAAGAAAGGCAAAAGCCAGTCGAAGACTTATAGTGGCGAAGCATCTGGCATTCGATGCTACCATTGTAAGAAGGAGGGTCACACAAGAAAGGTGTGCCCTGAACGCTTGAAATATCATGGAGGTAAGGATAATGGCAACGCTGCCATTGTTCAAGATGATTTCGAATCATCTGATGTTCTTGTGGTTTCAAGCAGTGACTCTAAGAAGGAGTGGATTATGGATTCAGGTTGCACTTGGCACATGACTCCAAACAAAGACTTGTTCGAGGAATTATGTGATCAAGATGGTGGATCAGTATTGCTGGGAAACAACAAGGCTTGCAAGATTGCAGGTGTTGGATCTGTGAGATTCAAGCTCCATGATGAGTCAATAAGGTTGTTGACTGAAGTCAGGTATGTTCCTGATTTGAAGAGAAATCTGCTTTCTCTTGGTGAATTCGACAAGAAAGGATATGTTTTCCAAGGAGAGAAAAGTATCCTAAGAGTCATGAAGGGTTCGAAGGAAGTCTTGAGAGGCGTGAAGAAACAAGGCTTGTATACCCTTGAGGCTGAAGTTGTAAGTGGTTCGACAAATGTTGCATCCACGAAACCTTTGTCGAAAACAGAAATCTGGCACATGAGATTGGGCCATGTCAGTGAAAGGGGTCTGGTCGAATTAGGGAAACAAAATCTGCTTGGTGGAGACAAAGTCGAAAAGCTGAAGTTTTGTGAACCCTGTGTACTTGGAAAATCTTGCAGAGTGAAGTTCAACAAAGGCAAACAAAGAACACATGGATCCCTTGATTACATCCATGCTGATCTTTGGGGGCCTGCAAGGTGTCCATCACATTCAGGAGCAAGGTATTTTCTATCTATAGTAGATGATTATTCCAGAAAATTATGGGTATTCATCCAGAAGACTAAGGATGAAACTTTTGAGAATTTCAAAAGTTGGAAGACTCTGGTTGAAAATCAGACTGGCAGAAAGGTCAAGAGGTTGAGAACCGACAATGGCCTTGAATTTTGAAATGAGGCATTCGACAGTTTTTGTGCTGCCTCTGGTATTGCAAGGCATAGAACTACTGCAGGTACTCCACAGCAAAATGGTTTGGCTGAAAGGTTTAATCGAACTATTTTGGAGAGAGTCAGATGCATGTTGACTAGTGCGGGGTTAACAAAGGTGTTCTGGGCTGAGGCTGTTTCGACAGCAACATATCTGATAAACAGATGTCCTTCGACAGCGTTAGATATGAAGACACCTGAAGAAGTTTGGTCGGGACATCCACCAGATCTCGACAAACTGAGAGTATTTGGCTGCGTAGCCTATGCTCACATTAAGCAAGACAAGGTCGAACCTAGAGCTCTGAAATGCATGTTCATGGGATACCCTGAAGGAGTCAAAGCTTATAGGCTATGGTGCCTAGAGCCAGGTCACAGGAGGTGTATCACCAGTCGAGATGTAGTTTTCAATGAAGCTGAAATGGCTTTTAAGAAAACTGATGATGTTGGTCGAAGTACAGAAACATCTGACGAAGAGCTGGAACAGGTAGAGATTCCTGTTGAGGTGGAGCATGTTGATGCTGAATTGCATGTCCCTGATGAAGTCGAAGAAGAAGCAGAAGATGCTGAGGAAGTTGAGGAAACTGACGATGACTACCTATTGTCGAGAGATAGGTCGAGAAGAGTCATCAAACCACCTCAGAGACTTGGGTATGCAGATCTTATAGCTTATGCATTAATCTCTGCCAGTGAGGTTCTTGATGATGAACCTAGAGATTATAAGGAAGTTATGAGGAGTCAAAATAAGACTGAATGGCTGAAGGCCATGGATGATGAGATGAAATCTCTTCATGATAATCACACTTGGGAACTGATCAAGAAACCTGCTGGGGCAAGGTTAGTCAGCTGTAAATGGATTTTCAAAGTTAAGGAAGGAATTGAAGGAGTGACGTCGAAAAGATATAAGGCAAGGTTAGTCGCAAGGGGTTTCACTCAGAAAGAAGGTGTCGACTTCAATGATGTGTTTTCTCCTGTTGTGAAACATAGGTCCATTCGAATGCTGCTTGCCATGGTGGCACAGTTCGATCTTGAACTGGAACAGATGGATGTGAAAACTGCGTTCTTGTATAGTGATCTAGATGAAACGATCCTGATGAGGCAACCTGAAGGGTATGTCGAAAAGGGGAAGGATGATTATGTGTGTAAGTTAAAGAGATCCTTGTATGGGCTGAAACAATCTCCTCGACAGTGGAATAGGAGATTCGACAAGTTCATGGCACGCATAAGTTTCATTAGAAGTCAGTTCGACCACTGTGTTTACTTCAGATTTCGACCTGGTAATTCATTTGTTATTTTGTTGCTTTATGTGGATGATATTCTCATAGCAAGCAACAGTGTTGAAGATGTGATGAGGGTGAAGGCTGAACTCAATAAGGAGTTCGATATGAAGGATCTGGGAGCTGCTTCCAGGATTCTTGGAATTGACATTCGAAGAGATAGAAAGAAGTCGAAGTTATGCCTATCTCAAGAGGCATATCTACGGAAGATTCTTGAAAAGTTTGGTATGTCGAATTCGAAGCCAGTTGTGACTCCAACAAACCCTCAATTCAAGCTGAGTATTGATCAGTGTCCCAGTACTGATGTGGAAAGAGCCTATATGAATAGCATCCCATATGCTAATATAGTTGGTTCTTTGATGTATGCTATGGTTTGTACTAGACCCGACATAGCATACGCAGTAAGTCTTGTAAGCAGGTACATGGCGAATCCTGGAAAGGCTCACTGGCAAGCATTTAAGTGGATTTTAAGGTACATAAATGGGTCTCTGAATAGAGTCCTAATTTATGGTGGAGCCTTGGGTGAAGATGGTAAAGCAGTAATCGAAGGATATGTCGACTCTGATTATGCAGGTTGTATGGATTCCAGGAAATCTATTTCTGGATATGTTTTCACTATGTTTGGCACAGCAATTAGTTGGAAAGCAACACTTCAGAAGGTTGTTGCTCTATCAACCACTGAAGCGGAGTACATTGCATTAACTGAAGCTGTGAAAGAAGCATTGTGGCTTGAAGGTTTTACGAAGGAGCTGAAACTTCAAGGTCGAGGTATCACTGTTAAATGTGATAGTCAAAGTGCAATACACCTGTCGAAGAATTCATCCTATCATGAGCGAACTAAGCACATTGATGTGAGGCTGCATTTCGTCAGAGGAGTAATCGAGCGTGGAGAAGTCCAAGTGCTGAAGGTTTCGACTGAAGACAATGCTGCTGATATGATCACCAAGACATTGTCGAGTTGCAAGTTTTTCCACTGTATGCAGTTGATAAAGCTGCATGAAGAAAGCTAGTTTGTTCCCTTGATGTTGTAGAGTTAGATCCAAGGTGGAGATTTGTGAGATTTTGGATCGAACTCTAGTATGGCCGAAGGGTAGCTTCTTGGTTCGACAGGGTTAAGCATGAAGTCGAAGGTTGTTCACATGCTTGTGTCGAAGATGCTAGGGTTGTTAGCATGTTAAATTAGGTTTTAGTGTTTAAACCCTAATTTGTTAAGTTAGCTTGTTTATTAAGTTGACTTGTGTAATGGGCCTTGTGGAAAAAGCCCATTAGTTAGTATGTTAGGTTTTATTATAAATAGCATACTAGTCTCTCATCATTGCTAAGCTGCAAATCCTAATTTAGGGTGAGAGAGGTTATTTGTTATTCTTGTAAACTTGTAATCTTGTTTTAAGAGAAAGTAAAAGAATAGCAGTTATAACCAATTCTTGTGTTCTTATTCTCTTCCCTAATTCCCTATTATACTTTGTTATTGGTATCGTTTTTCACAACAATATCCATGAGGACATATAATATGATATTTGTGTCTGCCCCGTTTGATAAATATGATATCCATATGCGCCCCATATCCGTGCGGAATATTTTCAAATTTTCTGGAGTAAGGGTCGCACCCGTACCCTAAGGGTGGAAAGAACAGAAAATCAAATGCTTCCTTTATAGATGTTTGGATCGTCTTGGGAGTTTGGAGGGGAGGGGAGGGGAAGACTTCCGAAAACGAATTTTTAAAAAAATATCGAAATATATTTGATATTTTTTAAAAAAATGATTTTGTTTATAATGATAAAAGAGTCATTATGATTATAAAATTTTTAATTTTCAAAATAATATAACAAACTAAAAGATATTTGGAAAATTTATGTAAGCCCTCCAAAATCCTCATTCAATACAATTTTTGAGTTCCCCTATTTTATGGGGTTTTTGGTGTTATGAATAAAATCAAACCCTCCAAAACCCTCCTACCCAAAATATTTTTATTCTTTTCACCAAATTCTTCTTATTTTCCAAAGCCATCCCCTCCTCTCCCCTCCCCTCCCCTCCAAACTCCCAAACATAACCTTGAAGTTTTTCAATCCACTCATTTGAATGCCTTATTTTTGCATCAAAACGCATAACTTATTTTAAAAAGGAATTGTTACTCATGATAATATTGGAATTTTGAAATCTATCTTAATAATATAACTAAGCTTTTACATTTTTGTCAAAGATTAAAAGAAACTATACAATTTTGTAGCTATTATATACTCATCATCCAATTCTACATTGCTGATTACACCACCAGTAACCTTCTCCTATTCCTATTAATTTAACTAAACATCAAATTAATACGAAAATATGTTATTGCTATGATTGATACAAATGGATAAATAAACTGTTGTAGAACAAAAGAAAACACTATTTGTTTCATCAAATAGCTGTGTTTTCTCGTATAGGATCGTCATTGAGTCGATAATGGGTTAAAACTTCTCTGGCTCGAGCACTCCGATATTGAAGTCGGTGATGTAGTGTCTCCGACATCTGGTTGAAAAATTCAGCATCCCATCTCTGAATTAATAAAGGGTCTTCTGCATAGCAAATATATATCGACGTAACAGCACTTTCCACCACAACCATTGCCAATCCAACCTGAAAACAAAATTTCGCCACATTCACAAAACTGGATTTCCTCTCAACGCGTTTACCGATCAGATCACAAACTTGATTTAAAAGGAGATCGGAACTTACCAAAACCATTCCCATCAGCATGGATGTGGAGCCAATCATAATAACTCGGTCACTCCATTTAACCCATGCCCATGCACCAGAGCAAGTTCCGGTTATCAATCCACCAAAAACAGTGCCCATTAGCAGGACAGCGCCTGAACAATCATACGCCACAAGTGCTTCAACCCCGGTTGACTGAAATAGCTCCCAAGCATCTCTAGCTGAATGGTTAAAGCTTTTACCGTTAACAGCTATCTGTAAGTGACATCAAATCACCATCAACCACATTATTATCGGGGTAAATCAATAACCTGGTTAATGACATGGACATAGGCGTATACTATACCTGAACATAGGCATATTTGTTAAAAAATCGAACGAGAGTCTCCACAAGATGAAAAAGGAAATCAACACAACAAAGCAAACACTCATTGTTGCCAATCTTTGACCGAAGTCCACGTATCTGATAGAAAAATCAATATGTTAATAGAAAGAAAAAAACTTCAATTTGTCACAAAATAAAAAGCAAACGATTGCTTACCTCCCATCGCAGTGTCCTAATAGCAGCAGTGAATAACGAGCCATAACAAATGCTACCAAAAGATGTCGTTAAAGCATACTGTAAAGATTTTGTTAATGAGTTAGCAGGAATTGAAGCAGCCTCTCTGCCACCATGGAGAAGAACAAGAAACACCATCCCAGACACTATAACATGCACGGTATTACAGAGCACTGCACCTGTCCAAAATAAGCTTACAGAGAAAATCTGCAAGCAGAAAACGTAATAACAGTGTCATCAGACGAGGAAAGCTCGGATAATTAATAAGCTTCCATAATCAGTCCAAACAAGAACATATAGAATGAAGAGCAAAACTTGCCACCTCACCACAAGAAGCCACCAGCGTCCCCCGTCACTCAAGTTCGAAGCCACAACACCTGCTGCTCCAAATGACCATAAGGCCATCCATAAAAGCACAACAAACATAAATGCATATGATACTCTCATAACCTCGGGAAGATTCCAAACCATCTTCACAGCTTTTTGCAAAACCAACATCGTAAATGGAAGTCTGTAGAAGAAAAGAAGCCATGAGGAACCGCCTTATATACTCAAAAAGAGAAAGAAAAAAAGCAGCTCGAGAAACCATACTATGAAAATTATATGCCTGGAACATTGATCTACAATACATGAAAGTATGTGTTGAATGCAATACCTGTCTATGACGGATATAACATACAAGAACTGGAGAGCAGCACCGATAGCAAAAGCAACCCCCCAGAAAATCTGCTCGGTCCAGAAACACAAAACACTGATGACAGCGAGATAAGTGGTCAGGATGTGAACAGAGACCTTCATCATTTGAGTAGCCCGGGAACCCAACAACAACAACCAAGTCCATCCAAGAACAGTCCCAATCCCACCAGCAGCCCCATAGAGCGGCCAGTAAGTCTCGGTCAACCCAGCTTCATTCCCCGAAAGACCCGAGGTGTACTTATCAATGTCAAGTCTATTCTCTATCTCAAACCTATTGAAGCCAAGAACCCCAAGAAGGAATCCTAGTCCAATCAAATGGATCACAAATATTCCTAACCAGAAAACATCATGCCACCGTCGCAATTGTTCCGTAGCCACCACTTCACTGCCGCCGCCACTTCTCCTACTCCGGGCTGCACTCTATCTCCATAAAAAACAACCAAATTTAGAAATTCCGACTTCATTAGTGACTCTTTCATAAACCAAGTCAAACAAGGGCAACTACAACAATGAAAAAAGAGATTTTTTTTCCATTAAAACAGATATTGGGGCACCCCAGGTGAAAAAAATCAGTTAAAATTATCACCAAAATTTAGTCTTTTTTTCAAAGAGTGATAAATGATTCCTTCCACACCAAAATAATAACCCTTCTAAAAAAAACAAGGGTACACAGAAAACAACATAAAAATTGAATCTTTTTCCATAAATTGAGTGCTAAAATTATCAATTAAAATGATGCAAAAATAAAATAGAATACCCAGATAAGCCGTCGAATCTCTAAGACCCAGATAGCAAAAAAGAGTAAAAATGGTAATTTGAATTGAATAGAAAACAAAGGAGTACCTGATCAGCGGTGGCTATGGAAGAAAACTCAGAGGAGGAAGAGGAGATAGTGGGAGAATCCATCATTGGAAATGGAGAAGCATAGTGTGAATGTATGAAGAAAAAGGGTGGAAATTGAAGGAAAACGTGAGAATCAAGGCGAGAGAAGGTCAATGGGTATGGTATGATGGTGGAGGATTTGTTTAATAATTAGGGTTTTGAATAATATAGAAGTCAGTGATTGAATATTAAAGTGTGATGTGAAAGAGACTTGAAAAATGGGAAGGTTGTGACAAATTAGGGAGAGGAAACTGAAAGTTAACGGCAAAGAATGGAAATTGTGATGAATTTACATAGAAAGTGTCGTTTTCGTTTGGTTTTTTCTTCATAAAATGAAGAATGGGGTGACACCTTCAACTACAAAAAGAGTAAATTTCTACAAAGTATGATCATGACATTCGTGATAGGAAAAATGTTTGACTCAGTACAAAATGGTGTAGAGTAACCGAAACGCCCGTTCAACTTTTTTTCTTTTTGAAACTGAAAATTTATTTAGTTTTGAATATTTCCAAGAAGACCTCCATTACATTTGGTTGAGAATTGTTCATTGCATCTCATATACTCCACTCTAGGTTACATTCAATAGAAATGTAATTTCTACTTAGATTTGGTATGAATTTAGAACATTTGAAGATTATGGTTGGTATTTGATATGGTTTATGCTCTATGTTTGTAATTCAAATTTATGTGTTTATCATTCTGATTCTTAATTATGTTTGTTTATATATTATTTATTTCGTTTCTTTGATTATGATATGTCTTTTCTCGTTTGATTATAGAAAAACGACTAATGAACAACAATGATACATACATGGTCGGTTGTCCCAACATGCTTGCGTTGGAGAGAGTTAAATCGACACGAGTTATTGAAGAATCATCTTGTCCTATTGAGGAATCTTCTTTGCGTGGTCATGTATCTATGTATCATATCGAAGCATCTGCTACTCGTGTTCATGACTTGTACATGACGATGATATACATCCTGCACTCAGACTTGATGATGTCGTACTTGATAGTTTTTCGGGAGGCCCCGAAGACATTTCACTATTTTCTTTATATACACACCATGTTGTTAGGCATGCGTGGAAGAGAGAGAAGTAACATAAATATTTATTTACTTTTTTAAATTTTTTATACTAAATGAACTATCTGACGTTGATATATTTATTTTTGTAGTACCGTGAGACATTGAAATGTATAACCATGATAGGAAGATATCAAAGATCATGCATTCTGATGAACCGTTATTTTAGGAAGTCTTAGAGATATATAGGCTGAAGGACTTATGAAGGTCTAGATATGGTTATATTGACCATGGTTTATTGTCTGCATTTATTGATAAATGGCACACAGAGACGTCGAGATTTCATCTTTCGATTGGTGAAATAACTATCACCCCTGATGATTTATTGTGCTTCATATGTCTTCCGATCACAAGAAAATTGTTGGATTACTATATAATTAGTAGGTCTGAGACACTCGACTTGATGTGGACACAATTAGAAGCTTATTCGAGTCAATCCCAAAAGGATATATAAGACACTAGAGGATGTCATGCTAGATTTTCATTCCTATCAGAAAATGATATTAACCATCTGAATGCAGTTATGGATGTTGTAACACCCTTCTAACCCACATGTATTTTTGCAATAAATTAACGAAAAATAAAACAATTTAAAATTCACAAAAGGGCATCACATCTTCATAGAACGTCATATCACAATCAATCATACTCCGTAACACTCATTGCAAAACACCTAGAGATATTCATAGCACCTATGGTACTACAAATTACAACATTTTAAACTTCGCAACGGAAAACAAAAGTCTCAAAAATTCTTTATAAAAATAATTTCAAATACCACGAAAGGTAGTTCAACATCAATGGATTCATCATACTTCGTGTGTTATCATGTCGTGGTCTAAAACATAATTTATGAAAGAAATACAAAATCCTCACAATCACAAAAGTACTCAAGTTTCACAATCAAACGATCTCAACCCTGATGTTACATATCATAGCAACACTCACTGGAATCAACAAACACTAATTTAGTGCACTCCAAAGCTACCTCCTAAGCTTCCTACACAAATCTTGATCACCTGCAAGTTACCCACGTTTTGAGGTAACATTTTCAAGCAGAAAGGGTAAGTAAATCACAACCATTATAAAAAAAATATAAGTAATAGATATAGTTGTCATGGCATAGGAGCAACAATAACATCATGGCATCAATTACTACATCTATAGTATAACGACAATCACTAATCCCTCACATCAAAGCATCACAACTCAAGAATTCATCAAACATACCACTTAATTTAAATATTGTGCAATGCCACAAATAATGAAATGCAACTCAATAATAATCCTGCATGTGGTACCGAAACATCAATGATGACTTAGTCATTGTCATCTCCAAAGATTCCGGCCAATAGGATCGATTCCCGCTCGGAACCAGAGCACATCACAATTTTTGAACTTAATTCACACTATGGGATTAAGGCCATCACTGAACCAAATTTCCTACAACACTTTATTGGATTCATCATCCTACACAACATCACTAGGCTATCGTCCTACAAATGCTATGAATGCATGATGCGCAATAACACACAAAAACGCGACCACGGCTAGTCAAAACGCGTCATCATTCATCATAATATAACTCCTAGAAATCTGAATCATATGGTTCATTTTATTTTACTAAGTTATAGATTATTACTCTAGCTTTGCAACGCTTCGAACGACACGTCAATCGGAGTCCTAAAACTCAAATTACGAATCTTACAAATTTTTCTGATTCAGGCAATATTCGCCCGACGACGGGGTATGTTCGCCCGGCGACTAAAGCCAGTAGCCTCTGCCTCCACTCGCCTCCTTTTTCTCCCCACGCGTCTTGGACGAGCTCGTTCGCCCGGCAAGCGGGTCGATTTACCCGACGAATCTGTGCGAACAGGGTTTTCATGTTGCAATCTCATGCATAAAATCAGTCCCAAAAGCTATGATTTCTTCATGTTATGGGTTCTAAAACATCATCTAATCATCAGGTTTCATCTTATATCACAAATACAATATATTCTGCATTATAGGTACAATCATTCACAGCCCATTGACAAAAAACATCGTCTATTCTCATCAATTTCTCCCACCATCATCTATTCATCTTAATCAAAAACTTCAAAAACAATCCTACAATTATCTAACACTTAAGTCAATTATAATAATAAACATAAACTCCCATTACCTTATATTTGAAGCTTAATTCTAATTCCTCTTCGCGTTCTACAAATTCCTCTTTGAGTGCTTCCTTGTGCCCTAGCTTCTCTTCACAGCGTTCTTCCAAAAAATCTCACGATTGCACAGAATAAACTCTAACACACATTCTTCCTTGTTTAACCCTTGGACCCCTAATACGAATTTCCTTTTTTTTCCCTCACTTAGCCCCTTGAATTTACTATCTTGACCTTATCATCTCTAACACCAATATTATTTATTTTACTAATTAAAATAATCCCAACTAATTACTCTAAAATACTCTTAATTCTCAATAATCCTCATAACACACATGAACATCACATATCATCACCGAAACATCAAATACTTCATAAGGACTTATATAATCATAATAAATTAATTCAATAACTAATTAAATAATTACTCCAGAATTTCGGGTGATGGCGCATTGATTGCCTATCATAGAGTGTGTGCATTAAGGACATACTTCCTGACTTTGGTAGGCACAAGCATATGCGTGAACAAAAATGTTGCATATGTCGATGTTATGTATATTAAATACTTCATGAACTTGGAGAGGATTTGCGAGTACAATTAGGATCATCTTGTTTGATTTACCTCTGTTCCAAGTTAGCTGAAAGTAGTTAATGAAAGATGAGATAGATGATAGGAAGCAATTATCTATTTCAGGTAGTTTATTTACACCCTTAATGATATTAATGTCAATAATACTTGTGCTACACCCTTACTAATGTTTTATCTGAATCATTTTTAGATATGAATCTTCCAGCATTTTTCACATATAACCGACTAGGACTATGTTGAAGAATACACTAAGGATTTTCCATGTGCATGCTTGATTACCCCACTCATGGGTAATCTAGTGACCGAGCTATCCCAACTTACTATTGACCGCATCCTACCATATGCTATATGTTTCACATCGTACGGTGAGCACCGTCAAACATGGACCTTGAAGGTGATATCTTCGTACTTGGGATGGTTGGCTTCTGGGTCCCAA
Source organism: Vicia villosa (assembly GCF_029867415.1). Taxonomy (NCBI): domain Eukaryota; kingdom Viridiplantae; phylum Streptophyta; class Magnoliopsida; order Fabales; family Fabaceae; genus Vicia; species Vicia villosa. The sequence continues at coordinate 75,471,725 of NC_081180.1, read as the reverse complement.
ATTTTTGTACCCACGTCTACCTGAGTGATTATTACGGAAGTTTGAGTATATGCATGGTATACCCACCCCACCCCCCCCCCCCCCCCCCCCCATTTGTTGTTTTTGTCACTGTCCTCTACAAAAATAATGATATGATATTTGCGAATTACCATGAGCATTTGGTTCCAGAGGATGTGCGTAGTATGCCAGCTCCCCATCCATGGAGTACGACCCATATATCTTTAACACCTTCTCTTTGCCTAATTTACCTACTTATCCAGATCTCTTATTTTAAGAGTTTCCCACTTACCCTATCCTTTTATTAGGATAAAACAAGTAGATGGCGGTGACTCTCTATTTAAACGTAAATTTTAAAAGTCGATCGTTACAGTAAACATGGATACTATTAATCCTTAAAGTCTTAGCCACCATTAACGAGTTTATGATAGCTTGAGTTTTCACGGTAAAAGGGTTTTTATATCATACAAGATTACATGTTATCTCTGCTTCCACTTCATTAATCTGGTTTTTGAAGATTACTATAAGGTTCCATTTTCCTTTAATGGCCAAGTAAAGGAATAAAACTTCTCTCGCCTAAAAACAACATTAACTACTTCAAAAGAGACGACCAAGTAAAGGAATAAAACTTCCCCAACGACCGATCTGGACAAAACCAGTGAGGTTGATAAGGCCATTTTTAGAGACATGAACATCTGCTTTTACTTTGCGGTCCACTCGAATTGTGTTTCTTTCTTCAGTAACTTGTAAAATAGCAATGCATGTTAGGTTGACCTAGATATGAATTTTTTAGGACTTTGAGCATCCCATTTAATTTCATTACTACTTTCTTTGTTGTGAGTGCTCCCATCTTGAAGACAACCTCACACTTATCTGGGTTCGTCTCTATACCTCTATCTGTTAGTTAGAAATCTAAGAATTTGATGACTCTAACCGCAAAGGAGTATTTTCTCGCATTAAGCCTCATATCATATTGTTGAATTCTCTTGAGCACACAGACTAGGTGTACGTTGTGTAATTCTTCATTGTTGGACTTAATGACCATGTCGTCCATATAGACTTCAAACCTTTCGCCTATCTCATCCATTAAGATTTTAATCATCATTCTCTAGTATGTTTCCTCTGCATTTATCATGCCAATGGGCATGTCATTGTATCAATAATTGGCTCCCTCAGTCATAAAGGTTTTCTTGTCCTTGCCTTCCTCGTATATGGGTATTTGGTTATAGTCGGGATACACATCTATGAATGATAATAACTTGTAGTGAACTAAATTGTCCACTATCTTGTGTATGTTTAGGAGTGGGTAGAAATATTTAGGGCATGCCTAGTTGAGGTAGGTGTAGTCAACACATATTTTCCCTTCCTCAATGCCTTCTTGACCTACCAAACATTGGTTTGTCATTCAGTATACCTTACTTCAGAAATAAAGTTGGCATTCAGTAGGTCCTGGACTATCTTTCTGGTTGTTTTATCCTTATCAGGAGATTGTCACCTTCTTTGGTGAACCACATAGCAAGCAAATAGGTCAACGTTCAATCGGTGGCAAGCCACACTAAGGACTACGTTTGGTGTAACACCTGAGGCCGAAGAAGGCGAGGGGTGGTTGCACCGCATGAAACTCGTTCGTCGAGGTCAAGCATACTAACGACTTGAAAATTTTTCTTTTTTCTCCCAAAAGATACAACGGTCGCGAAAGGATTTTTTTCTCGCTATATGGTCTACTATCGATTGAATCAACAAAGTAGAAATAGAAATATCTTGAGGCTGAGAAATCTGTGGTGTCTTTGGCATTTGGATAAGGTGTCATCATCTCAAATAAGCTCGTTGAAGCAGCTCGCGACTTGGAATAAAATTGATCATATTGTGGAATTCGTAAGGATCAAAAGTCGATTCTCATAGACGCCGTAACTGTTATGTTCAAGGGACCGGAAATGATGGATTTGAGATCGTGAAACCAACTTGTACGGTGAAAAATGCTTTCTAACGCGACAGAACAAAATGGGGGTCTGCAAGGTTATCACTCCAACACCAAAATTATTCAATCAATCCAAATACTAAAGTAATTTATGGTTAAAACATACTAGCATATCTATGTGGGATACATTATATACGAGAGACACTTAGAACCATCTCATATTTCCTAACATGGAGAGACACTTAGAACCATCTCATATTTCCTAACGTGGAATGCAGTGGACCGTTAAATCATGTATCTACCGGTTGGTAGCCACCTTTAAAGTTCAACTTGTTCAACTTTCAACATTTTTGTGGATACACCTTTTCACATATAATTGGATCTATTCATCATTTGTCTTACAACTAACCCATTGTTTAATTCTTATTTATACGTTGTAGTTTTTTGTTTTTTTTTGTTTTTTACAATTATACGTTGTAGATTTAAAATCTAGATGGAGGGCGTTCAATGCAATTTACTTCATTCAATGACAAAAAAAAATTAATCAAATAATTTATAAATTAATAATCAAGTTTGGCCTATCATTAAACAAGTCAATTAAATTGTTTAGTTTGATTCAAGCCTTTGTTTTGTCCTCCCTTGGGATTGGTCCCTCATTTCTTTCCTTTGTGGATTTAATACAGTTCAATGATAGGGACTTCCATTCACATCATTCACCAGAAAACTGGCTGATAACTAAAAATTGGAAGAATTCATTAATATATCCTCAATAAATAAATAAAATTAACACATTTAAATAAAATATGACATGAGAGGGAGAGACATTCAGCTGGTCCCACCAACATTGCAACCTTGTCTAAATGGACCCCTATTTATTACACTAACACGTGAAAAAGCAGTAAAAACATCGTATCCTATGTAACGGTTACATTTGTAACCACCAATCAAAACAAATCAACAACTATTAGGTGAAAACCCAATCACCGACTTCACAAGATCAAAACTGACACGTGTCCCTTGCTGCTGAATATTCCCAATAATCGACAACGACCCCATCGTTGGAGCAAACGCAAAACAAAACGTCCCCACCGAATCAACCGGTACCAGGTAATTCTTCGCCGGCAACACCAACACCTCCCCTTCCCCAAAATGAAACGCCACCGTCGGAACCTCCACACTCGACCTCAACGACAAATCATAACAAGTATCAAACAACGACACGTCGTTCGCCGCCGGTAAATCCCTCGTCCCTCTCACAAACGCGTCGCGTACAATATCATAAACATCGCTCCGCAACCGTGTCACTGCCGTGCCGGAGTCCACTATAACACCTCCACCCTCCGTAGAGTCAACCATAAAACTAGTTTCCGGAATCGGAAGTAACTCCCCGCCGACGCTTATTCCGACGAGTCCCACAAAGTAGAAAGTGTTTAACTCAGGGTTTCGCTTTAACGGTGCGGTAACGGCGTTACGAGATAACGGAGAGTCAAACTCTAGCGTTGAGACTAAGTCAGAGTCACGATCAACGAGACAATATGAAAACGATGTTGAATTAAGCTGAGCCGGGAAAGAAAGTGGGCCGCCACCTAAGCCGAGTAAACCGGCTGCGCCGACGAATAAGCCTTCGTTGTTATGACCGCAGCCGATGGCGATATTGTTCACGGAAGTCGCGCCGATTGTAACAGTCTCGGTGATGAAGTCACCGACGGTGTATGAGCCGTCGCCGTAGGAAACTTCATAGAGGCAGTGACCGTTGTGACACTGAGATTGGTCGAGCCATTTGCATTGATTGGCTTGACAAGTGATCGGCGTGTAAGAAGCCGATGAAGAAGGTTCAAAAATAGGGTCGGCTTGGCGGTAGCAGTCGGCGCAGGGTGCGCATTGTACCCAGCTTATGTCGCTGCCGGTGTCGAGGACGACGTAGGCTTGACTCGGTGGCTCACCGATTCCGATTCGGGAGAAATACTCGCCGCTTCCTTGACTCGTTCCGGAGATAATGGGACCGGAAAGCTTCTGTTGGTTGAAATTTGGATCTAGCTGAGTTAGTATTGAGTTAACTCGGGCTGAGTCGCGGGTGAGTCTGGATAATGTTAGAGATTTGTAGTCAGAATGTGAAGAGTTATGAATGGAAGCTCTTGAATGAAGTTGCATAGAAAAAGATGATGAAGAAAAAGAAGAACCCTTTTGTTGTTGTTTTTTAAGGTTTGGGTTAAAGTTGAGAACTTGATATGTTTTTTTAATGGAAGAAACAATATCAAGTGTTGTTGTTTTGGCATTGTGTGGTGTGTTTCTAGAATGTGCTAATGGAGAAGACCATAATGACAATAGGAAGATGAAGAGGATGAAATTGAAGAAAGAATGACCCATTGAGTTAAAGTGAGGAAGAAAGTGAAATGAGTGGGATTGGATGAATGTGAGCATTGAGAGGAGTTTGTTTTTATATGTTAAGGAAAGTATTCATGAGAAGCTCAATGGAGAAGATAATAGTGATAGTTAAAGAAAAGGGAAAAAGAGTGAGGTTTTGGATTGGGAGAGAGATGTATTTTGGATATGTGAAGCTTGATGATTGGTATAGTTTATTAGCATATTGTGTTTGGAACTCTTTTCATTGTTGCTTTTCTTGGGTGTCATAGCCTTTGCATTTTGTTGTTGATAATATGCTTATATTTTATTGATTTCTTTATAATTAAGTATTCAATGACACACCATTCTTTCTCACATTTTGCATAATCATTTTGTTTCTCTTTTTATCTGGTTTGGAGAGTAGTCTCTTTGTATTGGGAAAACTAAAAGGGGCTTGTGATAATGACTCCACCAGCTTTATTGTGCTGTATTTGATTAGGATGGTCAATAAACTAAGTCACTTCAAATAGGATGGTTTAAGACTCGAGTCAACAATTAATTTGTACAAATAAAATAAGTTGAACTAAAAATTAAATTTATTAGTTCAATGAGTCGAACTTAAACTATATTGTTCATCCTTTAATCTTTATGGATAATGGATCTTGCTAGCAATATGTTATATGCTATGAACAAAAACATGTGCTATTTGATAGGCCGAGTCCTACCAACAATGTGTTATGATGTGAATCCGAAGCTTTTGTCATATAATATGTTTTTGCCATGTCATAAAATTTCCAATGCATCACTAACTTTCATTTATTTCTCATATTCCTAGATTTCTCTACTACTATTAGCAATTCAACTTTGCTTTCTTTTGTTGATGAATTTGATAAGCATCAACGAACTATGAAACTGCACTTGTGTATCTACCTATTGTGAAATCAATTGAGAGAATTGTAACAATTTTAGCATTATATCACACAAAATGATTATGGGATGGCATTATAATGATTATAGATATTGAAAAAATTGTTTATTATGATTCTATTGTTTGTCTGCATTTATCAAAGTTTATATCCAATTTTTTAGAGAAAAATTGGAATATTACATTTCCTGAATTTGGTAGTGATCATGAGGTTAAAAACTATAGAAACAGGTAAGAATTATCATTCTTTGTTTCATCTTTATGTTTAAGCAAGATTAATTGATTTATTTTCACTTGCTAGTTACTGGTGTGATATGTTGAGAGCACTTTCACCAAATGAGATCTCTGTTAATAATTCTCTTAGACAATACATGTTTTTTTCAATAGGAAGTTTTAACAAAGATTACACTTTTATTTCAATCTAGTAACATTTCTGTGCGTCCGCACGGGTATACAAAAATTAATGCAGCATTATTTAAATAATATGAATAAAAGTAAATAACAAAAATATTTAGAGGATTGGATATTAACCAGTAAGTTTACAAATCATATTACATCAAAAGAATAAGTGAAATAAGAAGGCAAAAAAAACTTTTGCATATAAAAACTTTGAATACTGAATGATAAATATAATTGTATAAAGAATAATGATATTCATGCATTTGCATAGGTTAAAATAATTTTATATGATGAATTTGAACTCAAATGCATATTGAAAGTAATATTTATCAATATTTATTTGCGTGAATTTAATGATTGTGTTATGTTACAAAGCTGTCAAACATCTCGTAACATTTTCACTTATTTTAAGGATTAGTTACATTTACACCTGAAAAATATGTTAAAGAAATAAAAAAAATACCACATAAAAAGTTGTTCTTGACTTTGTCTCTGTTGAAAAATTTCTTTATATTTTAGTAATGTCTCTATATCATATAAATCAATCTTTAGGCGACAAAATTAGCTAATGCCTTATAAATAAATTATGCATATGATATAATGTGTCTTGTAAGGCAAAGTGTTGTAATTGTTAGCATACAACTAAAATTCAAACATACCAAGCATGATACTATATCGAATTATATACAAATAATCAAAAATACTACTCCCTCCATCCTAAAATAAGTGTCATACTTGACATTTTCACACAGATTAAGAAAAGGTAATAAATGAAAGAGAGAGAATGATGATTTTAACAAACTATCCTTATCAACTATTGGTGTATTCAAATTACCTAAGAGTCTGTTTGGTAAGACATAAAAAAGAGCTTTTAGCTTTTAGCTTTTAGCTTTTCAGCTCGTATTAATAAAAAAGCTCTGTTTGGTAACTCTATCTTAGCTTTTAGCTTGTAGCTTTTTTACTAGTTTTTAGCTTTTTTTTCAAAAGCTATTTGAAGTAGCTTTTGAGCTTGTAGCTTTTAGCTTGTGAGTTTTTCTTCCATTAATACCCTTATTATTTTAACTAAAATATATTATTACCCTCATTAATTAAAATGTCATTAATGTCATTTTGTATCTATCAGCTAATGAAACAACTAATTTACCAAACACTCACATTAGCTTATCAACTATCAGCTACCAGCTATCAGCTACCAGCTACCAGCTAAAAGCTACCAGCTACCAGCTAAAAGCTACCAGCTATCAGCTATCAGCTAGTTTTACCAAACAGAGCCTAAGTAGTGTCATTATAAAACAAAATGCAGAAAAAGCAGAATGTGATTTGTTCTGTAAATGAAGGTTACATGGAAGAGGTTTTCGTAAAAGCAATTGTACCTTCCCACAAAATGGGTTTGAAAGCAAGCATAAAACAACTGAATAATGGGCTACTGCAAAAGATAGCTGTTGGCATTTAATGTAAACTTGACCCTACACTACCGAATTTTTCAAAAAGCTAATGTTGTCAAATCCAATGTTAACCAAGTAGAAAGATGGAAGCTGGAGTAGTAGTAAGTAGGGGTGGACAGAATTACACCGTCCGAGAGAATCCGGCCGAACCGCAGGTATTTTTGAGGCCATGGGTCGGGCCGATTCAGATGTACGAGTTGACGGGTGAGCCAAAAGGTTAATGACAGTTTAACTTGGTCAGATTCGATTTTCATTTTAAGACGCGTCGGTCACCGCACCCGACTGATGTTGTTGGCTTGTTGCTATATTTTAAAAACAAGGCCCAGTCTAACTTCAGCCCAAATCCAATTTTGAGAAAATCTTAACCTAATATAAGCACAAGCATAAATACCTTATTCCTCTCACTCTTCTGAGAAGTTATAAGTTTTGCGCCGTTCTCCACCTCTTCCTATCTTCCCTCCCAACACCACCAATCACCACCACCAATTTCTTATATCAGTTATTCCTCTTTGCTTTTCTCACCATCAATCTGTATTCATCCTCTCTTTGTCTCCATACTCTTATTAATAATTTTTGTTTTATCATTTTCCATCATCTTAGAGTATGATAAAAGTTGGTGGTTGTTGATTTTCAAAGAATATTATTGTTTGTTATTAAAGTTAGAATTTTTAAAAATGATTTAGGGTTTATAACAAATTTTGTGATTAGGGTTTTTATCTTTTGATATTCTTTTAATGCTTTTTTATCTTTTTTGCAGGGTAAAATTAATTTGAAGGAATAGTTGTGGAAATTTTCTGATTTTTGTGGATGTTCTACACACTGAGACAGTAAGCATATCAGATAAAACTGTTATTTACTCCTTAGTTCCTTTTAAAACTTAACTTATCATTTATTCATTTATATTTAGTTTTAATTTTATGTTCTTCTTTTTTATTTTGTTATCATCTATTTTTTTTAATGTTTTTATGTTTTTTTTGGTGCAGATTTAGTACAGTTGATTTTGTATGCATGTTTAGGTACCATTTGTTACCCTAATACATTATAGGTTTATTTTTCTGAGGTAAGAGTTAAGATTTTTGGTTTGGTATTTTTATATTGATCTATTTTTTACTAACAAATTAATATTTTTTATTTTAGTTGTCTTTCTCAGTATTACTGTTTCTAACATTATATATATTATTTTTGTGAATTTTTGTTTCTTGGAATGTATGATAGTTGGTTATGCTTTTGTAGCTGAAAAATTGGATCTGTGGTTGGATCTAGTAAGTTAGAAAAATCTTGTGTTTTTAATTTTTTACCACAATATTTTGACTCTATATTTCTTTAAATTATGCAGGTTCTATGTTCTAATCTAAAGTTTTGGTGTGAAGTTTTGGTGTGGAATTGAAATTGTGTAGGAAAACTGGTAAAATATTTTTTATATATTTTGGAGTAAAATATTTTATCTGGCTGTGGAATATTTTGAAGTAAAATTTTGTTTAAAATTGTAAAAACTATGAAATATGTTTCAATTTGTTATATATTTTTTAAAATTAATTAATTCTCTTTTTAACTAAAAAAATGTAGAATAAATTTGGATAATTAAAATGACCTAATAATAATAAGTTATTTATTTGCACATAAATTTCTAAGGAATCAAACAGTAAAAAATAATATTGGACTTTAAAATATTGGACTTAGAATCAACCAGTAAAAATATTGGACTTAGAATCAACCAGTTAAAATATTGGACTTAGAATCAACCAGTAAAAATATTGGGCTTAAAATTGTACTTAATTTGGGCTTTAGCAATTCTGTTTGACCCAATTATACGGTTAACCGAGAAAAACCGACATTAAAAACTGAACTCGACTAAACTGATACAGTAAGCGGTCGGAAAATGGGCCCAAATTTCTCACCCGTGGGTTGACTCGGTTTGGTGGTTTGGGCCCGAATCGAACCGATGTCCACCCCTAGTAGTAAGTCAAATAAACAAAATTAAAAGGTCATAGTCATTTTTTTCATTCTTATACTTCAATATTAAAAACAATATTATACTAGTACAATTTGTATTTATGTTCAAATTATCATTGGGGACACAACAACATAATCATAAGAATGTAAATTAGTTATATCACCCTTTAGGTGTCAATAATAATAATAATAATAATAATAATAATAATAATAATAATAATAATAATAATAATAATAATAATAATAATAATAATAATAATGTGAACTATACTATTATATTCAAAGTTCAAATCACATGAATATAAAAACATACCATTATCTTTAAACCAATTTCTGTAGGAACTACAACGTTGTTGAATCCCAACACATTATTCTTCCACTTTATTTCATGATAAAATGCATGAAGTTAATAAATATATTTCTTTAAACAGTAAGGAATACATCTCAACATAAAATAACTCCACATTGATGTCAAATTTGTGTAGTTGCAATTGATGGGATTATGAATTTGTTACATATTTAAAAATGACAAAAGGATAGTCCAAAATTGATAAGAATACATTGCAAAATTTAAACAAATGCTTGGTGGGCATATGAATGTTCTACTTCAACATTATTTATGTTCATTTTTTGAGGAGGTCCTAATATCCATAACTTTAGATCCAACAATATGTACTAAATTCATTCAGTCGCTTTTTTCACTTTAGAAACTAGTACTAAATGTGCCTGCAATTAATAAAAAGCAAAAAAAAAGAATCTTATTACATCTCTCTTAACATTTGATAAACGTGCAAATCACTCAAAAATTAAATTTAATTAACATGGATGTAACTATATACAATAAATATGCTTGTTCATGAGATACAACCAAAAAAATTAAGTCTCCCTATACACAATAAAGGAAGATTAGGTTGTTGAAGAAAGTGACAGGACATGCCACGAGTATAAGGAAAAGGTAATTGTGTTGAGGTAGAGTAATCTTCTGCTATTTTCTTCAAGTAGGAAATGCAAAAAATAAATACATGTACCAGCAAATACAGTTGTTTGATACTGTCACATTCAATAGGAACTAAGAAATGGAAGACATACTGTCCTTCAGGCCCGATTGAATTTGGTACAACAGTCAATAACATCATGATACGAAAAAGTAAAGTAGCAACAGTAGAGTATTATATTTAAATGGAGATGTAAGTAAGTTGCTACCTCCAATAAAATAACCTATGTCAACATCCTCTATAATTAACCATTTTTAGCATTGAGTATTAGTAGGTTTATTTTGAATTAAATGTAGAGTTTCTCTTGTAATTTAATACTAATACAATCATTGTGAAAATAGTTTCTATTCATGTTCATGTTGTATAGGAAGAGGTTTAACAATTTGTTCGTTAACTAAGTTTTATTTTTCTTAATTATTTGTCAACTAAAGTCCAATTTTTTCCTGATATATTAGTGTCGTCCTCGGTTTTTTGTGGGATGCGAACTGACTCTTCTTTTTATTTTTGAATTGTGAAAATCAGAGAGTCGCCACCGACTTTTATTTTATCCAATTAAGGAAAGGTTTATAAAAGAAACAGAAAAAGACCTTAAAGAGATTTTGGGTTCGGGGGTAGGTTATACAAAGGGAAGGTGTTAGCACCCCTTTGTATCCATGGTTATCCATGGGCTCTTAATTGCTTAGCTCACTTGTTTGAATCGTTTGTCTTGCTTTGAAATGCGTGTATGTGGTTTTAAATATTTTGTAGAGAGTTAACTTTGTAATGAACCTTGTATGGATGTATACAAAGTGTTTATCTTTCGAAAGATATTTTGATGGTTTGAAAAAGATTTTTAACTTCGTAATGATCCTTGTTTAGATATATACAAAGTGTAGTCTTTTGAAAGTTTGTTTTGAAAAACAGTGATGTGGAAAAGCTTTTGTTATTTTTGATTGAGCAAGCAATTAGGAGGTATACCCTAAGTTTATAAGGTTCTATTTCTTTAGAAAACTTTCCTTGACTGGGTACAGAAGAAATTTGAATTGTATTTGAAACAGTAAGTTTTGATTTTGAAAAGAGTAACAGAGGGATTACCCTAAGAGGTGCAAGTGTGATTGTGATTTATTTTCAGATATGTTATCTTTGAAATTAGTGATCTAGCGCTTCAGTTATTATTCTTGCCATACACGCAGTTTTATATGTACAGAAATTAAAGTGCGGAAATGTAAAATGCGGAAAGTAAATCTACGCTATTACATCGATTGTGTGAGAAATGTAAACTACACTATTTACATGAATTTGACAACCTATACACTTATCTACGAATTTAAATTGCAATAAGATAAAGGGAAAATATTTTTGGATTTTTGGATGGTTAATTTAAATTAAAATTAATGCATAATTAATTTAATTAAAAAGTCAAAAATTTAGAAATAAAATTTAAACCTAAAAAATTAAGTCTAAAATATGTCCAAGTTGTTTGTTAATTAATTTTAAAATAAAATTAATTTTTTTTGTGATTTTTGAAATTGTTTTGGAGATTATTAAGCTAATTAACATATAATTATACAAATAATTATACACATAAATTAAACTTAAAGAGAAAAATATTCTAAATATGTGGGAAATTAGTTTATAATATATAAATCTAATTTAAATAAAAGAAAATATTTTTTCTGATTTTTTGATAGGTTAAAAATTAATTAAAAGATAAATATAACAATATTATCTAATTAATTAAAAAAAATATTTTAATTATGAAGAAAAATGAAATATTTTTGTGTCAAAAATTAATTAAACATTTTATCACCCTAAAAATATTTTTAATATAATTTTTTATTTTTAAAACTATTTTAAATTAATTTTACAAGTAAAATCAAATAAAATAGAAAATATATTAAATATACGATCTGGTGTGGTTGATGGGAGGGTCTATGGTATGGATGCGTGCTCAGATGCGTTGGATGAGCTGGCAGGATTGATCATGTGGCTGCTGAAGCAAGGAAGCATGGCTTATGATGAGCGCGCAAACACTGGATCCAAGGAATTTAAACTTGCTGACGCGCATTTTCTGGCCAATCAGAGCCTGCCACGCTTCGTCTTCTTCCTCCCTTCCGTTGCTAAAGCTTCTGCAACTGTGGCTAAAGCTTTTAGCTACGGTTTTTTGCGTAGTTGTAGACCTGCAAACAATCAAAACTTTACACAAGCAATATAAACTAATTAGGAGGCCATAGTTCAACTTAAAACTGTCCCCTGAGTTTCTCCTAATTTTGCCTAAATCGAATAACCCTAAAATGGAGCTCAAGAACCCTAGAATGGCAACTTCGTGTACAAGCATCCAAACCTCAATTAAACTTCCAGAAATGATCAGAACATCAAACTAAACTTAAATATGGGATTACATCTTATTGAATATGCATGTATGATTATATTTTTATAGGTTTTTCTTTGAACAAACCGTGAGCTATGGAGCTCAGTTTAAGGTGTTTTGGTTGATGGAAACTATTCTCAGAATCACTTGAGGATCGTGTTTGGACAATTGTTTGCAACTGAAACTAGCTCAAACTCAAAATTCGAATTTTAAATTTCTTTGAAATTTTCAAGTTGGTAAAAGAGTGATATAAGCATATGTTTGGTTCTGAATTCGTGTGTGTCTTGTTACTGAAGTGTCCTAAGCTATTTATAAGCAATAGAGGTGCTGAAATCTTAAGCTAACAAGCATTGATTGTTTTTGAACTTTTGAATTTTTTAATGTAAAAGCTTTGAATTTCTTGGCCATGGCTTCAATTTTCTTCACCCCTCTTGCTATAGGCCTGCTGTACATCTCTATGCTGCAGAGTTTGGATCAATTTTGATGGCTCATGCTAAGGACAAAAGCTTTGGATAATTGTCTTGAACCATTTCTTTTTTAATTTAACTTTAAATGTAATAAAATTAAATTAAAAAAGAAACAAAAATGTCATGGGCCTAATGTTGGTTATGGGAGCCCTTTAACATCATTAGAAACATGTTTGGATTATGAATGCTTGGCCTCTTTTGAAAAAAAAACACTTTTGATCAATGCTAGTTTCATGCATTTTCCCAAAAAATTGCCAACTTCAACAAGGCATAAATCCCTCAATTTTGATCATATGAAGGAGTTCTTGTACTTTTTAGAAACCTCAAGATGTCCTCTACAAGCTACTTTGGAAGCTTTTTTGCATTTGGAGAAGTTATCTTGATGTTATGGGCTCTGACAAAAAACCACTTTTTGTTGACTTTGAAAATGACCTGTAATGTCTGAGCTCATATTTTCCAAATGGTAAATCCAATGACCATAGGACCAATTTCATTTGAAGGATAATTGAATTTCCTTCAAAATAAGCTTTGGTTGGGATTTTTTGGATGAACGAGGAAAGAGTTATGGCCGGTCAAAGTTCAGTTGACTTTTTAGGAGAAAACCCTAATTTTGACACTTAGGGTTTTGTTGATTTCTGAACTTTTCTTGATGAATTATGATCAACCATTGATCAAATGATGAATCTTTTGACAAAATATGGATGTTGACAAAAATTGCATTTTTTACTGTCTGTTGACTTTTCGGTCAAACTGGTCGTCTGATGACTGTTTGAGCTGCTGACTGTGCGTCCGAGCGAATCGAAGTTTGAAAATTTGTCTGGTGGTACTTTGAGACATATGGAGATCCATGAAATCCATTTGAGGTCTCAAAAAACTTGTTCTCCTGAAAAAAAACAAAAACCCTAGTTAGGGACTGTTTGTGTAGGAGACAGTTAAGCGTACCTGATTTTTGTGCAGTGTTGAGTCTCTGCTGATCATGTGATTATCAGAAGACTTCTAGAACAAAAATCTTGGAATTTTGAAATGTGAAAGATTGATTTAAATGATGATACAAAACACGGAGAATCGTGTTGTCAGCGGGTTTGACTGTTCACTGGCTGTCCGGGCATTAACGTAACAGTTGAAGTGAAAACTTAACAGTTAAAGTTAATTTTTTTCTTTTTGTTTTTGTTGTGTTAATGGTGAAAAATTATTTACATGATTTGTTAGAAAAACACAAACATAATAAATAATTAAAATATACTGTACGCGAACGAAATTACCGATAATAAAATTGAAAAAAAGATTTAATGCACAGAAATAAATATTTAACTAGCAATAAACACACATAATATTATCTCAATAATTAAACGATGGTATAACAGATAGTATGATATTTAATACTGACAGTACAAATATTACATAAAAATATAGCGAACAGTACGACAAATATAATGAACGGTACGTTATTTGAAAGCGAAAGATACGACAAATTCTAAATATGACGATTAAAGACCCATGCTATAAACAACAAAAAATAGATGCACGGAAGTGTAAGCATCCCAGGTCCGCATTTCTCAGGACTATGCAGACAGAAGAAAGACATGATCACCGTAAAAACAGTGATGACCATAAGAAAAAAGGTATCCACCCACTTTGCCATTTTTTGTCGGGGATGAAGAGAAAACAATTGTGAGATAGTATGATAGAAATTTGGGGGATGAGTGAAATTTGATGTGAGATTTTATGGAAAAAATGAGGGGTATTTATAGAGAGAAAAGAAGGATGGAGACGTTGGGGAATGAAGTGATACCGTACAAAAAAGGAAAGTTTGAATGATAGTAGGTCTTGAAAGAAAGTATATGGTAGGATTTGAAAAAGAAAGATGTATGGAATAAAGTTAGGATTTGATTTGAAAGAAAGAGATTTGAAAACAATAATATAGTACAAAAATTAGTGGGAAACTAAAAACAATAATAATTTAATTGTTACCAGTACAGTCTGAATCCCCGGACTCTGTGCCTGCAAAATTTAATTCTGTACCAATTGCGTCAGTACTATTTATCTGCAAATAAATCTCAAATAAACAGCGTGTGTGAAGTGATAAACAGTACTTGGCGTTTGTGTAAGAATAAATTCAACAGCGAACCAAAATACCGTATAAGAATATTCTAAAAAACCGAGTATTCATAAAATCAGGATATTTATGAAATAAAATCCAAGATTATATGAACCTCCAAATTTTAGACAGAAGTCCGTTACCTTCTCTTTGAAAAAAAATGCGGGCAAATTTTGGGGTACAACAATTTCCCCTATTCAATCTTCTTAAACCTGAAGAGACCGATTGGAATCTGAAGGTAGAAGATGATTGAATATTTAGATGCCCTAAAATTTTCACTTACCTCCACCGGAAGTAATGTTGGAATTTGCATTGAATGCGGCTTGAGAAATATCGTTGGAGGATCAAAACATTACCTGAGATGGGCTTTCATATGCCATCTAGTGAATGTGTTGATGGTTTGTTCATCAGAATGAATCCATTGATTATATCTTGATGAAGGATTTAAATCTCTGTGTTGACCGTTATGGAACCGTCCGAGGTTACCGTTTTAAATCTTGGAGGTTGATCGTTATAGAACTGTCCAAAGTTTCCGCTTTAGATTTTGAATGTTGATCGTTATGGAACAGTCTGAGGTATCCGCTTTTAGATCTTGAAGATTGATTGCTTTATGGAACCGTCTGAGGTATCGACTTAGATCTGAAGGTAGATGATTAAGGAACCGTCCAAGGTATCGACTTAGATCTGTAGGTAGATCATTAAGGGACCGTCCAAGGTATCGACTTAGATCTGAAGGTAGATGATTAAGGAACCGTCCAAGGTATCGACTTAGATTTGAAGGATTTGAAGTTGTTTATTCGACTGTGGTATAGTCTGGAAGCGTCAGAATGAGTCACCATTTGACCGTATCTGCTTTTCTTGTTTAGGGTTGATAAGTTGTTTAGAAAGAGAGATCTCTTCAGAATGAATCTTTGGTTTGATTATATCTGAGAGGAATGCTCGTCCGAACAGAACCCAGGAGAATACTGCATGTGATTGAGAATAACTTGCTGAGGATATTCGTCCACCTGAAAAACCAAGTTAGTGACATGCAATGTCATGATGTATGTAATGTATATGTTGAGATTCTTAACCTGAATGAGAACCGTGCATGTTATGTATGCGTTTGTCATGAAACATTATATGCTATGTATGAATATGCGTATGATGTATGATGTATGGACATGACTTATGCAGTTTAGAGCATATCAAACTTCTGGTTGGGAAAATAAATCCCTGCTTGTTATTTTCGGAAACTATGACATTATGACCGTTGATGATCTTTGCTATCTTGTTCGAGTATACTTAGCTGGGGAACTTCCTTACGGACCAGGATGCTCTGTTGAGGGATCTTTGATTACCGCTTGGGGATGAAGGTAACTTTGAAGGTTCTGATTTTGATGCACCTTGAATGGGAATAAGAAAGACGTGTAATCCTCCGATGCACTATTTGATCAAGCCTTGGTGTGGAGGATCACACCTTCTGGGGATAGTGATCTTGAACAGCCCTGCTGGGGAATAAGGTTTCTCGAATCATTTTGTTGGAGAGAAAAATCTCATTGAGGATTCTGCTGAGAAACATATCTCTGTTGGGGAACTGTTTCTTCTGATGCCCTTACTCGGTGTCGGTGATGAAACATTCCATCGAGGAATTAATTGGGCCTTGCTTATCTGGAGATAACTCCTTGAATATTACTCTATGGGGGGATATTCCCATGTTGCTGGTTTCGGGATGATGTCCAGATGATTGGGACATTACCTGAATGCTATTCCTGTTTTTCTTATAAACATCAATCATATTCAAATGCATATGTTCATTCAAAATTATCATTGGGACGTTTACGCATTCAAAACAGACAAAGTGAAAACATTGATTTTGAGCATGAACTGTATTGATTTTGAAAGAGAGCCATAATAGGCTAATTACTACAAGGAGACAAAAATCCTAGTAGTAGGAAATTGTCATAAAACTTTGAAAAGTAATTATAAAGGAAAATAGCTATGTGAAAACAATTCAGTCAAGTTTCAATTCTGCTATTGCCAATCTGTCCTTGAGTATCTCATCCCTCACTTGTTGGAAGAAAATGTTTGGATGATTGGTGCCTTTGATGTGTTGAACCTTGAAGGTGAGTAGGTAGCCAAACGGTACATAGTCGTATGCTTTATCCCCTAACTTTTGCTTAGGTTGCCCTTTCAGGTTTCCAGCCTAACGGGATAATTATTATTATATTTTAGTCTCTAATTTTTGCCTGGATCGCCCTTTCAGGTTTTCAATCCACCGAGACGCTCATTTTTGCCTAAGTCGCCCTTTTAGGTTTTCAACTTAGCGAGCTTTTCTTTAAGCGAAGTATTTTTTGACTATGTCCGTATTTACAGTGTGTGGGAAATCCTCGCCATCCATTGTGGTAAGCAACATGGCTCCGCCGGAGAATACTTTCTTGATTACAAATGGTCCCTCATAAGTGAGAGTCCACTTGCCCCTGGGGTCACCCTGCGGTAAGATGATGCGTTTTACAACCAAATCACCGATTTGATATGCCTGACTCCCGACTTTCTTGTTGAAGGCTTTGATCATACGTTTCTGGTACAACTGGCCATGACAAATAGCCGCAAGCCTCTTCTCATCAATCAAATTTATCTGGTCCAACCGAGTCTGAATCGAATCGTCTTCGTCTAGATCGGCTTCTTTCATAATCCTTAGGGAAGGAATCTGAATTTCAATTGGAAGAACTGCCTCCATACCATAGACTAAGGAAAATGGAGTTGACCCTGTTGAAGTACGCGCTGATGTGTGATAACCATGAAGAGCAAAAGTTAACATCCCATGCCAGTCTTTGTAGGTTACTGTCATCTTTTATATGATCTTCTTGATGTTCTTGTTGGCAGCTTCCACGGCGTCATTCGTCTTTGGTCGATATGGGGATGAATAATGATGTTTGATCTGGAACTGCGTGCAAAGTTCGGTAATCATCCTGTTATTTAAATTTGTGCCATTGTCTGTGATGATCCTTTCAGGGATGCCATACCAACAAATGAGATTATGCTTGATAAACCGGGCCACAACATTCTTGGTGACAGAAGCAAACGAGGCTGCCTCTACCCATTTTGTGAAGTAGTCAATAGCGACCAGGATAAAACGATGTCCGTTGGAGGCAGTAGGCTTGATTTCTCCAATCATATCAATACCCCACATTGCAAAAGGCCAAGGAGCTATCAGAACATTTAATGGGACTGGAGGTACATGTACTTTGTCGGCATATATCTGGCATTTGTGGCAAGTTCTGGAGTGATGATGGCAGTCTGTCTCCATGGTAGACCAGTAGTAACCTGCTCTCAGAATCTTTTTAGCCATTGTATGTCCACTTGAATGAGTACCAAAGGCACCATCGTGTATATCTTCCATAATTTGTTCCGCTTCCTTCTTGTTCACACAACGAAGCAGAGTCGAGTCATGGTTGCGCTTGTACAGGATTCCATTACTTAAAAAGAATTTGGCAGCAAATCTTTTTAGAAACTTTCTATCGTTAATTGATGCCCCCTTCAGGGTACTCCTGGGCTTCAAGATATCTTTTTACTTCATGGAACCATGGTTTTTCTTCCACTCCTTCGGTATCAATCTCATTGCAATAGGCTGGTTCATCCTTTCTGTAAAGGTGATCATTGGCGCCTCATTATCCCACCTGACTCTGAACATAGATGACATGGTAGCTAAGGCATCAGCCAGTTGATTTTCTTCTTGCGGGATATGTTCAAAAGTGATTTCTTCAAAGTAAGGAATCAAACCCAGCACATATTCTTTGTAAGGAATTAGAGTCGGGTGCTTTGTGTCCCATTCCCCTTTAACTTGAGATATTACAAGGGTCGAGTCTCCGTAGACCTCTAGGAACTTGATTCTCAAATCAATTGCAGCTTTGAGACCCAGAATACATGCTTCATACTCGGCTATATTGTTAGTGCAGTTGAAACATAATCGGGCAGTGAATGGTGTATGTCCTCCTGTAGGAGAAATGATCACAGCTCCGATGCCATTGCCAAGCGCATTAGAGGCTCCATCAAAAATCATAGTCCATCGGGACCCTGGCTCGGGTCCTTCCTCCAGTCCGGGTTGTTTGTAGTCAGTAACTAGCATAATGTCTTCATCTGGGAAGTCAAAGTTCAATGCTTGATAATCATCCACTGCTTGATGAGCCAGATGATCAGCTACCACACTTCCCTTGATCGCCTTTTGCGAAGTGTATTGGATGTCATACTCTGTTAAGATCATTTGTCATCTTGCTATTCTTTCAGAGAGAGTAGGTTTTTCGAACACATATTTGATAGGATCCATTTTGGAGATCAGCAAAGTGGTATGGTTTAGCATATACTGTCTTAGTCGGCGAGCCGCCCATGCCAAGGCACAGCAAGTTTTCTCGAGCAGTGAGTATCTTGTTTCACAATCGATAAACTTTTTGCTAAGATAGTAGATTGCATGCTCTTTTCGGCTAGACTCGTCATGTTGCCCCAGTACACACCCCATTGAATCTTCTAACACTGTTAGGAACATTATCAGAGGTCTTCCTTCCACTGGTGGTAACAAGATTGGTGGTTTTTGAAGATATTCTTTGATCTTGTCAAAGGCTAATTGGCATTTGTCGTTCCATCTTTCTACTTGATCTTTCTTCAACAATTTGAAAATTGGCACACAAGTAGTAGTCATATGGGCAATAAATCTGGCGATGTAGTTCAGACGTCCCAAGAATCCTCTAACTTGCTTCTCGGTACGGGGTATGGGCATTTCTTGAATGGCTTTGACCTTGGCAGGATCAACTTTAATACCCTTGCTACTGACAATGAAACCTAAGAGTTTACCGGATCTTACTCCAAAGGTACACTTGTTCGGATTCAGTCGCAATCTGTATTTCTTGAGTCTGTTAAACAGCTTGTGCAGATGAACCATATGTTCTTCTTCGGTGTTGGACTTTGCAATCATATCATCCACATAAACCTCTATTTCCTGATGAATCATATCATGGAACAGAGCTACCATTGCACGCTGAAGGTTGTCTTTTCCATGTCTTCTGGCGCCATCTTGATTTGATTGTAACCGGAGAATCCGTCCATAAAGGAAAATACCTTGCATTGTGCAGTATTGTCAAGCAGTACATCGATGTGAGGTAAAGGGAAATCATCTTTGGGGCTTGCCCGATTTAGATCTCTATAATCTACACACATTCTGACTTTCCCGTCTTTTTTAGGTATAGGCACGATGTTAGCTATCCATGGAGGATAACTCACAACTTTTAGAAAACTAGCGTTGAATTGCTTCTCAACCTCGTCTTTAATCTTTTTGGACATGTCGGGCCTACTTCTTCGCAGCTTCTGCTTAACTGGAGTGCTACCTTCTTTGATTGGCAGGCGATGGACCACAATATCTGTGTCAAGACCAGACATATCTTCATAGGACCAAGCGAATATCTCAATGTAGTCTTGTAACATTTGAATCAGTCTTTGCTTGACACTGTCTTCTAAATCAGCCCCTATCTTGACTTCTTTCTTTTCTTCGTCATTGCCCAGGTTGATAACCTCAACTGGCTCTTCATGTGGCTGTATGGTCTTGTCTTCCTGCTCTAATAGCCTTGCAAGTTCCCTAGGTACTTCACAATCTTCCTCACTTTCGTCCTTAGTTTGGTAGATCGGATTTTCAAAGTCATGACTGGCAATAGCAGAATCGTTATCAACAGGATCCAGAGTGAATGTGAATTTGCATTTATTATGTGGGTGTGTGTAAGAACACATAGCTATTTGAAAATGAATAAAGTAAAGAAAGAAACAAAAAGGATCGCAAAATTTGAATATGCAAACGTCCCATGATTTTATTGAATGAACATATGATCATGGTATGACAAACCCTTATAAAAAGGACCAGTGTGCTTCGGACAAGGCACCTGGCTTTTAGGTTCATGGTTCGATAGTACAGGAACCATTTTTATTTTTGAACATATAAGCAACGAAAACAGGAAATTGCATTTACTCCTGATCAAAGGAGATAACATCTTCAGCTTCCCAGTTGTTCAATCCATTGTTGTGAGTAGGGAATATCCAGTTGCTCTAGTTGCAGTTGTCTTCTTCGTCTTCCACAACATTGACTTCTTTGGTGACGAGATGAGCTGTTGATCCTTCAGGATGAGCAAGATGCTCTGCTGGATATGAGAGCCCAAGCTGAGATACCTCTGTTGGCTGAGAGAGATACTCGATAAGATCGTCCCATCCAGTTGGGATGACATCTTTGATAGAGACATGTGCACTGTGGGGAGTAGTGTATTCCACCGGAAAATCATTCTCGCCATTTGGTGTTTCCCAGACTTCTTCAAGAGTGACAGGGCTTGTGATTGTCATATTGTCTTCGAAATGTTCATCCCATCCAGTTGGGGTAATGTCTTCGATAGCGATTTGCAAGCTCAGGGGAGCGGAATACTTCACCATAAAGTCATACTTGCCACTTGGTTCTCCTAGTGTATCCCATACTTCTTTAGGTGGACTTCGGTATTGCTCAGTAATGGAACTTGTGAGACTTATGTCATCTTCGAACTGATCATCCTGTAATACGGTGAACTGACTTTTATAATCGAAATGTACGGTTAAGCATGAGTCGCCACCGACTTTTATTTTATCCAAATATTAGAAAGGCTAAAAGAACAGAAAAAGACCTTTTTAAAAAGATTTTGAGTTCGGGGGGTAATTATGCAAAGGGAAGGTGTAAGACACCCTTTGCATCCATGGTTTTCCATGGGCTCTTAATTGCTTTGCTCTTTGTTTTCAGAAATGTAGAAGAAGAAAAGTGGACTTTAGCTCGTAAATGAGCGTAGCCATTTTTGAAGAATTATGAGAAAGAATATAAAAAAGTTTAGAGCAAGGCAAAGCAATTAGGGGCAATTACCTTAAACTTAGATGATAGGTTTCTTTTAGCCTTTCAGGACGAAAGGGTCTATCCTTGCCATAAAAGGGCAGGAAGCCTTTCATTTGGAGATTGAAGGGTCGTCGAGTTATCGTTCGCCTTAAGACTGTCCCATGTCATAGAGAGGCAGGTAGTCTAAAAGGAAGGATCAGAATAGCCTTTTTCGTAGGCAGCCAGAGAATACCTCAGCCTTTTTTTGTAGGCAACTTCCGAGGGTCGAGGTCATATTAGCGTATCGAAGGCAGCATCATTAGGGTCGTATGACCTTTATTTATCGAGGCAGCATGGCTGAGGTATCCTCGTATTCGAGGGACATGGCTATTCTGCAAAAAACACAAGGCAACAAGGCAACAGGCAACAAGGCAACAGAGAGGTTACCCAAAAATGTGCGTGTGTGCAACAATCACGTGGTTAATTCATTATATTATCTTATAGTTAGTTATCCTAATTCAGTTCAAGACTTGCACTC
The DNA here is from genome assembly GCF_029867415.1 of Vicia villosa. Taxonomy (NCBI): domain Eukaryota; kingdom Viridiplantae; phylum Streptophyta; class Magnoliopsida; order Fabales; family Fabaceae; genus Vicia; species Vicia villosa. The sequence continues at coordinate 75,449,453 of NC_081180.1, read as the reverse complement.
CCTAGGATTACTAACCACGCAATGAATATTAACAATAATAATGGGGAAGGGAAATTGTAACCAGCGGAGGAGAGGGGAATTGAAACCAGCAGGATATAATTAAAAATTAAAACAAAAAATATTAGAGTTAGGGTTTAGGGTTACCGATTTTCGACGCTTTGGCAATTGACAAACCCTTAAAAAGTGGAAAAAACAGAGAGCAAAATAGGGTGAGTGCATTATCGGTTCGGAGGCGAACATTGCTAACCCTAAAAATAAAAGGATAAAGAAATTTAAAATAAATGAGTAAATAAGAAGCACTTAGCTTTGCATTTGATCTGATATGGTTGACAGTCGGAGGAAGCCTCGGGGTCGACCTTAGCTTTGGTTCATTGTGGCAGCCTTTGAGGGTGCATGGTAAACCTTCAGCTTTGTGTGCGTTAGATCTGGATGGTAGGAGATTGAGGATGAATTTGCGAATATTTGCAAGAATAGATGAACCGCTCGAATGTACCTCGCAATAAACAAGAAAATGGTAGGCACAGATATATGTAGAAGGATGAGAAATGATGAAATATAAATAATTATTGATTAAAAGAAAAATCTAAAATAGTCTTAGTAAATTCTAAAAGAGAAATATTAAAACAAATATTTTTGATTTTTTTGTTATATAAATAAAAAAATCTAATTAATCTAATATATTGTTATTGTATTTTTTATAGAAGAGGAAAATCCAATTAATCTAAATATATCAAATTAATAAGAGATTGAAAAACAATTACTAGAAACAAAATAAATAAATAAAAAAAATAGAAAATTAAATTTAAAAAAACGCAACCTGTTATGACCCATCCATGTAAATGCCTACGAACTATTTCATGATTATTTACAAATTAAAAAACAATATAAAACATGATCATGACTTTCATAGTATTAAATTATAAAGTCATATGTTAGTAAGATACTTGGATGATCAATGATATATATATATATATATATATATATATATATATATATATATATATATATATATATATATATATATATATATATATATATATATATATATATATATATATATATATATACTAGTTAGTAAATAAAAATAAGTACCAAAACTATACTATAGAAGTTGTAACATATGGTTCATGAATATTTGGTCAAAGAGATAACGTGAACATGAAAAAATAAAGATAAGTATTAGAAACAATATATATGATAAAAATGCAAACAACAAATGGGATTCAAAGCCTTATTCACGTATGAATCAGCAGTTATTAAGGAATGTCTTTTCCTTTTGACCTTTCAAATGAATTATGTATCCATTCAATGAGTGACACATGGCAATGGTTTAATTAAAAATAAAAAATAAAATAAATGACAATGATAACATTGAAACAGAGGGAACCAAACACACGGTCTCCTCTTCTCTCTTATCTCAAACTTTCACTTTCTCAAAAATTCACAGTAAAACAAAATCAAACCAAATTAATGTCCTCCTTCATTGATGCAAATAAACACAATCACACTCACAAGCATTCAAACAATAGATAAGCATAGTAATAAAACTTACAGATCTTGCAAAGATGGAGGATTGGATGCGGTGGAAGCGGAATGGTCCGCGGCTGGCGGTGCGTCGTCGTTGAGGTGGCTGCGGTGGATCGGAAGGCTGGTGGTCCGTGTGAGTTGCTGAAGGGCGCTTGAAGCGAGAGAAGTGATGTGATTCTGAATTGATGCGGCGTCGTGTTGCTACGTTGAAGATGAAGATCTGCGTCGTGGATCGTTGGGATTTGAAGATGATGCGCGTTGATGCAGAGTTCTGACGGTTAACCTCGGCCTCGTAGGAGATTTGCGTGATGCTGGTACCTCGCCGGAAGAGAAGTTGTCGCGGTTTGAGACGTGTGCGTCTTCGTCAAGGATGAAATTGAGACAACGTTGTTGTTGTATGTTGATGAAGTATGATGTTGCGCCGGAATGGAGGAATGAGTCGTTTGGAGGACTGAGCCGCTGAAGGTGCGTGTCGGTATTGAACAATGAGTAAATCTGTTTCGAACTTGCAAATCGATGAAGGCTGTACGAATGGTTTGGTTTATGTTTCTTGTGAATTGTTTGAAGGAAGGATATGGTGTTTGTAGTTACTGTAAAATAAAGAACAAGCAACCAAAAGGATGAAGGCAATCGGTGGCGAGAATATGTTAGTGTAAAGGTTGGTTTAGATGGAATTGAGGATGAGAAAACAAGGAAGAATGTTAGTATTATATATTGGTAAGAAAGGTTTCCATGTTAACAGCTACAAGAGAAAAAAGAATTTCTATACCAAGAACGGTTAGTGTATGGCTATTGTTTGTGATGAGAAAAGACTCTGGTCTCGGGGTTCGGATTGTTAGTGTCTATTTATGCTTATGACTATATTTAATCAATTAAAAAAATGTAAAATCTTTTTTTTTTTTTCAAAATTCTTTTATTTATTTATTTTTTAAGATTTTTTTTGTATATTTTTAAATAAAAGACTTAAAAAAAATTAATATTTTAAATACTTAAATAGTAAAAACGAAAATTGAATATTAAAATAATAAAAATGCAATTTTTTGTGGTTTTTGAATAAATAAAATAAAATTAGAACTAAAATTAAAAACGCATAAAACGGAGAAAAGTTAGAAATGGGGATCGAGCCCGGGACCTCTCACTCTTGTACCTTTTAACCTCAATTCCTTACCAACTGTGTTATGCCACTTATTCGAAATAATATGACATCTGCGAATTAATGCAGGCAAATTTCGGGGTATGACACATCCCATTCAGTTGGGACAATGTCTTCAATGGAAATCAAAGAACTCTGAGGAGCAGTGTACTTCACTAGAAAGTCGTACTTACCGCTTGGTTCTCCCAAAGTATCCCAAACCTCCTTGGAAACGGGTGGAACTTTGTCGTCTTCAATAGCATTTACTCCTTGGCTGATGAAATGTGACATTAATCCTCCAGAACGAGGACTTTGATCATTCTTCTGAGTTCCATTAGCATAGCCCAGACCTAGCTTATCGAACTTGTAAGGTACGTCAAGGAGTTATCCCCATACTGTGCAACCACCCTCTTCGATCACAGCCTTAGCATCTTTGAGAGAAGCCATTGTTGTGGTTATTTTTGTATCAGGAGTAGCAGAAATATGTTTGGCAGTAGAGACAGCTGGAGGGACCACCTCAAAAGATTGGCAGGGGGGTTCGATGAATTCACCATCCATCTCAACATATTTGGAGTTACTCAGGTGGCTAATCACATATTCTTCTTCGCCATAAACTGTGACAACCTTGCCTTTTACCGGATATTTTAACTTCTGATGCAGGGTAGAAGTTACAGCGCTTGCCCCATGTATCCAAGGGTGTCCTAGTAAACAGGAGTACGCTGGATGAATTTCCATCACGTAAAAGGTAGAATCAAAGATATGAGAGCCCACTCTGATTGGGAGCTTAACTTCTCCGTATACTGTTCTTGTTGACCCGTCGAAGGCTCTTACTACAACATCGCTTGGTTGTAACACAACTCCTTCGAAGTCAAGTTTTTCCAGTACTACTTTTGGTAACACATTTAACGAGGAACCATTGTCTACCAGCACATGAGACAAAGTGGTGTCGTTACATTCAATAGAGATGTGCAGGGCTTTATTGTGATTTTTCCCAGCAGGGGTTAAATCAGCGTCAGAGAAACCGAGATCGTTATCCAATGTTAGACTGGCAACACAATTTTCAAATTGGTCGACTGAAATCTCCTGTGGTACATGTGCAGCTTTCAAGAATTTCATCAGAGCTTTGGCATGAGCTTCTGAATACCTTAGCAGAGATAGCATTGAAATCTTCGAAGCAGTGTGCCCCAGTTGTTCAACAATATCATAATCACTTTTGCAGATGATTTTCAATATCTCCTCCATTTCTTGCCTCGAAGGATCTTCAATAGTGACTTCAACAGGTACTTGAACTGGTTCAACTAGTGGCTCTTTGCCTCGAGCATTGACATTTTGATTAGGAATCGGGACCTGGACTGGAGTAGTAGTAACATTTGGAGAAATTTCTGGCGAAAAGATCCTTCCACTTCTTGTAATCTTACTAGTTCCCACAATATTATCAACAGCTGGATTAGTAAAATTCACGGCCTCTTCAGTCAAGGTGTCTTGTTTAACTCCATGGACATAAACATTAGTGCCATAACTCCACGGGACAACTTTATCTGAGGAATATGGAAATGGAGCCGGATTGGTAATGATTACAGATGCTACTCTGGGTGCAGCAGAAATTTTGAAGGGAGCCTTGGTAGGGATTTTCAATGGTATGTTAGAAACCACTGAGACGTCCTCTATCTTCATCCCATTTGAAAAAACTTCGCACAAATTGTCTATAGAAGGAAGTTTCTCAAAAATAATGATACGATGATCCATCCACTTTTGAATTCCTCTTTTCAGATTTTCACAACCATTGGGTAGGTGTGCGCAATAAAAGCAATCAGGGTCACAACCTGGAAATAAACCAGCTTGTATTAGCTTTCTTTTGATTTCAAGGAGCGGAGTTGACAGTTCTCTCACATCATAGATATAAACAGTGTCCATGATAGCATTAACGGTCTTGTCGTGTTTTGGCATAGGCGCAGTGATGACATTTGGAGTCTCTGGAGGATCGAATTCAATTTCCCCAGCATCTATCATGTCTTGGATTTTATTTTTCACGGCCCAACAGTGATCTGTGTCATGTCCTGGACAGTTGGAATGGTATGCACATGTTGTGTCGGGGCGATAACTAGGAGAGGAAGTGTTGACATTCTTTGGAGGATCTTTCAATGTAATTAGATTTGCTTTTAACAAGTGCTGCAATGCTTGAGAGATCGGCATGTTGATTTTGGTGAAGTTTCTTCTTGGTGCGTCAGGTCGACGCGTATACTTCGGCGGTTGATCTTTTTGAGGTGCAGATGCAGAGATCAGAACAGCCCCTACAGATTGGTGATGCTCACTTTTGCGACTTTTCTGACTGTGCACTGTATTGACTTCAATTCTCCCACTGATGGGCCTCTTTGTAGTACCAGAGGAGGAGCCTACTTGAATTTTTCCACTTTGTATGCCGCTTTCGACACGCTCTCCAGTTAATATCAGGTCAGTGAAACCTGACGATGAGCTTCCCAGCAAATGACTGTAAAAAGGGCCAGTTAAATTGCCCATGAACATGTCGACCAGCTCGCGATCAGATAAGGGAGGTTGAACCCTTCCAGCTAGATCTCTCCACTTTTGTGCATACTCTTTGAAACTTTCTTTTGGTGCCTTGGTCATGCCTCGTAGTTGAGTACGGGTTGGTGCAAGGTTAGCGTTGTATTGATACTGCTTGTAGAATGCAACAGCCAGATCTTCCCAAGTGTGAACTTTTGCACTTTCCAGTTGGTAGTACCACTCGAGTTGAGTACCCGACAGACTTTCTTGGAAGAAATGAATCCACAATTTGTTATCTGCCGTATGAGGTAGTATCTTCCTCACATAGGACCTTAGATGCAGCTTTGGGCAAGAGACTCCATCATACTTTGCAAAGACAGGAACTTTAAACTTTGGAGGGATAACAACATTTGAGACGAGTCCAAGATCATTGAAGTCTAAACCAGGTATTTTCTGTATCTCCATAGCTTTCATGCGTTCTTCCAACTGCAGGTATTTGTTATCACCCTGTTCGTCTTCGGAGTGATAATCTTCTTCATCAGCAGAGAGAGAGAGAGTTTGGCAGAACCCTGGTTTCTGTGGTTGTCATCTTGATCACCTTCACTGTCTACTTCAGGGATTGGCGCTTTTCTGGGAATTCTGGCTGGGACTGTGACTTTCCTCACGAGGTGGCTTAAACCTACAGATCCCTTGGACTTCTTTTTCTTCTTGGTCATCAGGGCTTTCAGTTCCTGTTGCCCCTTTGCTAGCTCCAAAATTGCTATCTGAACTTGGGCATTTTGTGCCTCGAGATTCTTGATGCTTGTTTCAGAATCCATCCCTTCTAACTGAAATAAACAGCAAGGAGATGAGAAACCTGTTATGTGAACCTGTTATGCAATGTTTATGAATAAGATGTATATGCAATGTTTTCAAGGATCTTAGAATTTAGATTTGTTTAAACAAAAGAGAAGCAAACGCTTAATAGTCAAACATTTTATTTCTTTTTTTCTTTTGTCTTTTTTGTTCTCTCTTTTTATTTGCCTCTTTCGGGCTTATAAGATAAAGCAAAAATAAAGAAAATAAAAGATTCTTCAAGCCTCCCATGGACGCTTTCTCTTTGCACCCAGGAACATGTTGATCTGCTGTTCTTCATGGAGTTGTCTGGTGAGCTCCAACACTTTCCTCTCATAGTCTCGACAGTGTGCTTTGAAGGTGTCCCTTTCTCCTTTTAGTTGAACCCACGATTTCTGCAGCTCTTCTAGGTCAGTCGGCATGTCCGGATGTAAATTAACTCGAGGTTCCTCCCCTTCGACTTCTGGCTCAATGGTCACAGGTAGGATAGCGGGATATGGCATGATGAACTTCTGAGCACGAGCTCGCACCAATTTGAGGTAAGGCTATATGGGAATAGAATTCCATTGTCCTATAGTCTTGCTTTCTACTTTCTAGACACTGCCCCAAGCATGTATAAACCTTCGTCGATATCGTTGGAAATCATCTTCGTAGTCGAACACAATGCTGCGGATGATCATGTCGTGAGGACCATTACTTCGTGCATATCCGAATTGGCGCAAAGCTAAAGAGGGATTGTAGGTTATGCCTCCCCTAATGCCAAGGAGTGGCACATTAGGGTACTTCCCACAATGGTCAATGAGAGTGATGTTTTTTTGAAAAAAGTTGTTCCACCGGATATCTGAATGAGATAAAGACATAATTCTGCGAGACCATTGCATCCTTTGCTCGTTTCTCAACACTGATCGGGGAAGGTGTAATGTAAACCATCTAGCCAGTAGTGGTACACAACACATAAGAGTTCCTCGCTTTTTCATGGTACGAGTGTGTAGAGAATGTAGAATGTCTCCCAGCAAAGTAGGTACCGGATTGCGGGTTAAGAAAATGTTGATAGCGTGCATACTTATGAATTGGTCGGGATTAGGGAATAAAACCAACCCATAAATCAAAAGAGCCACAAGTTCTTCAAAAGCTTGGTAACTCTTATCCTTTAATAGTGATTGAGCCTTTCCCATCAAGAATTTAGCAAGCAAACCCTCATCTCCACTCTTTGTTTCCCAATTAGACTCGATTTTTGACTATCGTAAATGTAAGGCAGCGGCAATGATTTCAGGCTTTGGGACCTTTTCTAAACCAGTGAAAGGTAATTGATCTCGAACAGGTAACCCAATTAGTTCAGAGAATTCCTCCAAGGTGGGTACTAGCTGGTAATCGGGAAATGTAAAACAATGATGTTCGGGATCAAAGAATTGGAACAGAACCCGTATCATGTCTTCTTCAAATTTTGAGGTAACCAAATGGAGTAGGTGACCGTGCCTCTCGGTGAATTGAGCATTTCTGGGAAATTCTGATATTAAGTCCTTTAGTTCAGACAGTACTGTTGAGATGTTGATCCGGATATAATTTCTGGTAGCGGGAGCCATTACCTGCAACAATAGAACAAAAATAAACTCTTCGATCCTTGAAATGATTAGTGAGAAATGATATGCTTATGATGTTATGATGTTATGATGTCAAACATGTGGCAAACACACACAAATCACACAATAGCCTTAGGTTTAAAGGCTTGCACGAGGTTCATAGGTGATACACTCCCCACTGAAGTTTAGTTGGTTTAAACCTGTCTTAAAATGATATTCGGGTTCTATGATCCTTGGAGACAACATCTCAATACGGCACTCGGACGGCCGATCAAAACATTCCTCGAGGATAACTAACTTCGATCAATTTCAAAGCCAGTCACTTAATAGGCCACAAGTCAAGTTCAACTAAAGGTTCTAAGGCAAATTAGTGCTTGATGACATTTCGGAAGCCTAACATACTCCTTGATCGTTTTCAAGGGATATCAGTACAGACCAAAGTGTCGCACTAACGGTGACTACCAGATCAACCGTATCGGTACATGCCGTACAGTTTCCTTGGTCTATTGTCACATATTTAAGGTATCTCGAGATTCGGGATAGAATCTTTCACACAAGTAAATACCCAAACAAACCTTTGAAAAATAGAGCAAACAAGACAAGCAATTGAAAACATCGAAGTGATCTAAACTCTAAGGTAACCCCTTTAAAAACATTTTGTTTTTGAAATCCCCAGCAGAGTCGCCAGTTCTGTCGTCCTTAGTTTTTTGTGGGATGCGAACTGACTTTCTTTTTATTTTTGAATTGTGAAAATCAGAGAGTCGCCACCGACTTTTATTTTATCCAATTAAGGAAAGGTTTATAAAAGAAACAGAAAAAGACCTTAAAGAGATTTTGGGTTCAGGGGTAGGTTATACAAAGGGAAGGTGTTAGCACCCCTTTGTATCCATGGTTATCCATGGGCTCTTAATTGCTTAGCTCACTTGTTTGAATCGTTTGTCTTGCTTTGAAATGCTTGTATGTGGTTTTAAATATTTTGTAGAGAGTTAACTTTGTAATGAACCTTGTGTGGATGTATACAAAGTGTTTATCTTTCGAAAGATATTTTGATGGTTTGAAAAAGATTTTTAACTTCGTAATGATCCTTGTTTGGATATATACAAAGTGTAGTCTTTTGAAAGTTTGTTTTGAAAAACAATGATGTGGAAAAGCTTTTGTTATTTTTGATTGAGCAAGCAATTAGGAGGTATACCCTAAGTTTATAAGGTTCTATTTCTTTAGAAAACTTTCCTTGACTGGGTACAGAAGAAATTTGAATTGTATTTGAAACAGTAAGTTTTGATTTTGAAAAGAGTAACAGAGGGATTACCCTAAGAGGTAAGTGTGATTGTGATTTATTTTCAGATATGTTATCTTTGAAATTAGTGATCTAGCGCTTCAGTTATTATTCTTGCCATACACGCAGTTTTATATGTACAGAAATTAAAGTGCGGAAATGTAAAATGCGGAAAGTAAATCTACGCTATTACATCGATTGTGCGAGAAATGTAAACTACGCTATTTACATGAATTTGACAACCTATACACTTATCTATGAATTTAAATTGCAATAAGATAAAGGGAAAATATTTTTGGATTTTTGGATGGTTAATTTAAATTAAAATTAATGCATAATTAATTTAATTAAAAAGTCAAAAATTTAGAAATAAAATTTAAACCTAAAAAATTAAGTCTAAAATATGTCCAAGTTGTTTGTTAATTAATTTTAAAATAAAATTAATTTTTTTTGTGATTTTTGAAATTGTTTTGGAGATTATTAAGCTAATTAACATATAATTATACAAATAATTATACACATAAATTAAACTTAAAGAGAAAAATATTCTAAATATCTGGGAAATTAGTTTATAATATATAAATCTAATTTAAATAAAAGAAAATATTTTTTCTGATTTTTTGATAGGTTAAAAATTAATTAAAAGATAAATATAACAATATTATCTAATTAATTAAAAAAAATATTTTAATTATGAAGAAAAATAAAATATTTTTGTGTCAAAAATTAATTAAACATTTTATCACCCTAAAAATATTTTTAATATAATTTTTTGATTTTTAAAACTATTTTAAATTAATTTTACAAGGAAAATCAAATAAAATAGAAAATATATTAAATATACGATCTGGTGTGGTTGATGGGAGGGTCTATGGTATGGATGCGTGCTCAGATGCGTTGGATGAGCTGGCAGGATTGATCATGTGGCTGCTGAAGCAAGGAAGCATGGCTTATGATGAGCGCGCAAACACTGGATCCAAGGAATTTAAACTTGCTGACGCGCGTTTTCTGGCCAATCAGAGCCTGCCACGCTTCGTCTTCTTCCTCCCTTCCGTTGCTAAAGCTTCTGCAACAGTGGCTAAAGCTTTTAGCTACGGTTTTTTGCGTAGCTGTAGACCTGCAAACAATCAAAACTTTACACAAGCAATATAAACTAATTAGGAGGCCATAGTTCAGCTTAAAATTGTCCCCTGAGTTCAAATATGCCCTTAGTTTCTCCTAATTTTGCCTAAATCGAATAATCCTAAAATGGAGCTCAAGAACCCTAGAATGGCAACTTCGTGTACAAGCATCCAAACCTCAATTAAACTTCCATAAATGATCAGAACATCAAACTAAACTTAATTATGGGATTACATCTTATTGAATATGCATGTATGATTAGTTTATAATATATAAATCTAATTTAAATAAAAGAAAATATTTTTTCTGATTTTTTGATAGGTTAAAAATTAATTAAAAGATAAATATAACAATATTATCTCATTAATTAAAAAAAATATTTTAATTATGAAGAAAAATAAAATGTTTTTGTGTCAAAAATTAATTAAACATTTTATCACCCTAAAAATATTTTTAATATAATTTTTTGATTTTTAAAACTTTTTTAAATTAATTTTACAAGGAAAATCAAATAAAATAGAAAATATATTAAATATACGATCTGGTGTGGTTGATGGGAGGGTCTATGGTATGGATGCGTGCTCAGATGCGTTGGATGAGCTGGCAGGATTGATCATATGGCTGCTGAAGCAAGGAAGCATGGCTTATGATGAGCGCGCAAACACTGGATCCAAGGAATTTAAACTTGCTGACGCGCGTTTTCTGGCCAATCAGAGCCTGCCACGCTTCGTCTTCTTCCTCCCTTCCGTTGCTAAAGCTTCTGCAACTGTGGCTAAAGCTTTTAGCTACGGTTTTTTGCGTAGCTGTAGACCTGCAAACAATCAAAACTTTACACAAGCAATATAAACTAATTAGGAGGCCATAGTTCAACTTAAAATTGTCCCCTGAGTTCAAATATGCCCTTAGTTTCTCCTAATTTTGCCTAAATCGAATAATCCTAAAATGGAGCTCAAGAACCCTAGAAAGGCAACTTCGTGTACAAGCATCCAAACCTCAATTAAACTTCCAGAAATGATCAGAACATCAAACTAAACTTAAATATGGGATTACATCTTATTGAATATGCATGTATGATTATATTTTTATAGGTTTTTGTTTGAACAAACCGTGATTATCCAAATATGCATGTATGATTATCCAAATTTATTAGAAAGGCTAAAAGAACAGGAAAAACCTTTTTTAAAAAAGAAACTGAGTACGGGGGGTAATTTATGCAAAGGGAAGGTGTAAGGCACCCTTTGCATCCATGGTTTTCCATGGGCTCTTAATTGCTTTGCTCTTTTGAAGGAAAAAAGTGTAGAAATGAAATAAGACTTTAGCTTGTAAATAAGCGTAGCTTTTTGAAGGTTTATGAGAAAGAATATAAAAAAAAAGTTTTTAGAGCAAGGCAAAGCAATTAGGGGCAATTACCTTATAGTTTGAAAAAGAGGTTCTTTCAGCCTTTCAGGGTGGAAGGGTCTATCCTTGCCATAAGAGGGCAGGAAGCCTTTCATTTGGAGGTTGAAGGGTCATCGCATTGTCGTTCGCCATAAAACTATCCCATGCCATAGAGAGGCAGGTAGTCTAAGGGAAGGACCAGAATAGCCTTTTCGTAGGCAACCAGAGGATACCTCAGCCTTTTTCGTAGGAAACTTCCGAGGATCGAGGTCATATTAGTGTATCGAAGGCAGCATCATTAGGGACTTATGACCTTTATTTGTATTGTGGCAGCATGGCTGAGGTATCCTCGTATTCGAGGGACATGGCTATTCTGCAAAAACACAAGGCAACAGGCAACAAGGCAACAGGCAACAGAAGAGGTTACCAGAAAAGTGTGCGTGGGTGCAACAATCACGTGATTATATTCAGTTATATTATCTTGTAATTAAATGGCTCTAATTCAGTTTAAGGTTACACTCCCTAAATTACTAACCACAACAATTAATATTATACAGTGATAATGGGGAAGGAAAATTGCAACCAGCGGAGGAGAGGGGAATTGAAACCAGCGGGATGATAAATAATAAATAAAAACAGAAGATGTTAGAGTTTAGGGTTTAGGGTTACCGACTATTCGACGCTTTGGCAATGGGCAAACCCTGAAAAGGCGGGAAAAATAAGAAGGCAAAATAGAGTGAGTGCATTATCGGTTTAATGGCAAACATTGCTAATCCTAAAATAAAAGGATAAAGAAATTCAAAATAAACAACATATAAGTACTTAGCTTCGAATTTGATCTGATATGGTTGACAGTCGGAGGGAGCCTCGGGGTTGACCCTGAAAAATGGCAAAGGCAAAGCCAGCAAATAGACGTGAGTGTATGCGGAGTTCAAAGGGTAAACCCTAATTAAAAGGAAACAAAATAGACTTAAAATTAAGTTGAATACTTAGCTTCGGATCTTGATCAGGCGCGTAGTCGGAGCGTATTTGAAGAGCAACCCTAAAAAAAGGCACAAAAACAAATATCTCAGTGTATGGAATGATCTTCGTAAACCCTAATTAGGGTACGAATTAAATAAAATAACGTAAACGATTTAATTAATTATTGGTCTCGCGACCTAATTAATTAAATCGAGAACGAGAAAATAAAATCTAACATAAAAGTATTTTTTATGAATTTGTTAGAGTTCAAATGAAATATATGTGAATTTTTGAAAATACATAAGTAAATAAATATAATTTAAATAAATTAAATAAATAAATATAATTTAAATAAATTAAATAAATAAATATATAAGTAAAATAATTTAGATAAAAAGGTAATTATAAATAAATAAATAAGAATAATAGAAAATAATATATATAAATAATAATTCAAATAATATATATATATATATATATTATATACTAATATATAAATAAAATAGAGTTTATATAATTAAAAATAAAAGTTTTTGGAAAACTTAGCTATGATCGTGTGTGGTGGGATCTTGAGGACACATGATGGCCTTTTGTTTGCCGGGGCACGCTGAATCTGCAGATAGAGAGTTTCAAAGAAAATAGATAAAACAATGTTATGAGCGGGATTCGAACGCCCAACCTCACGCCTCAAGACAACTTCGCTTCCCCTTACCACTCGGCCATGAGCTAGTTGCTGCAAATAACACAAAACTCAAACGTAATAAACAAACATAAATTATTCAAATTCTGCTATCGCGCCAGGGAGTCTTCTTCTTCCTTCTGCGAACCCAGAATTGCTACGAACAGGCCCCCATTCTGCTGCGACTTCTTCCATAGCTAATCCCTGCGAATTATGATCTCACACAATACGGTATATAAATATCAAATAAGCAAACGGTTCGATTGGAAAACGCATTCTAAACGCGATGGCATCCTTAGTATGGCTTAATTTCGCTTATTTCAAGAAGCCCCAAATCAAAACCTTGGAACCCTAGCCATGGTATAATACAAACCCTGCATCGAAACTCAAATCAAAGTATCCCAAACGCTTACAAAGATGATTATAAACATGATTAACCAAACAAAATACATTTACAACTAGTAATAAATTGAAATCGGGATTTTGCAAAAAAAACACAAACCGAGTACGTGCACGGAGGGATTCTTGGCGCTGCTACATCCATGAGTGATTGGGGGAGTTTCAGAATGCTTCCAGGATGCTCTTTCGATCCTCCAAAATCCTTGAAACCTCCTGTAATCCCAAAACGACTTTATGCTTTTCTTGGAAATTTTTTTGCTTTTACCGAGTTCTACTAGCTGCCAATCCTTGTCCGAAAAAAACCCCTAATGATCTGCAAGTTCTGTGTTTATATAGAAGAGTCCAATTAGGTTAACCATTGTGTTGAAATATATTGCAATGATTGAAAAATATTTGATTAGAAATCAAATGCAATCTTTCCAAAGTTGCTCAATCTCATGCCAATATTGCACGTTTTTTCCAGCTTGCTGTAACTATATTGGTTCTTAAGAAACTTGGACATCAAGCGCATGCCTTGTACCTTGTCTTAGTATTTTATTTTAATTTAAAATTGAATTTAAATGAATTAATTCAAAAATAAATTAAATAACTTAGAAGAAAGGAGTGTAATTGGGCTTAGGGGTCATGGATGATTAAAAATAGAACCATACATTTTGTCCCTTTTGTTTCATATTTTTATTCAATTTATTTGCCTTTTAATAGCCTAAAATTCAAATAAATATAAAATAATAATGATAAAAATGTGGGAATAGATCTTGAAGCCATGGGTAATATTAGAACAAGTTTGGATCATAAGTCCTTTTGGAAAATTTCCAAGATTGATCAATAATTCCTTCATGTATTCTTTTGAAATTTAGCCAACTTGTACACCTCCTATCTCTTTCAATTTTGATCATATGGAGGTGCTCTAGGACTTTTTTTGGAAAGCCCAATATATCCTCTTTTTGGAACATATTTTTCATTTGGAGATTTTATCTTGATGAACCATGATCAATTTTTGATCAGATGGTGGAATATGAGGATGTTGACAAAAGATCAGGAGTTTTGACTGTGGTTTGACCATTGTTTGATTTTTAGATCAACCAGTCGATTATTGATCGTTTGGGCCATTGACTGAGCTATCCTTTGAATCAGGGCTTGAAATTTGGCATAGAGGTTCTTTGAATCATATGAGAGGTTATGAGGTCCACTTGGGTTGTCAGAACTTAATTTTTTTCTCTAAAGAAATCAAAACCCTAGTTTGAGGGTTGTTGTTTAGGAGAGTGTACGGTCAGTCAAGTCTTGAGCTTCTGATATTCAAATGAGCTTGAGTATGAAAATGTGACGGGCAAATTTTGGGGTATGACAGTTTGGTTCTGAATTCGTGTGTGTCTTGTTACTGAAGTGTCCTAAGCTATTTATAAGCAATAGAGGTGCTGAAATCTTAAGCTAACAAGCATTGATTGTTTTTTAACTTTTAAATTTTTTAATATAAAAGCTTTGAATTTCTTGGCCATGGCTTCAATTTTCTTCACCACTCTTGCTATAGGCCTATTGTACATCTCTATGCTGCGGAGTTTGGATCAATTTTGCTGGCTCATGCTAAGGACAAAAGCTTTGGATAATTGTCTTGAACCATTTCTTTTTTAATTTAACTTTAAATGTAATAAAATTAAATTAAAAAAGAAACAAAAATGTCATGGGCCTAATGTTGGTTGTGGGAGCCCTTTAACATCATTAGAAACATGTTTGGATCATGAATGCTTGGCCTCTTTTGGAAAAAAACACTTTTGATCAATGCTAGTTTCATGCATTTTCCCAAAAAATAGCCAACTTCAACAAGGCATAAATCCCTCAATTTTGATCATATGAAGGAGTTCTTGTACTTTTTAGAAACCTCAAGATGTCCTCTACAAGCTACTTTGGAAGCTTTTTTGCATGTGGAGAAGTTATCTTGATGTTATGGGCTTTGACAAAAAACCACTTTTTGTTGACTTTGAAAATGACCTGTAATGTTTGAGCTCATATTTTCCAAATGGTAAATCCAATGACCATGGGACCAATTTCATTTGAAAGATAATTGAATTTCCTTCAAAATAAGCTTTGGTTGGGATTTTTTGGATGAACGAGGAAAGAGTTATGGCCGGTCAAAGTTCAGTTAACTTTTTAGGAGAAAACCCTAATTTTGACACTTAGGGTTTTGTTGATTTCTGAACTTTTCTTGATGAATTATGATCAACCATTGATCAAATGATGAATCTTTTGACAAAATATGGATGTTGACAAAAATTGCATTTATGACTGTCTGTTGACTTTTCGGTCAAACTGGTCGTCTGTTGACTGTTTGAGCTGCTGACTGTGCGTCCGAGCGAATCGAAGTTTGAAAATTTGTCTGGTGGTACTTTGAGACATATGGAGATCCATGAAATCCAATTGAGGTCTCAAAAAACTTGTTCTCCTTGTAAAAAAACAAAAACCCTAGTTAGGGACTATTTGTGTAGGAGACAGTTAAGCGTACCTGATGTTTGTGCAGTGTTGAGTCTCTGCTGATCATGTGATTATCAGAAGACTTCTAGTACAAAAATCTTGGAATTTTGAAATGTGAAAGATTGATTTAAATGATGATACAAAACACGGAGAATCGTGTTGTCAGCGGGTTTGATTGTTAACTGGCTGTCTGGGCATTAACGTAACAGTTGAAGTGAAAACTTAACAGTTAAAGTTAATTTTTTTTCTTTTTGTTTTTGTTGTGTTAATGGTGAAAAATTATTTACATGATTTGTTAGAAAAACAGAAACATAATAAATAATTAAAATATACTGTACGCGAACGAAATTACCGATAATAAAATTGAAAAAAAGATTTAATGCACAAAAATAAATATTTAACTAGCAATAAACACACATAATATTATCTTGATAATTAAACGATGGTATAACAGATAGTATGATATTTAATACTGACAGTACAAATATTACATAAAAATATAGCGAACAGTACGACAAATATAATGAACGGTACGTTATTTGAAAGCGAAAGATACGACAAATTCTAAATATGACGATTAAAGACCCATGCTATAAACAACAGAAAATAGATGCACGGAAGTGTAAGCATCCCAGGTCCGCATTTCTCAGGACTATGCAGACAGAAGAAAAACATGATCACCGTAAAAACAGTGATGACCATAAGAAAAAAACGTATCCACCCACTTTGCCATTTTTTGTCGGGGAAGAAGAGAAAACAATTATGAGATAGTATGATAGAAATTTGGGGGATGAGTGAAATTTGATGTGAGGTTTTATGGAAAAAATGAGGGGTATTTATAGAGAGAAAAGAAGGATGGAGACGTTGGGGAATGAAGTGATACCGTACAAAAAAGGAAAGTTTGAATGATAGTAGGTTTTGAAAGAAAGTATATGGTAGGGTTTGAAAAGAAAGATGTATGGAATAAAGTTAGGATTTGATTTGAAAGAAAGAGATTTGAAAACAATAATATAGTGCAAAAATTAGTGGGAAACAAAAAACAATAATAATTTAATTGTGACCAGTACAGTCTGAATTCCCGGACTCTGTGCCTGCAAATTTTAATCCTATACCAATTGCGTCAGTACTATTTATCTGCAAATAAATCTCAAATAAACAGCGTGTGTGAAGTGATAAACAGTACTTGGCGTTTGTGTAAGAATAAATTCAACAGCGAACCAAAATACCGTATAAGAATATTCTAAAAAACTGAGTATTCATAAAATCAGGATATTTATGAAATAAAATCCAAGATTATATGAACCTCCAAATTTTAGACAGAAGTCCGTTACCTTCTCTTTGAAAAAAATGCAGGCAAATTTTGGGGTACAACAATTAGGCTTGAAAATGTTCCATTCATGGTTGCTAAAAAATTATTTTCTATATGCTTGGACACTTTAGCTAAGAGAGATTTGGACCATTTTTTACAGCAAAATAATTTCATATTAGTTAGATGTATGTTTTATTAGCTTTAATACTTTGGATTGGACAATATATAAATTTGGCATGTGATAAAATACTTAGTCACTGAACATAATAATTAATATTGCAAGATTCATTACAATACTCATGATTCAAGAGTTGATTAGTTCAAACTATATTCCAAAAAAAAAAAAATCAACATGCATAACAACACACTAAAATAGTCATATGACTTATAAGTTAGATCAAATCCTTACATAAATGGTGTCGACAAAACAATAAGATTCATCAAAAAGTAAAGCTTGCAAAGATATAACCATATAATCACTTCTTCTTAATGTGCTTAACCTTAGTGGCAAATTGCATTAGAGTTAGGTCGTCATTTTGAAAAAGCTCATCAAGACATGTTGAAATAGAAACCCTTTTAGTAGGGGTGTTGCTGGAGTTGACTGATGGACTCTAAGTATGGTTGGCAGATGTGAATGGTTGAGCAGAGTTTGGTTGTTCAACAGATTGTGTCATCTACATATAAAAGTGATAACAATCAAGTAAAATTAGAAATAAGGAGGTTAATGCAAATGAAAGTGATATAGGCGAATGGAAAATATGTTTACCATCAGTTGATCTTGAAGGTCAGTTGGAATGAAAGTGTCCAATTCCAAGACCGCTGCATGTGATATATGCTGCAGAGAAGTCCGTAAAACAAAATCAGGCTTTGAAACTCATGTTGTAAGATTCTCAAAGCATTTGTTAAATTAACATTTAAAGATTCACAAAAAGAAAAGGAAAAACATGGGAATATTTAAAAGGATCAAATCAAGTTCAAAAGTTTAGAAAACTCAGTTAATTTAAAAGATAATAAAACATAAGAATAGAATTTCACATTTAAGACCAATGGATAAAACATAAGAAACATGAAACATAGTTAGATACATTTAACATAGTTAGAAACGTGAAACATAAGAAAACTCAGTTAAGATCAATCGACACGGTAAATGTCAGAACTACATTTATGTAACACTCAAAAGAATACCCAAGGGAAAAACAATTTCACATATTCACGCAATGTATCAAAAACACTATAACAAAATTAAGAACAAAAGAATAATCTTGCTTTAAAACGCAAACGATGAACAAACCATAAGAAAATCAAGTTTTAAGAATTCTTTTACAGTTTTAGCAGAAATTAAACCATAACAAAATGTATAGAAAATCAATACACAAAGGAATAATCTTGCTTTTCAAATCATGAAGTTTGATGAGAAAAAAAATAAAGAACAAACATTGTTAATGGAGAAAAGTATAATAGATCTAACCTTGCTTTCCAACATCTTTTGCCTCCTTAACACTGCTAGTTCTCCCAGTTCAAGAAAAGGAACTTACAACAAATGGTCATATTTCAAGCTCCATTAAAATGAGTTTTCACTTTGTTAACATGAGATAAAAGAAAACGAAAAACTCATTATAAATAACTTGGCAGCAAACGAAGGGAGGAAAAAGAAGAAGAACAATACATGGTTTCAAAGGAAATGAGAGAGAGATATTTGGGTGTTTTGAGAGAGAGTGAGCTTTCGGAGAGAGAGACAAAATTGTTTGAAGTGTGTGAACGTACACCAACGATGGGTTTGCTGAAAAGAAAAGATATGTTGTGAGAAACATTTGATTGTCCATTGGTTCATTATAGGTGGCAACATGAGATTTGGTGTAAAGGTTGGAAAAATAGATTGATTATCAATAGACCTTTTTAACCTTTTTGCTTTGTAAATTTAAAAACAAGGAAGGTCATTTTAGGGAGTATGGTGGTATCTTCTAGTAATTGCTAGAAAGTTGATTGATGTGATTTTAATATGATGCATGTGTTGTTGAGTCGAAGAACAACGATAAATTTAGGTATGTTTTTTATTACTATTCAATCACACAAAAATTATTCTTTTAATCAAACAAATTTGAATGCAATTTGTGAAAAACTAGAACTTGATTCACCTTTAGTAGTGTATTCAGATTTTCAAAAATCAATTTCTAGATCATTTTTGTTTGTGTTGAAACTAGGATGATGTATGAGACAAAATCAAAATTTGACTTATAACAATTAAATTTTGTATTGGTCAAGCCTTTCTTATTTCTTTCTCCCTATGATGGTTTAGCACGAAATAACATATACCACCCTTATCTATACTTATATTGAACATTGTCTTGTAATTAGAAATTTATCTTGATTCAATGTCATTTGAATGTAATTGGTTTTATGAATGAAAATCCAAGATGAAAGGATCACAAGCCAAGCAAAAAGAAGTAAGAAATCAAAGCAATAAAGATTAAAGTCATGCTAATTTTTTTGATGAATTTATTTTGACCATCGAATCCAAGATAGAAACTTAGGCTTGCAAAGTAGGACAAATTTTGTGAATAAGCCATATTTCTCCTAGATAATTTAAGGAAGTTCATAGGAAATTCAATAGGTTATTTTGGGACAAAGAAAACTTAATTCGTTGAGCGAGCCATCCTCAGCCTAACAAATAAAGATATATTGGAAAACTATATAAACCAACATGGGCTACCAAATAAAGGATCAATTATATTGTAAATATTAATGTTTCTTAGTTTATCTTAGATACACCAATGAAAGAGAGCTGAGAGATTTTACACCCTGAAGGTTTGTCGAAGAGGATTTAGTTGAAGATTGAGATATTTTCTGACGTTGTTATATTTCTACTCATTCTTTATTTCTATGATGTATAGTTAAGTTGTCTTTTGTTGGGGTTAGGTTCACATTCTATTATAACTTATATGTACTATGTGTGATGATAATGTTATGTCAGTTTTAGTTGTTCAATAACATTTGATCTTTATGATTTTGTCTAATGCATGTTACATATGTATCATGTTTATGAAAATATATGATGTTGAGAAGCATACTTGAGTTTAGACCAAAGAGATACATTTAAGCATAAATATCAATTAATAGTTTATAGCATGGTTTGTGAACTTAAACCGCCACTGAGAAGTACTCATTAGTTTTAGATAAACTCTAGAGATATATTTACATATGATGTTCATATATAGTGTTGAATTGTAATGTTATCATATTGTTTATTAGACAGAAAGACCATCGAATAAACAATATAATTGATATCATGGTGTTATTTTAGACATGGATAACATTGTTGAGTAATGGGTGATTATGCAAATTGATGACTTAAATTTATATAACTGATCATTAATCTACATATGAATATAGTAGTTACAATCTATAACACACTCACACACACCTAACATCTCTCGATTAATGTTTATATTCACTTTACTTTACTTTACTTTACTTTACTCTGTCCTTAGTTTCTGAAACAATTATCAAAACAACCCTAAAACTCAGAATACAATATAGTAATAATAACTACGCATAAGTTATATTGTCACATGAGTCACTAAGGAGATTATATAAAAATATTCACTTTATTTTGTTTTTTAAAAATAAATATCACTGTACTAAAATGCTCCACTATAAAATACTATTCACTTGTATTAAATTCTATGGATAATGAATATGTATATGGACATATAAAGTACAAGTGAGGTGATTGTTGGGTTTGGTTGAAAATATATATGTTGAAGAAGTTCCATATCGCTTATTTTTGTGAAGAAAGAGGGAGTCCATATTCAAGTTTTATTTATAAGATGCACAAGTCAAAAACACTTTAAGCTTGTATTTGACTTTATTTGTTCTCTTATGCTCTTGTATTAGAGTGTTGTGAGATGTAGTTAAATATTTGTTTTGGAGGGTGTGAGTGTACTGAGGGCCTGAATTAGTTGAGGGTATATTATGTGTTGTAACAATTTTCACATAGTGTTATTCTCTGGTTGTCTATTGACAACAACCGTGGTTTTTCTCCGATTTTGGAGTTTCTACGTTATGTTCTTGTGTTGTTATTTTGTTCCTCTTTTTTCTTTATGTTTGTTATTTTCCCAACAACGATGGTGTAAAGGAGAAGTATAATACGTTATAAAAAGAATGAAGTGACAGTGAATTGCGGAAATTAAATCCATTTTAAAATAAATGAGGTTTTGATTAGGGATGTAAATGGACATCCATGGGGACAAATAATATGATATTTGTGTCCATCCCGTTGGATAAATGATATTCATATTCGTCTCATATTCGTGCATATATCTGCTAAACGGATAATCCGTGAGTTTTAAGGTATTTGCGGTTATTTACAGATATCCATGGATAACATTTTTTTCTAAAATTATTTTTCGAAAAATATATATTTTCAACTTCTTTTAAAGACACGAGAATTTATCATATAACATTTATACAAATCTCTCTTATTTTAATAACAAAACTTCATCACATTAATTTCCCTCATTTCATTTTTAACAAAAAAAGTGCAAGATATTGTGATTGTGAGTTATTGTGGAAGAGTGGACGATGTATGAGTGGAAAGGAAGGCACTGGTTGGACATGAAAAGGGTGATACTTGTTGGTTGGATGGTGGAATTGTTGAAGTGATGTATGTGATGTCCAATAAGGGTGGTACTTCTAGTTTTTTAGAAGATGAAAAGACAAAGTATAATAAACTAACATTATCTAAGTAATTCTTATAATTTATTAATGGATACAGATATCCGCGGACATGGATATCATTAAACCCGTATTCATATTTGTACATATTTTGAATATTTTAGGCTGATTAGGGAGGTCGACACAAAGACACGAAGTTGGTCAAAGATATGCTAGACAGTGAGCTCAGATTTATTAAGAGGATCCTTAACCTGAAAGACTACCCTCTTCACCGGGTAAAACATATCTTCCAGCTCGACAGGAATTGTCCTCCAGCTTGGCAGAAATTACCCTCCAAATCGGCAGGTGCCTACCTCCATCTTGGTAGGATTCACTTACTCAAGTTGTCCATGACGATTACACATACACACTGATTTTCTTTCTTTATGGGAGTTATGATTCCTTTAATGGGTTACGATAGAGGTTACGAGATCTTGGTTAAGAGGGATACTCTAGGGCGATGTTAGGTCGGGAAATGAACAGTGGAATTCCTGCCCTCATTTCATGGAAATCACCTTCAGACTCTGACGTTAGATATGGATATGAGATTCTTCCGTTTACCACTCTGCGAAGCTCTTGAGGTAGGGATGGCAAGTAGACCCGCATTCGCGGGCCCACCCCGACACGAACTCGAGTTGACTGGGTTTGGGTGCCACCCGATATTTCGGGTGCGGGTTTGGGTAGTGTGAAACCCGCACCCGAAACCCGAAATCACACCCGCTTATATATATATATAATATTGTGGAAAGTTGTAAGAAAATTGTAGGGAAAATGTATTTTATGTATTTTGTTACGGGTTCGGATTTGGGTGAAAAAACCCGAACCCAACGGGTGTGGGCGTGAGTGTTATTTTGCCACCCGAACAACATTTGGGTTTGGGTTTGGGTTCAGGTGCTGATTTCGGGTGCGGGTTTGGGTAGTGTGAAACCCGCACTCAACCCGACCCGTTGCCATCCATATCTTGAGGAAACCAGAGATTATGATGGCAAAGGATTGAAGAAGAAATTATGGTTAACCCAATAGAGTGCAACAGATCTCTATTTTCGCTTCTAAGCGCTCTTGATTATGAGATCTGAGGGAAATATGAACAATGAAACTAAAAGGCGAATCTAGATTCGTGGAAACCGTTGGAATTGAAAGTTGAATGTGTTTCCGATTTAGTAACCCGATGAGGTTACAAATTGGTAAATCAGAGGACTAGATTTGAAACTGTAAAAATACACTTAGAACTTCGATTTTTCTTGATAGTGTTTATGAAGCGAACATAATTTTTGTGGAAAATGCAAGGATCAGAAGTCGATTCCTACAAATGGCGTCACTGTTCCGCTTGAGAACCAGAAATGGATGATCTACCTCCACGAAGGAACTAGAAATGAAGACAGTTGAAGAACTGGTGATATTGTACGGTGGCTTTGATTTCCTTTACGATGGCGTGGGATGAGCTTGCATGGTTAGCACTCCAACGCCCAAGTCAATTCAAGATTCAAGATGAGTATAATGAAAGTGGAGATCATAGATTGTACCTTGCCCTTTGCATGTGAACTATTTATATATATTTGGATCTAATATAGTGGATTTGAGATGGATTGAACATTGGTCATTAAAGCCTTTGGCTGATCCATAACATTATCCAAGCACTAACCCACGAACCATAAATTGTCGTAGAAACAAATAGATCCAATGCGAACCCAACACCCAAAAATCATATCAGAGAACCAATAATCTTAGGGTTAAGAAGAACCCAACACCCAAAAATCATATCAGAGAACCCATAATCTTAGGGTTAAGAAGAACCCAAAATCATAACAAAGAATCCAGATACCCAATCTTTTTGTCAACTAGAATTATAATATTTTTTGGCTTAAACTTTACGTCACTTGAAATTTTCATTTTTGCACATGTGTTATTGATGATTAAGATTAAAAAATTAGTTAAACACTCAGTATGGTATGGCTTACATCAAACTTGTAGAACTCAAGAAAGCGAATAGAATACATACATCTTATAAAATACCACTTCTAGGGTCTCACACATCAGGATGCTTTTCAACCGGAATAAAATTTTCAGAAAGACAATCAGGCATGCATATGATTTGAGAAAAAGCCTAAAGTGCCATTCTTGCGTTTCTTCTCTTGTATGTTTCGTAACAAATAGCAGTGCTTTTTATTTTATCAATAGACGAAGTGATGATAACTACTAAAAAAATACACAACCGAAAGATCTATAATTTGAACTCTAATAATATAATTCAATCTAACAATATAGGTTTTTGTCGCTTGCGAAAAGATTTGCGAACATAGAATATATCCTTTAGATTCAAAAGAAAATTATATAAAATCCATTAGAGATTCATTTCCTTTCTGATTAATTTCACACACCCTTGTTCTGCTAATTGACTAATGTTGAGACAAATGTTAAAATGCATATTAAGCCGTTTTCTTTCTAATAGGAAGTTGCTTGATTTGTCAGCTTTCCTAAACTCTAAAATCAGTGTTTATTTGTTCAATCTGATAGCTTCAAAATTACTACTCCTCTCTCATCCACCCAAAAGGAATAAATTAAAGATAGTATCAGTCTGAGTATATTATCTGATAAAATTCCATTTTTAGTGCCACAAAAAATTGATAAATCAATACCCAAAACAGTAATTATTCTTCTTCTTTTGTACGTGATAATTATATCCTAGAGCATCTCTAATCTTCACCTTATTATTATTGTTTTAAGATTTATTTATTTATGTAAAAAAAACATATATATAAAAAAACATAAATTTTTGGTATTCACTTTATAAACATTCAAAGGCCAATGCTTTTCTATCAAAAGAGATTCTTATAAAACATGTTAATCACATAAAAATTAAATTAACCAGAATTAATAAACTAATTGGTGTTTGACCTTTTCATTTTTTATTAAAGAAAAAATAAGACAACAAGAAAATGACGAAAAGAAAAATAATCTTTAGGAAAGCGATGTACGCCCAATAGATTTTTGACAGAGGTTAGCAGGTGGTTTTGGATATTTCACAACTATAATATGGTTATTTAGAAAACAGTTTTTTTAGCATGTTAAACAAAAAAAACTTTTATTTTTAACTAAGTGTGTTTGCGAATCAGAAAAAAGAAAGAACTATTAAAAAAATGCAAACTATATTTTAACATTATATGATACTTTATGTCATTATTTAGTCCACTAATGATTTCCAAATATTATTACAGTTTGATTAATAATTTTATGTACGAAGAGTCATAACTCAAGATTTATTATTAAACAGTTATAAATATTTGAGAAAATGGGTCATGCACGGACAGTGTAAAATATTTTTACACTGTCAACCAATCACCACCATGCATTTAATTAAAATATTTTTTTATTTAAAAAAAACTTTAATGACATGGCACATTCATGACTCCCTATTGGATGACAGTGTAAAACTATTTTACACTGTCAGTGCACTACCTTTTAACTCTAAATATTTAATATTTCTCTCTCTATTTTTAATAAGTGTTTTTTTTTTACAATTTTTGTAAATGCATTAAAAAAACAGAATAAAATTATTAAAAAAATTATTAACTATTTATGTATTTTTTTACAACCATTGATGTGTTTTCTATTATTATGAAAACAAAATAATTAAATTAATTATCTTTGATTTTTTATCAAAGAAAATCAAGAAAACAAGAAAAAGGCAAAAAGAAAATTTATCATGAGGAAAGCGATTAGGTAAATCCAATAAATTTTTGACAGAGACTAGTAGGTGGTTTAGCATGGCAAACAAAAAAATGTGATGTGGTGGTGTCAAATTGAATTTTTATACATGACAATTATAATAATGTTTTAAAAATAGAATAATTTAAGGTAAATAATACAGAATCAAACCAATGAGGTTATTCGATTCGAGATTATCATTTAAAAAAAAAAATTGTTTTGAATCCTATACTCTGAATTCTGATCCGAACAAATAATTTTTTATTTTTAATCACGGTAAAATAAAAACAAAAATAAAATAAAAAAGAACCACGCGCGCACCGTGTATCTGTCTCCCAATTCATTCATAATCATATCAACTCAAACAAACTGGTAACAACAATTCACACTCTCAGAGAGAAGAGAAAATCACACACTCACACTTTCTCTCTCTCTCTCTGATCTCTTCGTTCTGCAACTATGAGCTCAATTGTTCAGGTATTCTTTCAACAATTTCCCCTTTCATTTTCAATTCAATTTTCTTCGTCAACGCTAATTTCATTCTTGTTTTTCTTTCGGGTTTTAGGGTTTTACAAAGTCACTTGCCATGACCGTTCTCTCCGAGATCGGTGACAAGACTTTCTTTGCAGCTGCGGTCAGTTTATTCAATAATTCGCTTCCATTTTCCATTTTTTTTTATCATTACTTTTTACAATTATTTTCTCAGCTCAAACTACCTCAGATATCACCTACTGCTTGCAATTTTAACCAATAAATTGGATAACTATTTTTTTTAATAGGTTCAAGTTATTTAATTATGAATATGAGAAAGATTATTTAATTATGATTCTTTTTCAGTTGTTTATACAAAGTTAATGACTCTACTGTGTCCCAAGTGTTGTTTGATGAACTGAGTTTGAATTTGAAATGTAACGTTTGTAGTGTGTGTGGTGCGTGTGTTTGGTTCTGAGGTCAACTAAATTGATTTTGAATGAATTGATTTTGTAAAATTGATTCCGGTTAAATCCGAGTTGACTGAGTGTAAAGTGATTTATGTTTGGATAAATTTATGCAGAAATGAGTTGAATAGTCAATTTCAATATAAAAATCACGTTTAAAATCAAAATTTATATAGTCTA
This sequence comes from Vicia villosa, assembly GCF_029867415.1. Lineage (NCBI taxonomy): Eukaryota > Viridiplantae > Streptophyta > Magnoliopsida > Fabales > Fabaceae > Vicia > Vicia villosa. The sequence goes on along the minus strand of NC_081180.1, from coordinate 75,422,751 downwards.
GCTTCAAGTAAAATCAATTCTGGAGGCAGAATGAATTTTAGTTTAGAAGAACCAAGCACCTCAAAATCATTCCAAAATCAATTCTTCACCAATTCTTCACTTTTAGAATTGCTTTTGGCTCTTCCAGGGAAGGTTAGTGATATTTGTCTTTGTTGTCTTGACTGTTTGATTTATTGATGTTTTTTTTTGTGAAGATACTGGCTATGCGACACCCACGACGCCTTGTCTTATCAGGTTGCCTCGCGGCTTTGATAGTAAGAACTGTTTTCACCTTTTCTTTAAAGTACTTATATTTTGCGTATTAATTGATTGATTTTATTCGTTTTCCATTTGATTCTCATAGTTTGTTGTAAAATTTCCAATTATAGGTGATGACAATTCTCTCTGTTCTTGTTGGTTGGGCTGCTCCAAATCTGGTGAGCATTCTTTATTGCCGGTTCAACTTCAGAATTATTATTCTTGTTTGTTTATTACTAGATCCTTAAAAGATGCTATATTATCATGGTATTGGAAATGATTTTGTGTATATTGAGATAAGATATTCAGCATGAATGCATATCATAGGTGTTATCCAACTCTTGTTTGGCTGCGTTATTTTTTTTAATTTTTTCTTTGATATCCTCCCTTAGTGATTTTCATGCTATTATGCAGATCTCTCGTAATTGGACTCATCATATTACAACATTCTTGTTTTTGGGATTTGGACTTTGGTCCTTGAAAGAGGCTATATTTGAAGGAGGGTGAGGATTTATTATCCCTGAAATCTACTTGATTATACATTTCTATTGAACGTCTGTTATTATCTGAGTAGGGTTTTTTATACTCAATCGTAATGAATTCATTTGATGGACAGGGAGTCAGAGGAATTGGCTGAAGTTGAAGCTCAATTGGTTGGTTTTTCACCTTTATTTGATTTCTTATGTTAAGTCAATTTTTATCTTCTTGACAACACCCTAGTATTGTGATTATTAGGACAAAGATTGGAAGGCTAAAAATGGAGCTACAAAAGATAACAAAAAGGTAAATAATATCTGTTTAATTAAATTTGTGTTGCATTCTTTGTGTGTGTCTCCATGTCCCACTCTTTTGATCTGAGCATACGTAGAAAGTTTATGTTAGTCCCTTAAGACCATGCACGGTCATAAAATGTACTACTTAAACATTTCAACAGAAAATATTTTGTTTACTTTGTATGATATTGATTACAAAAGGGTTAATAAAGAGATTCTTGGAAAGTTCTTAGAACTACTACAACAGACCAAAGATTGAGGTTCTTAATATCTACGCTACAAATAAATTGCTGTAAACTTGGTCATGCTTTGAATTTGAATAAGGCACCTAAAATCTTGTAGAGAAATCTATAATATCAAAATCTTCAATTGCCTGACTTCTGATTCAGGAGCTTGAATAAGAATCCTGTACTTATTTTGAATATATATTTGATTAAAATGTATAAAGCAGAGTCTCCACACGTCATGTGTTCATTTTCTAAGTCCGTATACACATTTGTCTTAATTTCCAGGATGATGATGCCACAAAAAAGCATAAACGGTCATTTTTATCACAATTTTTCTCTCCCATCTTGTTACAGGTAATAAATTAGTAGTATCTCCATAGAATATTTAACTGAATATTGAACTATGTCAAATTTGATTCCTTTTCATATCCATACTCCAGGCATTTTCTATCACTTTTTTTGGTGAATGGGGTGACAAGAGCCAGGTGAGCATAGTTAGAAAAACAGTTTTTTTCTCGTTAAAGCCATTATTGGAGCTAATGTTTCATCAGTCGTGTCTTTATTAAGCATAATGTTTTTTGTTCAGCTGGCTACCATAGGTTTAGCTGCAGACGAAAACCCATTTGGGGTGGTTCTTGGAGGGATTCTGTAAGTTTTGACTATCCTTTTGTCTGCATTGTAGAATCAACTGATTTCTTTTTGTCTGCACACCACAATGAATATTTTTCTTCATTAATTTTGTCTACTGAAATTCTGCATACATGTTTGTGCACCTTGCAAATGTGTAGTGTTTGTTTGGATGCATGAATATGTAAGACGTGTCCCATGCCTAAGGTCCTACAAATTTCTTAGGAGAGGACTTTAATTATTAGCTGCTTTTTTACAGGGGACAAGCATTGTGTACTACTGCTGCTGTTATTGGAGGGAAGAGTTTAGCTTCTCAGATATCTGAAAAAGTGGTAATAATTTTTATTTCTTTATAATTACATCACTCACATGTGTCCATGTTTTGTCTCCTTTTTCTTTTTTACCTTTTTTTTAAAATTCAATAGTTCGCCTTTCCCAAAATGTCCTCATGCATCAGCTTCAAGTAATTTTGAAATTAGTTTTAGACTACCTGGAAATAAATGAAAAAGAAGTGAAGTAAAACTTGATGGAATTCTGAAGATGCAAAACTTTCTGGATTACAGTGTGCAATTTTGATCTACTATATTACCGATAAGCTATTAAGCTAAGTGTGTATATCATCTAAATGTTGTACTCAATATATGACAGGTTGGACTCTCGGGTGGAATTCTTTTCATTGTTTTTGGCATCCAATCATTCCTTTCACCAGTCGAATCATGAAGTCTATGCTATTGGTTAGTGATTAGTCTAGATGCTTTTCTTACAAGATATGTTTCGCAAGTATGCTTGTTATAGTGGTTGAGATTGGCTTCCAAAAGAGCTCGCCTTTCCACCTTGGGTCAAAGCTTTCATTCTTTTTAGTTGTTACCTTTTAAAAGATTTTATGGTTCCAAATAAAGATACCCCTGTAGAACCAGACCCAAATTTAGTATAGGAACTTGATTGGATTATTCCTTTTCAACACGGACTTGCAGGAACAGATTCTCTCACGGGAGAATTTCACGAAATTTGTAAATGTCTGTGAAGAGTCTTCACATGACACTTGTGTGAAATTTGTAATGTGAAAATTACCATTAAAGGATCCATTTCCATGTGCCTACACTTAACCTCTTTATCTTCTTTTCTTAATCTATTAATGCATGTGTTTGTTTTCAATGCTTATTGCTGGTGGAATAAAATGATCATTTTGGAGGAAAAAAGTGTCTAATTTTCAAGGTTTTTTGACAAACCGCCATCTACAATGAACAATACTGGTTGAAGCACAACTTAAGGATCTATTTGATTTGAGAAAACTTTTCTCATGTCTTTTCCCTTTTCTACTAATAATTACAAAATGCTATCTATGTCTTTCCAAATGAATATTATAAAGGGCTGTCTGTCTTTCCAAATGAATATTATAAAGTGCTATGTTTTATTTATTAGAGATGGATGTTTAGTTTAGAATGGTTTCATCCTTTACTTAGCCAGTCTTTGTTGGACCTTGATGATTTGAATTTGACTTGCTCAAAATCCAAGTGTTTACAATTTCAACTACCCTTAAGTTGCCTAAGGAATCCCTTTCATAAATTTGCTTTGATTTTAAAAATCCAACTAGTAAAACATCGCACCCTAGTTGGTCGATCTACCCATAATAAAAGGTCCTGTCTTGAATTTGAATGGGCAAGTTGTGTGTCATTTTCCTATTTTTAATTATGGTTGCTCGCACACAACAATACTGCCGGGCCATGAGGTTAACTTACGTATACATCTATTTAATTTTTTCTCAAAAAAACAATATTGGTTTTTGCATTTCAACTTTTTCATTACTTCTACTAATTTAACCTCTTTATAAATGATTTTGAACTTGGGGATAAAATTATTGGTGAGAAATGAAATACTCAGTTTTGAGAAGTTTCATTGGTTTGGCTAAGAAAAAATATTTATGTGAGATTCTGGGGTTACCATAGCTTCCTTATTAATAAATGTTTAATTAAGTAGTAGTGTTGGATACTAGACCCAATAGTAATAAAGAAAGTAATTTTAATTGTGGAGGAAATAGGATGCAGGTTGACATGATGACTCGATATAATGTGAAATTTTAACTTTAATATAGCAAGCAGGATGTTTTTGCCAATGCATAATATATCAGAAGTTGGTCACCAGAAGCAAAGCTAGTTCCTTCTCAATTTTAAGCTTGAAAATGTTCGCATTTGACATCCCTCTTGCTGTCTTGCAGATAACTATTCGAATCACATTGAATTTTGGATTAATTTAATAAAAAAAAATTGAATCAATTTTTGTGTGTGGACTCAGCGATTAATATTACTAATTAAACTAGTAATCTATGCATATGCATGCACGGGTTCTATTCGGTTACACGCATTTGGATACAATTTTAAATAAATTGTTCACAAAGAAAAATATATTTAGATAAATAATTGATTATTTCGTATATAAAAATATTTAGATCAATAATAATTTTTTTTTTCTGTATATCATTTTTGGGTCAAAAATATTTGATCATAAATACCATTATTCGTATATAAAAATATTTAGATTAATAACAGTTTTTTTCATATACAGACTTCATTTTTGTTTAGGTATCTCTTACAAAAATATTTGAATCAACAATAAATTTCGTTTATGAAAATATAAAGATCAATAATAATTTTTTTACCGTATACCATTTTTTAATAAAAAATATATGGGTCATAAATATCATTTTACGTAAATAATAGATTTTTTTCCCATATACAAATATTATTTTTGTTTAGGTATCATTTACAAAAGTATTTGAATCAATATAAAATTTTCGTATATAAAAATATTTAGATCAATACTAATTTTTTTTCCCGTATATCATTTTTGGATTAAAAATATTTGATCATAAATACCATTTGTCGTATATAAAAATATTTAGATCAATACTATATTTTTTTCCCGTATACATACTTCATTTTTGTTTAGGTACCATTTACAAAAATATTTGGATCAATAATAAATTATAAAAATATTTAGATCAATAGTAGATTTTTTCCCCGTATATGATTTTTGAATAAAAATATTTGGATCATAAATACCATTTTTCGTAAATAATAGATTTTTTCCCTATACAAATATTATTTTTGATTAGGTATCATTTACAAAAATATTTGGATCAATATTAAATTTTTATATATAAAAAATATTTAGATCAATAATAGATTTTTTTCCCGTATACAGACTTCATTTTTGTTTAGGTATCATTTACAATAATATTTGGACAAATAATAAATTTCGTATATAAAAATATTTATATCAATAGTAGATTTTTCCCCGTATATCATTTTTGAATAAAAAATATTTTGATCAAATATAACATTTTTCGTAAATAATAGATTTTTTTCCGTATACAAATATTATTTTTATTTAGGTATCATTTACAAAAATATTTGAATCAATATTAAATTTTCGTATATAAAAATATTATATCAATAATAGATTTTTCCCGTATACTATTTTTGGATCAAAAATATTTGATCATAAATATCATTTCTCGTATATAAAAATATTTAGATCAATGATAAATTTTTTTTCCGTATACAGACTTCATTTTTGTTTAGGTATCATTTACAAAAATATTTAAATGAATAGTAGATTTTTCCCTGTATAATATTTTTGAATATAAAATATTTGGATCATAAATACAATTTTTGGTAAATAATAGATTTTTTCCGTATACAACTATTATTTTTATTTAGATATCATTTTACAAAAATATTTAGATCAATATTAAATTTTTGTATATAAAAATATTTAGATCAATAATAGATTTTTTTGAATAAATTTTTTCCGTATACCATTTTGACTAAAAAATATTTCGATCATAAATACCATTTTTCGTATATAAATATATATATATATATATATATATATATATATATATATATATATATATATATATATATATATATATATATATATATATATATATATATATATATATATATATATATATATATTGGAACAAAAAAGTGAGAAAGTGATGAAAGAGAACAAAAATAGAGAATTTTTTTTGGAAGAAAAAAGTGAGAAAGTGATGAAAGAGAACAAAAATAGAGAATTTTTTTTGGAAGAAAAAAGTGAGAAAGTGATGAAAGAGAACAAAAATAGAGAATAGAGAGAGATTTGTTAAGTTTGATAAAATATAAGGGTTGTATTATTTTAATAATAAAATTAAGAACTTTATTGTACAAAGACCAAATAATCACAATTTTAATGTGGTGTCAAAAAATCAAATAAGAGTATTTTTGACTTTTCCACAACCATTAATTCTTATATTATAGATTGTTGGGGGAGTTTGGTGACCACGTTTAATTTTTTTATTTATTATATTAATATTATATATTACATTAATATTGATTTGTTGTTTTTTTCTTTAGTAGTTTAATTTTTAATTTTTTTAATTAGCTGTTTAGTTTTTTTATTATTTTATTTGCATTAAATTTATTATTTTATCGTGCTTTTCTAATATTAATAAAAAATATAATTAAATTAAATTGGTTCATATTTTTTAAATTAAAATCAAACCACTTATATTTAATCTTCAAATCAAGTGAATTTTTACCTTATAAATTTATATAACAATTTTATCTTGACTTATTCGGAATAAGCATGATCCAACTCATTTGGAAGATTATGTGTGTAATGTTTTAAAATTTTCAATGAAATTAACAAGTTTCGGTATTCTCTATCCAATTTTCTCTTTTCATTCTTTTGAGTCTTTGGCTCCTATTCACAAATCCTTTAGCATATGTCACCCGAGATTCTGAGCTTAGGACCTATGAAGAAGCTTACAAAGATGAACATTGGCAAAGAACTATGAACTCTGAATTAAAATCAAACCACTTATATTTAATCTTCAAATCAAGTGAATTTTTACCTTATAAATTTATATAACAATTTTATCTTGACTTATTCGGAATAAGCATGATCCAACTCATTTGGAAGATTATGTGTGTAATGTTTTAAAATTTTCAATGAAATTAACAAGTTCCGGTATTCTCTATCCAATTTTCTCTTTTCATTCTTTTGAGTCTTTGGCTCCTATTCACAAATCCTTTAGCATATGTCACCCGAGATTCTGAGCTTAGGACCTATGAAGAAGCTTACGAAGATGAACATCGGCAAAGAACTATGAACTCTGAATTAGAGGAATTAGCCAACAATATATTTGAAGGTTTGTTGATCTACCACCTAATGTTAAAATTATTGGGAGAATATGGTCTATAAAATCAAGCATAAGGATGATATCTCTATAAAGAGGTACAAGATAAGATTGGTTGCAAATGGTTATGGTCAAATTCAGGGAGGAAGTTTTTTTACACTTTCTCACTAGTGGCAAAGTTAGGTTTTTTCTTTACCCACCTCCCTATGGGGGTCACCCCCAGCGAAATCCCCAACTTACCCCTGCTTCGGAGATTCATCTCCGAAGTAATTTTTTTAAAGATTTTTTTAGACTTCGGAAATGCATTTCCGAAAACACCAAAAATTGGTGTTTTCGGAGATGCATTTCCGAAATGCATGAAAATTCAGTTATTTTCTACAATCAGGTAATATTTCGGAAAAGTGTTCATATACCATCAAAATCAAACCCAAAACAAACCCAAACCCTCTCCAAAACTTCCATCAAAATCAAACCATTTTTCGTCTCTTAATTATTCACCATTACAGGACAAAAATTGTAATCGCATTGATAGTAAATTGGGAAGTCTCTTAATTATTTACCATTACAGGAAAAAAATTGTAATCGCAATGATAGTAAATTGGGAAGTCTCTTAAATGATAGTAAATGTAGAACGAGTTGTAATCAACCTGATTTGAAATTTCGAAGTGCCTTTTCTTTCTCCCCCACCACTCTCAGACGGTTACCTTCTAAGAAATGTGGTAACACTTTCCTACTTAAAAGCCTGCTTTCTCACCCATTTTTCTTTCAATCACATCCAAAATCATTTTCGATCTTTACTCTTTTCCTCTACTCACACATTTTCTCTCTCTTGTAACCGCTTTCATCACAATGTCTCGCCGCGGTCGAGGAAACCATCCCGAAAATTGCCGGAGTCAACCATCTCCTGCACATTCTCAACAATCATCCGTCAATGCTGCAGGATCAGGTCGTGGTAGTGGTGGCCGTGGCTCTCGCGGTGGACGTACCGCCGGTTCTTCCTCCTCCGGACATCCACCTCCTCCGGATGCATCCATCTGTTGCAGCGCCAGTTGTTACTCCATCTGTTGCTGCGCCGGATGCTTCCTCGAGTTCGGCTCCGATTTCCATTGAGAGCCTGACTGCCGAAGTTAAACAGAAGGCTACTCTAGAGTCGGCTCCGTCGTCTCAGAAGGCGGTTAGGTTCCCTAACCGACCTGGTTACGGTCAATTGGGAAGGAAAATTCAAGTTTGTGCTAATCATAATGAGTTGCGAGTGGCTGGTAAGGATCTACACCACTATGATGTAAGTATAGTTTGCTCATAAGTTTTTTGAACTTTAAGTGTATAGTTTTTGTTGTTGTTTATTACGTTGGTAAGTTACAATGTGGTACGAATTTCTAGAGGATCAGGACTTTCTAACCTGTTGCAGCGTCTCCTCCATCGTCTTTCTAACCTCATTCTTTTATCATCAGGATCAGGACTTTTCAAATTCCCACTCATATGAGAATCAATCGGGTTAAACTTAACTAAAGCACGCCTCATTGACTGTGCCCATGTACATTCTGTCCCAGACCTTATTTCGGAAGTTCATTTCCGAATTCTTCAAAGGGGGGTGAATTCGGAGATGAACTTCCGAATACACCAATTTTCTGGAAAACAACTTTATTTCGGAAATACATTTCCGGAATCAGTGTTTTTCATTAAAAAAACACGTTTTCGGAAATACATTTCCGAAAACACCTTTTTTTTCCAATAAAAGCACTTTTTCGGAGATGTATTTCCGAAACAGGGGGTATTTTGGTAAATTCACCCGAGGTGACCAAGAAGGTTAGGAGGTGGGTAAAGAAATTCTCCAAAGTTATCAACAATTGGAGTTTTGCTTGCAATAACTTCCATCAGGAATTGGATTTTTCAATAATTGGATGCGAACAATGCATTCTTGCATAGAGATTTAGTAGAGAATGTATACATGATTTTGCTTTAAGGAATCACATGTGACAAACTATATCAGACGTGTAAATCGATTAATAGCTTATGTTGCTTGATGCAGGCCCGCGCGAAGTGATATGATAAGCTCACTTCTTACTCCATGTTTACTCTCAAAAGGGACAATCACATCACTGTCGTAATAGTACATGTTGGTGACATTATAATGCTAGGAATATCCCTATATGAGTTGGACCAAATCAAATGTATTTCAGACAACAATTTTAAAATTATAAACTTACGAATCTCGAAATACTTTATTGATCTGGAGGTGGCACACTCAAAGAAAGACATTGTTGTTTCATAAAGGCAGACATTTCTTCTTATAGAAGACTCATTGAAAGACTGATATACTTGAAAAGTTTGGTTAAGAAGCAAGCATAACTGCAAATCCTCTAAAAACCAACTAACTTTCCTTTTATATAACTATTTTTGAAAGTTAGGTAAAACTTTCTATTTTTAGCTTTTCAATAAGTTTTACAAACAATTGAGATTAGCTAGATGGTTTGTTTGCAAAACTTTATATGTGAATTGATCATAAGCCTTTTCACATTAATAACAAAATCTGCAACTTTTATTCCAATCTTTCATGTTGAGTTCAATATTACAAACATAGACACCTAAAACTAAAACTAAGTTATGAAGCTTAAATCTGAAAAGCAGTTATTCTAACAAACACAAACAGAAGAAGCTTAGTTTTATTTGGCACCAATGTATTAAAAAGACACAATTCAAAATGATTGCAATTTACAAAGGTAATTTTCCTCATTTTTAATGCATCACAAAAATATTCAGATAAAAAAAATCTCAAATCATCTTAATGGTGTACCCATTCTTGACAAAAACCTCAAATAATGTACCTAGTAATAATGCTATTAAGTAATCATTACAAAACTAAACATAATCTAAATTTAATTGTAAAAAATGTATTTTTTTAATAAAAAAATTAGATATATTTTACGTGCCTGAGATTAATTTTTTGAATCAGATAGAATTGTGGTAGCAAAATTTCACTCTCAACAAAATAAAATAAAAAGCATTTTAAGTGGTAAGTAAACCAAAGTCAAAATCAGAAAATAATAATAATAATAATAAATAAATAAATAAACAAAAAAAAAAAGAAGAAAATAAGAAAAGTCCGTGGTAGGAAGATTTTTGCGTGACGGAAAATGAGTGGCCAAAACATGCATTTGTGTGGTGAGTAGAGCTCATTCTTTGTTGTGTGTTTTTTGATACTTTGATTCTTCCAATAATACCAACCTCAACCGCTTAACGGCATTCACATATCTCTACCTTCCTTCCTTTTTCTTCACATACACTCAAAGATACCAAAGAATCTTCCCTCTTCTCATTTCTATTTCTATTTCTATTCTTCCATTTTTCAAATCACTATAACAACAACAAACCTCAAAAACACTAACAAAAAAACATTAACACACATAGAAAGAAAAAGAAAATGAGAGCAATAAATTCACATGTTGTCTTAATTGATCTTCACACCACCTCATGGCAAAGAAACACCTCCACCACCACCAAAAACAACAACAGCAACAAACACTTTCTATTTCCGACTCCTCTCATTCACCGTTCAAGAGGACCCAAACCGATTCGATCCTTTAAACCATATCCATCTTCTCCCCAAATTCGGCGTCCGTCTGATCGATTCCCAATCGGGAATGGATCAGCGCCGGTGGTTTCGCAAACCGGAACCACCATTGAGCTTGATATGTTTCTGGAGCTTCTTCCTCTTGAGATGAGGAGGGAATTGTATAAGCATAGGGAGATTGGAGGTTTGATTGAGGTTGTTATGGATTTAGGGAGAAAGCCTCTTGCTAGGTTTCCTTCTGGTGATTGGGTTATTTCTCAACAACCTATTAACCAGAATGATTTACAACACGCCATTTCCAAGGTACATCCCTATAATCAATTTAATTAAGTGCTTTATAGTATAAGCACTTATACTAAATTACCTAATAAAAATGAATAAATGAGATGTCGTGAGTTTGAACCAGCATCCGCTGACAGTTAGACAGTTAGGCAGTTAGATATCTCTGCACAATTACCAGTTGAGTTGACTTAACCATAATTAAACCTAGTTTGATAGCTGTAATTGATTTGTTTATTGAGAAATTGTTTTATATTGTGATTATTAAACTCTGTGGATTTTTTATGTGGGGTCCAAAGGCTTTATTAAATTTAGATTGTAATAAATTAATCCATGATAGTGTGTCATTGATAGTTTGTGCTATGCTAGGGAATTGACTGATAAATATGTAAATCTATTGGTTTTTGTTTTGTTTAATGTTATAGGTTGGTGAGTTTTCTGATGACAACCGATCGGGAATTGATAGCTCTTTGCATCGAATAAGTGCGATTCGGAACCGTCAAATGCAGATCATTGGACTTACTTGTCGTGTTGGTCGAGCGGTGAGTGGCAGTGCTGAAATTATACGTGATCTGGTTGAGGGAGGAGGTTCTATATTGGTTATTGGACCTCCTGGTGTTGGTAAAACTACCTTAATCAGGTCAAGTTTTTTTCGTATTTTTTTTCTTTCTGTATGTTGAAATGGTTTACTATACAAATGCCACTGAAATGTGTTTGTTTTTTCGTTTTCTTACCTCGCAATAATATCTGAAAAAGCTTTGCTTGTGCAGAGAGACTGCTAGGATGCTGGCAGATGAGTTCAAGAAGCGCGTTGTAATAGTTGATACATCGAATGAAATTGGAGGTGATGGAGATGTTCCTCATGCAGGCATAGGAAGGGCAAGGAGGATGCAAGTTCCAAATGTGAATATGCAGCATAGTGTTAGTACTAAACTTAGTCATTTGGCATAATCGAGTACTTCATATTTATGTAAAATGTTGTTGTAAATTTGCAATCTAATATTTGATGATGCCGTTTTGTCTATTTGTGCAGGTTATGATTGAAGCGGTTGAGAATCATATGCCTCAAACCATTATAATTGATGAAATTGGAACAGAACTTGAAGCATTAGCAGCAAGTACCATTGCTCAAAGAGGAGTTCAATTGGTAGGAACAGCACATGGAACAACCATTGACAGCATAATGAAAAATCCTTATCTTCAGATCCTTGTCGGTGGCATAGAGGTCCAAACTCCGAAGCTACTTTTTTTATTCTCTTTCAAGTTTATAATGAATAATGGTTGATTAAAGGTCTGTTTGGATAAACATCTTATTTGCAGCTTATAGCATAAAAGGTTATCAAAATAAGTGTTTATGAACAACCTTGCATAAATTATTTTTATAACAAAACGGGGCCCTAAAAGATAATCTGATTTGGAAAGGTTGCCCAAACTGTGTCACAAAATTTATGTCAGTAGATAAACTCAAGTAAGTCAATCCAAACAGATTCTAAATAGATCCATCCGTTCCGTCCCTGCCTTCTTTCAAAAATCTAGTCAATCTAAATTTTTTGTAGCAATCTAAATTAAATATGTATAGGGGGTTTGTCCATATAATGATGTTTATCGATCATTTATTTGAATAGAGTGTAACCCTTGGGGACGAGGAAGCCAGGAAAAGGAAAGTGCAGAAGACGGTTCTTGAAAGGAAAGGACCTCCTACATTTACGTGCGCAGTTGAGATGATATCGAAAACTGAGTGCCGTATTCATCGTAGATTAGATGCAACCGTGGATGCCATTTTAGCCGGTATTCCTCATTTTCTATAATGGAATGTCTTACTTCATATCTTATTTAGTTATTTGGATTGTAATTTGATTCAAAAACTTTGTTGCAGGAAAACCTCCGGTATTTGAATTCCGTCATTGGGATGATTTTGCCAATGATTCGGCGAAGCATGCTCCAATACTTGAAAAAATACCTGAAAAAAGTCATGAAGAAACACCTGATTTAAATCTAAATTTAAACTTAACTAACAATAATACCATGAGTTTTGACAGAGAGTATGGTGAGGATGATAAATACTACTCTCCAACTCGATTCAATAAATGGCGTAATAATCGATCTGTGATCAAGAGGAGTTCGCCAATGCAAGTGTACACTTGCAATGTAATAATGGATCTGTCTCATTTTCCATTAGCAAATTTCATATAATGCTTCTTATTTTATTTCTAACCTTGCGCTATTTTTCTTGTTCGATGAATTTAGATGCTTGAAGCTGATCTACACCAAGTAACAAAAGTGATGGGGTTTGAAGATTTACTAGAGATAACCGATGACATTGGAAGTGCTGATGCAATTCTCGCATCCAGTTCTGAGTTACGACAGAATCCATGGATCCGTGGTGCAGCAAAATTCCACCAGTTACCTGTATTTGTTCTCAAGGTGCCCTTTTGCTATAGCTACTCCCTTTAAGTCGCTGCTTTGACGCAGTCTCCTTTTGCCTTATACGAAATTTTGTTCCTCACTTGCAGTCCAATACCATGGCACGGATGTTAAAGGCCATAAAAATGATCCTCGGGCTAGAATCCCTTGGACCCATGACAAAGAAGCCATCAAATGATGAATCTCCGGATATTGAAATTGAGGATGAAGAACCAAAACGAAAACCATCTCTGGAAGAGATTGATGCCTTGGAGGTACCGCCTTTTTCTGATAAACCGCTTTTGTGTTAAACTGTGTTTGAATCCGAGAAAAACATGTTGCCAATGTTATTATTATGTTTTAAAATTTCTTGCACTCATATTGCAGGAGGTTCGGCTAGCAATAGAGTACATAGTGATTCCTGGTGGAGAGGCCGTGGAACTTCTTCCGAGACGTTCTGAAATTATCGACAGGCAGCTTGAACTAGTGCAAAGTTATCAGTTAGCTGCTGAAAAGTCAGGTACTGATCAAAACACGAGGTTGCAGATTCTTCCCTTGAGGGTTAGTGCCAAAAAATCCTCGAAAACCGGTTCTGTTTCTCGCAAGAAAAAAAGTTCTACCTCAGAAGCTTCTGCTGGTGTTGTTGGTGGTAGCAATGGTAGCAGTGTCTCTAGGCTTCCTATTTTACCAGAATGATTCAAAGGTTTCTCCCATTCTAACATGTTTCCCTCCATTGGTTTGTACATGTATGTATGTAATAACATGTACAGTCATGCAATACAAGTGGTGTCAAACTGTAAATAATTTTTAGTATTTTGTTCATCCACAGAAAATATAATGATTTCACTTCTGAATTCATGTTGAATCATACAAGCTCTGTGATAAGCATTAAAAATTATCAATATAAAATTAAAAGTAATATTTCTTTTAATAGGTCCACGGAGTGCCACTTCAATAGTAGAAGTTTAATTAAATATGGCTTACAAACACTCCTTTAGGAAGACAAAAAGAATTACTAACTTTTATAGGAAGCAAAATGATTTCATTTCACTATTAATCAAATGGAAAATGAAATTTTGGAATAGTGCAGCACATAAATGGGCTAGCTTTAGATATGGATATGAAAGGCAATGGGTAGCATTTAGGCTTTGTAATGGAAATCTGAAAATATTCTCCTAAATTTAGAAGTATATTTTTGGAAGTATTCATCTCACACCAAAAAAATATTTTACTAGAGTCACACCCTTATTTTTTTTCAAAAATTAGTCTCAGTTATCTTCGAACAAATCTTTTCAATGATTTTGTTCATTTAACAATTCAGTGACATTTAGTAAAATACCATATTACATATATTTTTCAACTCAATGACTATTCTGGAAGTGTATTTTTAGAAATACAAACAACACTAAGCTTTATCCTACTAGATGGGGTCGGCTACATGAATCAACTTTCGTCATAATTTTCTATCAATGACCATGATGTTATCAAAATCATTAATTTCGAGATCTTTCTTAATAACTTCTCTTATAGTCTTGTTAGGTCTTCCTCTTCCTCGAATTGTTTGTCTTCTCTCCATCTGATTTACTTCCTTACTACATAATCTACATGTCTTCTCTCTACGTTGAAACCACCTAAGTCTATTTTCCATCATCTTCTCTACTATAGGCACTATTCTAACACTCTCTTTAATATTTTCATTTTTAATTTTATCCTCTCGAGTCTTACCACACACCCACCGCAACATCTGCATCTTTGTTACACTTACTTATTCTCGTGTTGTTTCTTAATCGCCTAACATTCTATCCCATACAAAATCATAGGTTTTACTGCAGTTCGACAAAACTTTCCCTTCAGCTTGAGCGATACTTTTGCATCACATAAAACACCTTATGCCTTTCTCCATTTCAATCACACATCTTGAATTTGATAGTTTACACCCCCTTCTATTTCTCCATCATTTTACATTACGGACTCAAAAATTTTAATAAAACACTAGCTTGCATGTTTGCTTCACTCATTATCAAAAACACCATTTCTTCTTCAAACCATATCAAAATCTCCCTCCACACTCAATCAACTTTTCTAGTTCAAAACAAAATTTGTGTCTTTTTTCACATCAAAAGGGGGAAAAAAGTTGGAATTTAAGGTAGTTTAAATGTATTTTCTTTCTCATTACTCACGTTAATTTGGTTTTGAGTCTAAAAAATGAATGTAGTGTCCGAAAATGAAATTTTTGGATTTGTGATGAAAGTCATCCGAAACTCTATTTTTAGAATAGTTTAGAGTTAAGTTTGGCCAGGTTTTGAATAATTGTTGTTATGATTGACCTTAGATATGGTGCACCCTAATGTTGTCCTCAAACCTATTGTGTCTACAGATGTCAAACCGGTTGATGTCAAGGTAGATATTGGCAAACAATTTACAAATGAACAAGAGTTTATTGTTCGTGATCATATGCTTTAATGAATGCACATGAAGACTGTCAAATTGGGGTTCGACGTTGTAATTGAAGGTTGGATAATGGTTTAGATAAAAGACTTGCATTTATAACTCTAAGATCCGAAAGCAGTGGCAAGTACAAGTTAAAATGAGATAACTTCGAAACGAGGAAATGTAAGTGTTCTATTAAGTTGCGCAGGTATCTTGTGGCGAATAATACATGGAGATTTAATGTAATTTGTGGTATACATAATCATGACATGTGTCACAAGTTACTCAGTCATCCCATTGCATGTCTTCTTAAGGATGAAGATAAGGAAATCACTTCTAACATGACATTGAACCTTGAAACTTTGAAATGGGAAAGACCTTAAAATATCTCAAATATCAAGCAAGTTTACAATGTTCGTGCCCAATATAATAAGGAGATAAGAGGGGATAGAACTGGAATACAACAATTGTTGAAACTTTTGGATGATAACCATTATGTATCTGGGTACAGAGTGTGCGGGGATGGAAAAATTATTCGAGATATATTTTAGAGTCATCCTGATTCCATAAATTTGTCCAACATCTTTCTCACTGTACTTATTGTTAACTCAAAGTAACGTTGTACATTTAGAAAGACGTACAATCTTCCATGTGCTTGTTTAATTTCAAAGAAGGCAAAATTTGATAGCCCAATACAAATGGATGAGGTTTACACCATTGAAAAAGGGGTCCGGTTTGATGATGATGGTGTTATAAAAGACGATAAATCGAATATATCTATCTTGACCGAATGGGAAGTGGTTCAAGAGAGATTTTTGAAAGTCGATGATTGATGGGAAATTAACACACAATAATAAACTAATAAGCAACATATACAACATCCCCCAAACTCGAAAAAAACTATGAGGATCAATAACAAATATATGACAATAAATAGAACAAATAAAGGCACTAGAGAACACCAATATTTGGACATGGAAAACTCTCAATGTGAGAGTAAAAAATCAAGGGTCATCTAGACCAGAGAAATAACTCCACTATAATCAAATAGGGGTACAATAGAGTATTAAAGTGATTCAGAAATTAATGATAACAACAGCAAAATCATAAAATAAACTAACTTACAAATAAGAAGCAAGAAGCTGAAAATACCCATATTAGTAGCTTTAGAGCAAAACCAATATCTCTCAGCTCATAATTCTTTTTTAAGATCTGAACGATTAAAAGGTAAACAAAGAATGTGAATAAAGTTAAGTATCTTTTGATTTGAACTTAACCTTAGTAAGGACAACACAAAGCATAATCGAAACTTTGGATAGCAATGCTTTAAACCTTTATCCTTAGTGATTAGACTGGTGTTAAACATACTTTTTAATGGTTCTTCGCCCACATCTTTTGCCTAGTACTATTTATGGTCATGTCCTTTTCATGTTTCATACATTTTTCGTGAGAGAATCTTCAGTTCTTACTTTGATTATTAATATATATAAACTATTTAATATATTAATTATTAATATTTTAACTATTAAATTTATCAACTATTAATATTTCAAATATTAATAGTTGAAGTATTTTAAAAAATTTCAACACAAAATATTTTGATAATTGAAATATTAAATAGTTAAAATATTTAACTATATTTAATATTTTAAACAAAACTTAAAGTTAGTATATAAAAGACAATTTACTATCACTAAACTATAATATTTGCTGATATATACCCGTGCATCATACATAAGAAACAAATAACGCATGTGGTTTAGTTGAAATGCAAGAAAGCAATGAGCTAGAGGAAGAGGGTTCGAAATCCATCCACACTTTTTCAAATGTTATCATATAACACTTATAGTGACCAAAAAAAAAAAATACAAGTTTACGTGGAATTATTAAATATTAAAAAATAAAAAGAAAATAAAAAGTTCGCCCCGTCAGTATCGTTAACCACACAAACATTTTTTAATATAATTTTAACGTTAAAGACTAACACCAATAGAAAAAAGACATATAAGCCAAAAAAAATTATTATAATTTTCTATGTGGCCACCCCTAATAGCACACATATCAATTATAATTTTCTATTGAAAAATAATATGAATTATCTCTATGAATTATATTCATGATTATATAATCAAACCATACATATAATGCCAATTAACATTAACGTTTATATATATTTTCATTTTTTCCGTATTACTAATAACGCCGTAACTCCGCAAATCATGATATAAATTAGAGGTGGCAAAACGGGTCGCCCGCCCCGCCTTATGCCCGCTAAAAAATGAGCGGGGCAGGCATGCCCGCCAAATAAAATGGACATAAAAGTTATGCCCGCCCCGCCAAGATGGCGGGTTGGCGGGCGGCGGGCTTACCCGCCTATTTTTATTTATATTTTTTTTAATAGATTAATAGGCTTTTTTTACGTTTTAATTAAATTTTTCACTTATTTTTTAAAACAATTTTTTATAAAAGTAATTTTTTAACAAATTTACTTAAAAAATATTACATATATTTATAAATAAATATATAAAATAAACCATCAAGAATTGCAATTACTAGAATTAACTAAAAAAGAGTGAATTTTGGAAGAGGAGTGGGCTTTGGCGGGGCGGGTATGGTGGGCGGCGGGTTTTGGCGAGCGGCGAGCCTAAAATCCAAACCCAACCCGCCTTGTTTTGGCGGGTGCGCGAGCGGCCCGGCAGGCCCTGGCCCGTTTTGCCACCCCTAATATAAACATATGATAGAACAAAAATATATTACCATACATACATATTAGAACATACACAGTGCACTTTTTATATTTTAGCAATGGTGCTAATTTTTTACGTTTAGTTTTCAACATTTATATGAAATCACATTACATGACCGCATTAACCAATTTAAATTATTATTCGAATTAATTAATCATTAATTTTTTTTTTAATAAGCAATTTGTACCTAGCGGGTTTCGAACCTGAGACATTAAGAGGAGCACACTCTCAAGACCCAAGCGTTTCACCGCTATTAATTAATCATTAATGAAAAATCATAATATCGGTGACCACACTCTGATACTAGCTGCTAAATTTTTTTTATATTATAATTTTTACTGTACTCTAATTTCTATGAGAATCAATAAAATATACTTGATTCCTTGTTGCCGATTCTTGTTTGATTATTGATTTCTTAATTTAAATTCTTCTCTTCTTTCTTTCTTTCTTTCTTCTTCTTTTATCATGTGTATCTTTGATGATAAAAATAGTATTTTATTTAAAACTAAAGCCTCGATTGTCAGAAATACTATAAGATTGTTAAAATAAATTATTGTATCGAGACTATAATCATGAATGAATCATTTTCCTTAGAGTATTTCATGCACTCTCAAGTTATCTTAGAATCAACGCGCGGGAATACCTAGAATAATTCAACATATTTCGAGTTTGCGTAAGACTGGTGAAAACTTGAATGTAGAGAAGATGAAATCTAAAATTTGTAGTGAAGAGGATGTACTTTTTTATTGTGTTTTTTATGAATATGAAATTATGAATTTATAGGCCAATTAATATTGTTTCACAAGGTTGTGATCCTCGATGAAACTCACCGTTTCAGCAACATTTTTTGTTGAATGTTACAACTTTTCGCTTACTGCAATTCACAAAGTGTTAGTTATTTGTGAATTATAATGACTATTAATTATAATTAGCTTGTTTAACAACATATATGTTTCTGATGTGCAACATAAGATAGTGATGGCTAGACATAATCTCAATAGGGCTCACAATGAGCTTATGAATAACAGGATGTTTGGGCAGAACATTGAGGAGGTAAGAAACCTGACTAAAGAGATTATTAAGTGGAATGCTACGAAGGAAAAAATGATTTTACAAAGAACTAAGATTGATTGGCTTAGAATGGGGGATGAGAATAATGCTTTTTTTCATGCATACCTCAAGACTAAGCATAATGCTAAAAGCATGAGGGTTATCCAAAAAGTTGATGGCACCATCCTTACTTAGAAAAATATTGAGCAGGAGATTATTGATTTTTATGGGAATCTTATGGGGAAAGCTAACCATAGATTGGCTCATATTGATATTGAAGCTTTGAGAAATGGTAATCAGATTAGCATGGATTAGAGGGAGTATCTTGTGAGCCAAGTTACAGTTAAGGAGATTAAGTTAGCTTTACATGCCATTGGTGATTTGAAAGCTCCAAGAGTTTATGGATATGGTGCTAAGTTATTAAGGCTCTAGTTGGCACATTATTAAGGCGGATGTTATTGCATCCATATTTGAATTCTTTGAACGGGACAGGAACTACAAGGCTTTCAATAAAATCGTGGTTACTATGATTCCTAAGACTGAGGATGCAAAGTTTGTTAAAGACTACAAACCTATAGCAGGGTGCACCATATTTTACAAAATTATTTCAAATATAATGATAGATAAATTGGGTAAGGTTCTTCAAAGTACCATTAGCTTGTGTCAACAATCTTTTGTGCCATGGCAAGTTATTCATAACCATATCATGTTTGCTTATGAACTTCTCAAAGGGTATTCCAAGAAGGGAGGCACCCCTAGGTGCATGATTCAATTAGATATGCAGAAAGCCTATGATATGATTTATTGACATGCCATGGAGAGTGTCCTGCATGAGATTTGGATGCCTAAAATGTTTACTAGCTGGATTACGATTGTTGTAACACCTATTTCGTATGTGTTTGCTGTTAGTTGTGGGATTTTAGATACTATGTAGGCTAAAAGAGGCATTAGGCAAAGAGATCCAATATTCCTATTGCTCTTTGTTATTATGATGGAATATTTGAACAAACTGCTTGTCAAAATAGAGAAAAATCACAACTTTAATCATCATGCCAAGTGTCAACAATTGGCCCTCACTAACCTCACCTTTGCTGAATATGTTCTGCTTTTTTGTAGAGGAGACATTAAATCTGTTGAGATGATGTTAGATATAGTTAAGAAGTTTTATGTTTCCATAAGTTTGATTGTGAATCCCAATAAATGTAAAATTTACTTTGGAGGTATTTATAAGATGGAGCTAAAAGAGACTACTGCTTTTGAAGAGGGGGCATTTACCTGTTAGATACCTAGGGGTTTCTTTAACAATTAAGAAACTCAATATTAATCATTATCTTCCTCTTATTGACAGGATTATGGGTAGGATTCGACACTGGACTTTTAGGCTTTTGAGCTATGATGGCAAAATCCATCTTGTGAAGAGTATCACATTCGCCATTACTTAGTATTGGATGCAGTGTCTGCTTATACCATAATTTGTTCTTAAGAAGATTGATGATATGTGTAGAACATTTATTTGGACTCGCAATCATGAATTGAGTAGAAAAAGCCTAGTGGCTTGGAAGAAAGTGTGTAGTCCTTAAAGACAAGGAGGTCTTAACATCTTCAATTTGGCTATTTGAAACAAGGTGACCATGATAAAGTGCCTTTGGAACCGTTGTAAAAAGTTAAACAATCTTTGGGTTAAATGGTTGCATGTGCATTATTTGAAAGGCAAGAACATGATGAATATTGTAGCTGACACTAATTGCTCTTGGGTTATAAAATATATCTTAAATCTTATAGAGTAGATAAGTCAAGTCCAACAAACTTGGGATGCTTTGCTAAATAGTAAAAAATTCTCTATGAAGGTTTTGTATGATGCTTTGATAGATGATAATAGTCGCGTGCCTTGGAGATTATTGTTTAAAGGTAATAATGCGGGGCAAAGAGCTTTGCATACCTTTTGGCTTGTTTGCCATGGCAAGTTGGCGACAAAGGATAGACTTAAGCGCTTTGGGATGATATAAGATAGTGTTTGCAATTTATGTAAGTCTGCTGACGAATCTATAAACACTTATTTTTTGAGTGCAAGATGACTAATGACATTTGGAAAAATATCCTCGACTGGTTGGATGTGCCTCATTAACCCAAATGTTGGCCTGAGGAAATTAGATGGATTATGGAGTATACTACAAGAAAAGGTTGGAAAGCTAGCCTCATGAAACTTGCTATCACTGAAACTGTTTAGCTCTACAGAAATGAAGTCGCTTTTAGAAATGATGTCCATAGCAATACTTAAGATAAAATTATAGAGAATATAGTGTATAGAGGACGAAATTCTAAAAAGCTTAGACAACATACATCAAAATTGATGTTATATGGTGTCTTTGCTTTCTTGTTTGTCGTGATTGAGGGCTGGATTTGTGAGATCGTCATGTATTTTGTTGATTTTTTTAGTTAATATAACTCTTATTTGATTTAAAAAAATAATTAAAAAGTACTTTTAATTTAAAAGAAAAATTAAAAAGGTAGTTGCGTATATAATTTGAGAAGAAGCGTGTATTTTAATAATAATAAATTCGTCACTTGTTCATACTACTATAAAACTTTTTAAATAAACTCAATAATTAAATAAAAATAAATTTAGTAAAATTTATATCACGTCACGAGATATATTTTACACACCTCACCTACCTTAAAGGGTGACACATCCAACAACTCTCCAAAATACTAATACGAGCGTTGGTTTTGGAATCTTCACACTCCTCCAACCTTCAACCTCAAGGGTTTCCTTCAAAACCCTAATTTTCCAAAAATCACTCATTCGTAAGCATCTCAATTTTCATCTTCTATAACATTTCTCTCTCTCTACATTTTCGATTCATTGATTCATAATTCTCTGAATTCAGGATTCAACGTGTTCTTGCGATAATTGAGAGTCAGTGATGTCTGGAAAAGAAGATAATCGAATCTTTGTTGGTGGATTGGGTTGGGACGTTACCGAACGTCAGCTGGAACATGCTTTTGATCGTTACGGCAAGATTCTTGAATGCCAGGTACCTTTTTTCACCAATTCCATATCCCTAATTTGTTTTCTCGGATGAATTTGCGAATTGTTTTTGAAAAATCAATTGTTGCAGCTGTAGGAAATGTTGTCACAGGGGATTTTTTTATGGTTGAATTCTTCACTAATTTTTTCACCTGTTTTTTTTTTTTGTCTTTCTGGAATGCTGGTTCTGAGGTTTTGATGTTTGAGATTTGGTATATGGGTTGTTTAACTGATGTTTTAGCAGAGTTACTTCTTCGTTGTCGGATTCGCTGATAAAATAGTAGCTTGTTGTGGTAAAGGTAGAGCTCAAGCTGGAAATTAGTATGGGTTACATTTGTTGAATCAAGTGCAATAAGAGTAGCCAAGGGAATGTCAGACTGGCCTGTCTGCTAACTTTCCGAGTGAAAAATCTGCTCCGCGCATAAGGTTCATTAGTGATAAATTTTTTATTATTTGGAAGGAATATATGGCAGTAAGATTGGGCTGAAAACTGGACAGAGTTGATATGGTATCGGAGTATGCTTTGCTGTATCTGTTTGTTGAAATCAAAGAATCTGTGTCTTGTCTGTTCTTTCGCTTCCTTCCTCTTCTACTAGTAAACCTATATGCGATGGTGATACTGATGACTACTAGTCGGGTGTGAAAAACTTCTTATGCTGGACATTCCCTGTTTTGATATAACTCTAGGGAATTAAAACAAGCTATTAAAGGCTGCTGTCTCACATTCTGTCGTTTCAAAAGTAAAAAACAGAAAATTTCCCTTATAGTGTATGCCCATTTCTTTAGTTGTAGAGGCATGGGTAATAGAGTTTCCATCTTATGAAATGACAACAAATTCGGTAAGGTGGCATTTCTCGTGGTCCTGAAATATGGAAAGGTTCCGATACATCATGCAAAGTATACATGGGGCGGTGTTCGCGGGCTGTAGTTGTGATACTCAGTAGATCAGTAAAAGTACTTTGTTAAATGAGTTGAAGAAGTCTTACTTATTTGCCTCGGTGCAGTATTTAAATCTTGCTGCACCTTTGTCAGTGTAGGATACTTTCTCAGTGTAATGCAAAGCCTAGTTGTTTGGTCATTTTGTGTCTGCTTGATTTCATTTCTTTTGTTACATATACTTTTTTGAACTTTCTGCAACCCATAGACCATATAACACCAAGAGGACCTGTGAGTACTTGGTGCTTCTGAGCTCAAAATTTTCAAGTCCAGAGCCTTGGGATCAAAGACAGTTGCTGTTTGGATAGTGAATTCCTCTCTTCATACTGAGAAACTGTATCTCACCAGTTGTTCTAGCATTCTAGCTAACATTGAAGGCTGAATGATTTCTTTCTTTTTTGATTTAGTCGTTACTTTCTACATCGGAATAGATTTGACTGATTGGAAAGGTTTCCTTTGGTTTTGCTTTTATCATTGTAGTTTTAAATAAAGAATCCATATCTGCATGAGTATTGTTTTCTGCCAAAATGCGGGTGTGTTCAATAAGTGAGCTAAGGGGCGGCAGAAGTGCATATTAAGTTAGGCATATAATTGCAGTTTAATCAATACTATGCATTTGTTCGCATTTGACTCATCATATTGCCGCATAAGATTGATTATAATTTGCATCTGGGGAGGAGAATAATCACAAAAGGTCTTGGTGGGCTTAAGTGAAAGCATGATATCTACGACGAATGTAGAAAAAATCCCTGGCAGATAGTTTGTTTTGAAGAGCAATCCTCTGTGATACTCGTCATAAAATAGGAGCTGCAACTCTGGTCTGGTGACAGCGGAAACATTTGGGATTTTCTTCATATACTGTTCATTTGTGACTGCTTATTGGTTTTGTGTTAATTCTTCTGATTGAGAAAAATAATGTCATCCAACAAATTATGGTGATTTTTAATCAAGTAAGTCAGATGCTAAGCTTATGTTGGGGGATTAGATTGTTTAAAGTTAAATCATGAACCAGAATGGAACAAGTTGATATTCTTGCTCAGATTGTGGAAATGATTTTTTTAAGAGATATTTGTTGTGAAATGTGGGCTTGGGATTTCTCTGAATGACTTATCTGTATGAAAACCATTCTGGTGCTTTGTCATCAGAACACAAGTAAGTTGTCTGGTTATAATTTTCTCTATAGTTGAACGCAGTTTGCATGTGTCACATAAATAAAATACTGGAACTCCTTATTTAATGCACAACTTTCTGTGATCACAAATTTGTTTTTTTTTATTTATAAATCGAATGTCCCAGTATTTTGGATGCTTGTTTATATTAGCATCATTCTTGATAGAAATTTTTAGCTTTGCAGCAATTGCTTTACTATTTTCTTGTGTTTCTGTTATTGTGTGGGCGGTGTGTGACTGCTCGTTTAGCGGCTAATTTAAGCAATGCTGACTTAAAGTTAAACCTGTCAGTGTCTGAGAAGTATGTAAATATGTTTAGGAATTGATTCTCCAAGGTTACTTAAATTATATCTATAATTAATGGGGATGGGGGGATTAGAGATGGTATTTGAATGCAGAGAGCTTCTGAAAAGAACTGATAAATAAATCAATTTTTGAAGATGAAGGTTTTTTTTGTTGCTCGTGACATGAACTACTCTGTCTTACCTTCTACTTATATGTTGTCTTGTTTTTTCACTTCTGTATCCTCACCTTGTTTGTATGATGTGATTCTATTTTACTGATTTTGTAAATAGTTTATTTTTTATGCAAATAGCTGTCACATTTGACATTTTTTCTAATTACTCGAGTAATAGCCATAATAGCCATTTGCATCAAAAGTGGCATTGATATTTTTTTCATCATCATAAATGCAAATTAAATTGACATTAATTGTACATATTGCCATTATTTTGTATGATGTTTCAAGTGTTTTTCCTGTAGATCATGATGGAAAGGGATACAGGACGTCCTCGTGGATTTGGGTTTATTACATTTTCTGACCGTCGGGGAATGGAGGATGCAATTAAAGAAATGAATGGACGGGAAATTGGTGATCGAATCATCTCAGTCAACAAGGCACAGCCTAGGGCTGGGGGTGATGATGCAGACCAAGGGTACAGAGGTGGCTACTCTTCAGGTGGCAGGGGAAGCTATGGGGCTGGAGATAGGGTAGGACAGGATGACTGTTTCAAATGTGGGCGTCCAGGGCACTGGGCCCGAGATTGTCCTTTGGCAGGAGGAGACGGTGGTCGTGGTCGGGGCAGTGGTTCATTTTCTTCACGTCCTAGATTTGGAGGTACTGGTGGACACGGGGATCGCCTTGGTGAGCGTGAGCGGTACATCGATGACCGTTATGATGGAGGACGTTATGGGGATAGGGACCGTTTAGACAACCGAGACTACAAATATAGTGGCCGTGATCGCTATGCTAGTGACAGGTATAAACAGTTAATTGTTACTGAATTAATACTACTCTTGGTGACTTTACCATGGATTTAAAACAATAATTCAATTTAATAATTACATTTAGAGTATAAGTAAGTTTTACACAAATAAATAATTATATTTATTGTCTTAAAACTTGTTTACTTTGTGACAAGATGATAACAAATGAACAAGTGTTTATGTAAAAATTTAAATTGTGAGTGCAAAGTTATTAAAGTTATTGGACTTGCCACTTATGATGTTACTTTTCTTATTTTGCTTAATTGGTAATGTGGGCAATTAGGAAGACTGTGGTTGAATAAAGATTTGATTGTACATTGGTCTCATTTCCCATTTTAGCAATATTTATTCATTCATCATGAATGAAAATGATCTGTTACATCTCCGATCTCCTTTTGTCATTCCTTTTGTTCTATGTGTTTGTTATACTTCATTGATTTGCTGAAAATTGTACAGGTATGCAACAAGTGGAGGAGATCGATTTGCAAGTGATCGATATGGCAGTGGCTCAGACTACCCGCAAAATGGTTATGGGAAAGAAAGAGGCTATGACCGCTATGGCGGCGCTCGCGGAGGTGCTGATAGAAATGGAAATGGAATACCAGCTCGTGATGAAGGAAGAAGTTATAGGGGCAGGCCTGCTCCTTATGACCGCCCCAGCAGGGCTGCTCGGCCATCATCATTTGACCGTTACTGATTTTTAATAGTTCACGTTGATCTTTTCAGTTAGATATCCAAATGAGGAGGCAGAATTAGGGACATAGTTCTTGATTATGTAGGAACTCCTAGTTTCAGACAGCTGCTGGATAGTAGTTTGATAGTTTGTTTCTTTATTCAGATTATGTGAATTGTAACGGAGTTACTTCCCCTCATTTGTTCGACGCAAAGACACCACTCTCTTTTTAAATGCAATTGAACACGGTGGTTACTTTTTTTGGCATTTTAAACTTGCTGGTGTTGCAGCTGGTACTGTCTCAGCACCTTAGATATTACTGAAACAAGGAAAAAGGACGGTGAGTCCGGTTACCCACATTCTGTAGAAACATAAGTGAAAAAATTAAAGAAAATTATTATATCTAGATAAATATATTTAGTAAATTTTTATTAACAAAAGTAGAAAAAATAAAGAAAATTACATATTTAATAAATTATTATTAACATTAGTGAAAAAAAAAAGTTGCACTTTGTTGTTCTTGAGCTTGTGGTGGACTTATTAGAGATAATCCAGGTTAGTTAATTAGAGGTTTCGATTACAATATTAGAACCTCCAATCCAATGTCGTCCATGTTGAGTTTAGGGAGTTTTTTTATGGCTTAAAGCTTGTTTGTCACCTTATTTCCCCTTTTTTTAATTCTACCAAATCCCTCTCAAAAATATGAAATTTTATTTCAAATGATTCCATTTGCGTCATTTAGACTATGTTGGTTCATTTCAGATTATTAAATCTGAACAAACATCTTATGCGAGTTTGGATTGTACAATTCGAACAAGTGACAAACTCCATAATGCACTTACATCCAGATTCTAGAATTTAAATCTAGTGTTTTAATTGTTAAACTAAATTGATATGCATTGTTTCAGAGGCAAACATCCCTCTAGTTGATGAATTCCCTTATGCGTCCATGTTGTTGTTGTGAAAATTGACATTGTACTTCAAGTTGTCCATGTGAAAGTCTTCGATGTGAAAATTGACATTGTACCTATATGTGTGTATAATATTGATTACCGCCTACAGTTAACGGCCGAAAGGAACTTTACTTCACGTGATGAGTTGTTGACATTGTGTTAGAGGTGAATATGACAAGTTAGAATTTACTATTGTTATTTCTAGATCAGATATAAGTGAAAAAAAATAGAACTCTAATTAGCATCCATTAGAGTAAAACTATATAGTCTGATTTCAATGGGTTGTCTCCCAATTAGCGTCCGCTTAACGTCTAACCTCCCAAGTTAGGGGGGTACTTCATGTTATTTATGCAATCAATCTTATTTATTTAACCAATGTGGAAAGGTTTGATTTAGCTATATCTTTTGTTTATTTATTCTTGATTACCATGTCGTTTAAAATCTGAGTATATACTCTTTCCCTAGCCTCTACATGGATTACTCTATCATTCTTTTCTTCAATCAAAGGTTAAAGATTTTCAACCTATTTATGTATTATTTTTGTCTTCTTTGGCAAATGCATCTCCTCTTCGTCTTATTGCACTTGTTGCATCCTGGTTATCTTCCGGATTATACTCCCAAAGTGGCGAGTCATAATAATACACCTTAATTATCATCTTCTATTTTTCAAAATTTGATTCTAAGCTTACCAGTTTTCAAATCGGCATTTCCCCCCGGTTGTACGTAAGAATGGTCTCCCCAAGATGATAAGCTTCTTCAATGTCAACAATCACAAAGCTAACATGATATACAAATGTTCCAAATTTCACTAGTACATCTTCCCATTATTCCATGAGGAATTATAGAGGATTCATTTGCTAATATCAATGTCATGTTGTCTATCTTTCCTTTCCTCCTAGTCTTCTCATCATAGAGAGTGGCATCAAACTAATTCTTTCCCCCAAATCTCATAATGATTCAAGAATGCTAAGTTGCCCTATAATGGAAGCTATATTAGAACTCCCTGGATCTAGTTGTTTTGGTGGAGGTTTTCGTCTGATGATCGCATTGCACCTTTCTGACCAGGGCCGGTCCAGTGCAGGTGGAGCTTGTGCTACCACACTGGACCTCAAATCTTGATGGGTCCAATAATTTTTTTAATTATCACTTTAATATAATTTTTGCCTCTTTCTTAGAATTTGTTTTTAAAATCTATTTTACACTTATATTTTAAATAAATGTATAATCATAATTTGTTTTCAAAATCTATAATTATATATCGATTTTTTTTAAAATATGGTATAAATTCATATATTTTTAGGCCTATTTTATAAATTAAAATAGAACTCCGATTTAATTGGGTCGGCCCTGCTTTTGACAAGTTCATTATATCACTATTTGAAAATGTTCGAAGTTCTTTCAATAAAATTGCATACACTAGGATTTTTTTTAATGAACATCAATTGAACATTAAAGGAGTTAAGATCAATGAGTACACTCTCCTTGTAGAATCCTGTATCATATTCTGACAAACGAAAATTGGTGAAGTTTGAATACCGTTCACCGTCGATTGACAACGAATAACAACGAATAGAAGATTGAGTTCAACAAATTTGAGTTGAAGACGAGTGCAGATTTAAGGACTGTGTGAAATTTTTTTCTGTTTTAAAATTAAAATTTCAATCGAGGTGGATGCTACAATTTCGAGACCGGTCGAAGATGTTGGAACGTCCACCTGAATATTAAAATGTAGTGTTTAGTTTATATTAATTACCTATGTCATATTTTATTTTTTATATCTAATATTATTTTGTCAAGCTGCATTTTTTTTATTTTCTATTTCTTTATGCATCTTTTTGATTTTCTATTTTTTATGCTTCTGCATGATCCAGAAATACATCCTTATAATGTTTACGGAGATACATTATCAAAAGCAAACTAGACAAAAATTTGAGGCATAAGTTAAAGTTAGCATGGATTGTGTATTTAAGATGCATCTTTTTTATTTTTTGTTCTTTCTACTTCTGCATAATTTGTGTATTTAAGATGCTGAGATGTAATATGTAAGATTCCTTACATAACCTGCATAAATATAGGATGAACATTGTCTTAATAGATTTCATTACAACCCCTACACTGATCCAATTTTGTAAACTGATCAAGTTTTAAACTATTCTAATTTCTAAGTCAAAAACCAAACATAGTCAAATTTATTAAAAAGATTATATCAGACTCAATACAAAATTTGAACTAATCCAATTTTTATCAAGTAAATAGGCAAACAAAATTGACTCGAGTGTATTTAGTCCCCTATTGACGGTATAAAAATACGTATTCATACATTTATTTATAGTTATGTCTCTTGTGACGGTAATGAAGCTTATGTTTCACATAAAAAAAAATAAGAAGAACAAGACGAAGAGCAGAGTTCGGTTAATAAAAGCATAAAATAATGATAACATTATAGAAATATGTACTTATACCATACATATAAACCCTTAAAAAAAATTTAGACTTAATTGCAACATTAGTCTTTCTATTTTGTCTTTTTTGTTTATTTTGATCAGCAATTTTCATTTTGTCTTTTTTGTTTATTTTGATCAGCAATTTTCATCTCTCTATAGCTCAAAAGGAGATCAAAATAGTGATTTTAAAAATAAGGGACCAAAATCAAATAAAAGACAAATAAGGGATCAAAGTTGCAAGCCAAAAATTTAATATTTTCATTAACTAGAACAAGATAACAGTTTTAACATTTTTAAATGATAAAGAAACAATATTTACTAAAAAGGTATTCCAGATAGCGATCATATTTCAACCATTAAGGAGATAGTAAAAAAAGAAAACATAGAGTTCTATTAATGGAAGTAAATAAAACGGAAGTCAGTTAAATTGAAATCTGTTTATAAAAACAAAAAAGGCTTTTTTTTAATGAATGTAGAGTATAGGTTCAACCATTCAAGAGATGATAAAGAAACACAAGATAGTATGCATAGTTATAGTGCTAACGAGGGAATTTAATATGAAAATAAATAGTAATAATTGATGCTTAAACACTAGTAACCAAGTATAGCAACTCTCTTAACTCAAAAAACTACAAAATTTTGAACTGTGTCTGAAAGTAAACATTGCATAAAACCTCTTCTACAGCAAAATATACTCCAAAAACATCAAAAATATCTTTAAGCAACTGGAACTTCAATATCAGCAGTGGGCAAAACGGCGGCAGGGGCTGGTCTGTATTCCTCTTCCTCCTTTGGAGTGTGGATAGTGACAATATCAGGGAGGGGAGTCTTGGGACCCTGCTTCCCCTTAGGATCCCAATCAAGCATAATCTTAACTTTGATTCCAAGAACACCCTACAAAGACAGCAGAGAAAAATGAATAAACTAGAGAACTCTGGGGACAGATTAATTTTAGCAAGTAACTAACTATGAAGAGCATAAGCAAACCTGTCTGAGGAGCACGTGTCTAACTGCAGAATCAATGTAATCTTTGACGGGTTGACCAGAGGAAATCATGTATCCATCCTTGAACTTCATGGATTTAGCTCTTTGAGCCCTCAATTTTCCACTGACAATGACCTAATCAAATCAAACAGCAATTACAACCAAATTTGTACAAAAAGCAATATAACAAATGGATTCAAGCTGTTTGGCAGAACAAACCTCACATCCCTTGGCACCACTTTCCATAACAAATCTCAAAACACCATAGCATGCCCTGCAACAAATTGTTTGAGATACAGATCAGTCACAAACACAGAATTGTATCCAAGGAAATAAAATGGGAAGGTTTAAACAAAAATAGAAGCGCCAAAATTCTGTCATCCAAGAAAGAAATCTATATGATGGTAAAGAAGCTAGCTATTTAAAACTTTAAAGGTTTTAAGGTACACAACTGGATCAGATTCTTGGGTATATTACAACTTTTTGACAACAGGGTGTATTACAATGAGTAGACAAACAATAAAGGAATAAGCAGAGGAATTTGATTTCAGAGCTAGCGCACACATTAAACCTGAAACACTTGCTACATAACCATATTATTTTCCTTTTAAACCAGGGATATTAGACAGTGCACCAAGTTAGGACACCACACAGGATATAAAGCTAGTTTAGGTTAAGTCAATCAACCAATGATAAAATTAAATCAACCACTCTTCCAAAATTCAAATCAAAAGAAAAAACATTAACAAATATGATACAAAGTTATAAAACTACGACCGCCAGAAAGCTAGGAAAAAACAACCAAGCCTAACCAATTCAACTGGGATCAGCTACATGGATCAAACAATGCCATAATGGATATCTTTATCTTTATCCAAACAATTTCATGAAAACCAGTGGAGTAGTAAAATAAGTGCCAAATGTTCATTGGATAATGTGCCCGATAATAAGTAGGAAGGATCAAGGGCATGCTAATTTACAGGAAGTAGAAAAAAGAAGGCAATAAATCTATTTATCACAAATTACAATGCATATTCATACATGGACTGATATACTGTTATGTAATGATATAAAATTCCCTTAGTATGTAATTTACGGAAGCAAATAATATATGTCAAGCATCGATACGAATACAAGTGTAAAAATAAATCAGCAAAATAAAACATTAGTTAGGTGCAACATGAAGCATTGCAAGATTCATTTACATAATTCTAAAAACTATACCTGCGCACAGCAAGACCACCAAGAAGCTTGTAACGAAGCGATTCAGCTTGAGCAATAGCGCAAAGTCCTCTGTTATTAACCTTTTCGGCATAAAGCTCAACACTGTTCTCTGGAAACTTAAACCTCTTCTGAACCACAGAGGTAAGTTCTCTGATCCTCCTTCCCTTCTCACCTAGAAATCCCAACAACAAAAACAACAACAAAACCCAAAATAAACAACAATTCACATCAATTCAAATTCCACAAAGCAATCAAATTTCCAAACATGAATGCAAAACACACCAAGAACAGCTTGGGTACGAGTAGCCCTGATGATGATTTCAGTCCTCATCGGTGTAACCCTAACCTCGACACCAGAGTAACCATCTTCAGCGAGTTCACGGGTCAGAACCTCGTTCAATTCAGCAAAGAAAACACCATCGGCAACAAACTACAACATACAAAAACAAAAAACCCATGAATCTTAACAATAATAAACAAAATTTACATCATTGGAATGAGAATCGAGGCGGTTACCTTTCTCTTCTTGCTCATCTGGGTCGCCATGTTTGCGGGATTGGATTGTTGTTGAGGACGACGGTGGCGCGAGATCTGGAAACAGCAAACCCTAGATTTGGAGCAGAGAGTAGAGAGAGTGTTGAAGATGAAAGATTCAATTTATATAAGGATAAGGGATAATCAATCCAACGGGTAACATTACTTTAGGGTTTTATCTATCATTTTTACAATAAAATTTATTAACTCATTTATAAATAAATATATTTAAATATAAATTATTTTATTTAAATTCTATTAGCCAAAATTATACCAGTAGTTTTTT
This sequence comes from Vicia villosa, assembly GCF_029867415.1. NCBI lineage: Eukaryota > Viridiplantae > Streptophyta > Magnoliopsida > Fabales > Fabaceae > Vicia > Vicia villosa. The sequence continues at coordinate 75,389,725 of NC_081180.1, read as the reverse complement.
AAATTATTTTTTTTATAACATATTGATCTTTTAAGTTTTTTTAATAATTTAGTCCTTAGGATGATTTCTACATTATTTTTCTTACATTTTAAACATTTAAAAATGTTACTCATATATTTTTAGTTGCACTTCATCATTTTCGTACGACTCAAAATAATTGCATCCACAATTAACACATTTATTTTGTTAAAAATTGGTAACAGGGCATATGTTTAGTAACTTATTGTTAAATTAAGTGTGCATTAAACTATGACATTCTTTTCAATTTGGTTCTGTACTAGGGAGATTTTGATTTGACCTTAAAAGGGAGTGACTAATAACTTAATAAGCCCAAAGGTGTTATGAAAGGGCTATAAGAAGGCACATACGAGCACGATAAGGTGAGTCATAGTCGTCTAATTGGAGCTCAGGTCACCCGACCCAAGCAAATGTCTATCATAAGTCAATTGCCTTAATATGTGTCGGTGAAGTATCCTTGAAAGAGGCCATTCTGATCAAGGTTGTTGAGGAAATCATTCCCTTGATTAAGAAGGAAATTGTTATCCCTACTCCCACGAACTCTTTATGAAGTTGATGGAATATTGTTTTCTTATCATGATTCGGCTTATAGTATTGGCTATTAATTTACCAACTTAGATTTAGGAATATCAATCCCTAATTTTACACAACTAGCATACAAACCCTCTTGCGGCCACACACGTGAGCAAGGTCATTAATATCATTGTATTTTCCTAAGGTTTGAAGCTCGGGATTGAGTGAATAATAGCGAGCATTCAAGCTTGAATTCTGTCAAAGGTTGGAGATGGTGGTCGAGTGAGTATCTCAGTAGTTGAAGAGTTAGTTGCAGACAAGGTTAATCAAGAAGCAAGGCAGAAGATATACTGGATTATTATACTTTATCTTGTGTTTCGTTGAATTGTTGTAACCAAAACCTAAATCAAAGAATATAGTGGAGGAAAAAATATTTGATGGTTTACCAATTAAGACCATATTGGGTGCCTATGCGGACGACAACACTGAATTAATATAAATCATGTGTTAATATATATTTTCATGCTTCATAGGTTTATTGATCTTATCGAATTAAATTATATAAGCGTATGATTAATTGGAATTTGTTTTCCAAATAATCTCATTGTTCATCATTCTATAAAGAGAATAATTGAAGATTATTTCAAATTGATTAATCATTAAGTGTTAAATATATTGTTAGAATTAGTAAGGATTATCTATCATATTATTTATCACCTTATTCTATATCTCATGTGTGTGTGCACGTATTACTACAGTTATCTTTCAATTGCTAAAATATTTTAGAATCAAATTTTCACTAAACTCGCTTTAATCTATTTTTTCTACAACGGAAGAAAATAATTTGCAGTTGGCTATTCAAACTACCAATTGGCATCAAGAGGCAGTCCTTTAGATAAGGTTTAACAATCTCAAAAGTTTTTGAATATGGTGCAAATTTATTCGAATGAAGCATACAATAAAGCCTTAATTTTCATAGGTGAAAATTGGACATATTGGAAGGATTGCATGTACATACACCTTATGTCTATGAATTTACAATTATGGGTAGCCATCAAATAAGGACCTTCTGTTCCTTAAAATACCGTTGATGGAGTATTCGTTAAGAAACAACCAGAAGAATAGGATGAATGTGAGATTATAAAGGCGTTTTATGATTTGAAAGCAAGAAACATATTCATGTCTTCATTAAGTGTATATGTATATTTTCACTATCACATTGTAATGTCAATAAGGAAATGTGGGACGCTCAAGTTCTGTATGTGGGAACTGAAGACGTTAAACAATTTAAGATCAATACCTTGACGGAAGAATAAGAACTCTTTTGCATAAAACTCGGTGAAATTGTGGCCTCCATGAAGATGAGGTCTTCTCATATAGTCAACAAACTATAAAATTTGGGAAAAACCACTTCTGATAAAGCTGACAAGTTTTTTAGGTTTGTATGAAGAGAATGGTAGCAAAAAGTAACACACATAAAAGAGTCACGTGATTTTATTACTTTTGATATAACAACGTTGTTTGGAAAATTTACCGAGCACAGACATGAATTAAAAAGATTAAAAGCAAGTGAAGCAAAAAATAAAGAGAAGAAAACAGAACTATCTCCTCGAAGGCCTCCACTTCCAATGCCAATATAAAGGAAAATGATGAGAGAGTTAATGATGAATCCTTTAAAATAGGAAATGGATTTGTTCGTTAAACGTTGCAATAAGTACATTAAAAGAATTTGTCTCAAGCATTGAAACAAAAATTTGATCAACTTTAGGAGTTCTCATCCATAAAAAAAGATAGGAGATAAAATGAAGGATAACAAGCACTTAATTTGTTACGATTGTGGAAAACTCAATCATTATAAAATCAGTTATCCAAGTTTAATAAAGTAAATGAATAAGCAAGTGTTCTACAAGATGAAGGGAATAAGAATCAAAAGTCATACAACTTATATAGCTTGGGAAGAATAAGAGGATTAAGACTCCTCCTCATCAATCTCGAGTTCAAATGATAACAAAATTGTTCATCTATGCTTAATGTCATGTCACAAGGAAAAAGGACATTTAGGTAAACGATTCGGGTCTAGATTGTGATTTTAAGCCTTCATATAAACAATTGTCTAAAGCATTTAAAGAAATATATGTTGATGCTTTAAACTCTTTTAAGAAAATATCATTACGAAAGAAAATGATTTCAAAATTTAAGAGAGAAGTTGTATGCCTTAATAGCACTCTAGACTCTTTGAAAGAGGAAAATGCATCTCTAGTAAATGAGAATTTGTGTACTTTTGGTAGTTTAGAAGAAAGAGTAAAATTAGTTGATTGTATTACTTTCCTTATTTTAAAATTTAAAATAGAAAATTTAAAGGTACAAATAACACAACTTACTAAAATATCTTTTATTACTTGTATTAGTTCAAGTGACGGACGGTGAGGAAAGTTTTGAAAATCAAAATAAATGCTCATGTTACTAAGAACAAAAATAACATTTATCCTAGAGTTATGTATGAGTATTATGGTGAAAAAGGATACATTAGGCCTAAATGTCACATTTGAGATGTAAAAGTGCCAAATGATCTCGTGGCATGGAAACCTGGGAGTCCTAACACTAACCGCTAAGGACCCAACATTAGTTGGTGACCTAAATTTCCCCATTAATTGTCTTGTAGAAAAGTTTTACATGTGCAAATAAGATGTGGTTCCTAGATAGTGTTTGTTCAAGGTATATTACAGGAGACACGTCGTTGTTCATTGACTTTGTCAAGAAAGAGTGTGGATTTATTATGTATGAATACAACAACAATGATAAAATATTAAGATAAGGTGTTTTGAGAAATTCCTTCACAATCATCATAAATGGTGTTTTGTCTATGAAATAGCTTAAACAAAATCTTTTTAGCATTAATCGGTTGTGTGATAAGGGATATTTTATAACATTTGACACTCTTAATTACACAATTGAATATAAAAGTGACAGGGAAAGGATGTTTAAGGGTTTTGGGATTGATAACATTTATATGCTAAATCTAAAGGATGTATCAAATATTGGTAACAAGTGTAGTCTCCCGAAGGGAGGACTCATGGTTGTGGAAAAGCAAACACGAGTGGCTTTTAAATCGAAAAATTATGATACCACTTTGTTATACCCCAAAATTTGCCCGCATCTTTTTTCAAGAAAACTCCAATCTAAAAATTAGGATTTTCATATAATCATGGATTTTTATTTTATAAATATCCTGACATATGAAATACTCAGTTTTTAGAATTTTTCTTATACTGTATTTTGGCTCGCTATTGAATTTATTCTTACGCAAACGCCAAGTACTGTTTATTACTTCACACACGCTATTTATTTGATATTTGTTTACAGATAAATAGTACTGACGCAATTGGTACAGAACTAAATCTTTTGCAGGCGCAGAGTCCGGGATTCAGACTGTACTGGTAAACAAGTAAATTATTACTAATTTTTTGTTTCCCACTAACTTTTGTACTATATTCCATTATTTTCAAAATCTCTTTTCAAATCTCTTTTTCAAAAATCAAATCCTAACTTTATTCTATACATCTCTCTTTTTTCCAACACTATCATACACTTTCTTTCAAATCTTACTTCCACTCAAATTTTCCTTTTGTACGGAATCACTCCATTCCTCAACGTCTCTATCCTTCTTTCCATTCTATAAATACCTCTCATTTTTTTCATAAAATCTCACATAATATTCTAACTCATCTCTCAAATTTCTACTTCATATTCATTCTCTCTGCATCCCTCGGCAGAAATGGCGAAGCGGATAGAAACGTGTTTTCTAATGATCATCACCGTCGTGGTGGTAATCATGTCTTTCTTCTGTCTACATAGCCCTGAAAAATGTGGACCTGGGATGCTTACACTCCCAATCATCTACATGTTATTATTTGTAGCATGGGTTATATATCGTCATTCTTAAAGTTTGCTGTATCTCTTATTTTCTTAAATGTACCGTTTACTCGTCGTACTGTTCATTATAAGTATGTAATATTTGTACCGTCAGTATTAAATGTTGTACTATTTGTCATACTGTTGCTTAATTATCCAAATAATATTTTGTGTGTTTTCTGCCAGTCAAATATTTATTTTTCTGTGCATTAAACGATTTTCAGGGTTATTATCGGTAATTTTGCTCGCATACAGTATATATTAGTTATTTATTATGTCTGTGTTTTTTAACAAGTCATGTAAATAAACTTTCATCTTTCACATAAAACAAAAACAACAAAAAGAAAATTAACTTTGACTGTTGAATTTTCACTCTAACTGTTACATGCCTGAACAGTCAGTTGGCAGTCAAACCGCTGACAGTGCAATTCTCCGTGTTTTGTACCATCAATCAAATCAAACTTTTTGCATTTCAAAAATTCCAAGATTTTTGTTCTAGAAGTCTTCTAAATATCACATGATTAGCAGAGACTCAGCACTGCACAAAAATCAAGTACGCTTAACTGTCTCCTACACAAACAGTCCCTAATTAGGGTTTATTGGTTTTTCAGGAGAAACAATTTTTTGAGACTTCAAATGGATTTCCTGGACCTCCATATATCTCAAAGTACCATCATACAAATTTTCAAACTTCAATTCACTCAGACGCACCGTCAGCAGCTCAAACAGTCAACAGACGACCCGTTTGACCAAAAAGTCAACAGACAGTCAAAAATGAAATTTTTTGTCAACATCCATATTTTGTCAAAGGATTCATTATTTGATCATTGGATGATCATAATTCATCAAGGAAAGATCAAAAATCAACAAAACCCTAAGATTCAAAATTAGGGTTTTCTCCTAAAAAGTCAACTGAACTTTGACTGGACATAACTCTGTCATCCTTCATCCAAAAAATTAAAACCAAAGCTCATTTTGAAGGAAATTCAATTATCTTTCAAATGAAATTGGTCCCATGGTCATTAGGTTCACCATTTGAAAAATATGAACCAAGACATTACAGGTCATTTTCAAAGTCAACAAAAAGACACTTTTTTCAAAAGGACACACAAGGAGCATCAAAAATCATTTTGACATGAGACCAAAGACATTGGTTATAAGACTCTTTGAGGTTTCCAAAAAAGTGCAAGATCTCTTTCATATGACAAAAATTGAGGGATTTACACCTTGTTGAAGTTGGCTAAATTTTGGGAAAATGCATAAAATCAACATTGATCAAAAATGTATTTTTTCCAAATGGGGCCAAGTTTTCATAGTTCAAACATGTTTACCATGATATAATGGGCCTCCCACGACCAAGACAAAGCCCACATCATTTTTATTTCATTCTTGGTTTAATTTTATCCCATTTAAGATTAAATTGAAAATGGAAAATGGAAGGATAATGGATGGCTTAATTTCTAAGCATGACTCATCAAGGAATCAATCAAAGCTCTGCCCCAAGCCAATGTACAGCAGAAGGAGGGTGGAAAGTCAAACCATGGTAGCTTAAATGCAAAGCCATATGTGTTGAAAAAGTCAAGAATGCAACAAAAGCACTTAATGCTTTTTAGCTTAGTTCTTAAGCACTTCAATGCCTATATAAGAGCTATAACACTTCAGTAAAAAAGGACACACGAATTCAGAGCCATTTTATGCTTGTAAACATACTTGTATCAACTTGAAATTTTCAAGGAAATTTAAAATTCGAATTTTAATTTCCAGCTTGTTTTAACACAAACTAAGTACTCAAACACATTCCCTGACCCTCACTAAACGTAACCAGATCAATTGCTAGCCTTGAGACTCACTGAATCAAGCACCACAGGTTTAGAACTCATCTATTGCAGCGCTTTTTTCATAAAAACGCTGTTAAATGTGTTGGCTGGAGGTTGAAGACGATGAGGTGTCCTCACCTCATTGGACAGAACGCGCGCGCCAGTATTTTTGAATCCTGGGTTCCCATGTGCGCTTTCCATCATCTTTCCATGTGCCCTCAATATCTGAGCCATCTGATCTCATTAACTCTCAATCCAACGCATCAAAACACTCCCCATATCATGGACTCTCAGATCAATCACACAGGATCATGCCTTATTTTATTTTCTATTTCTATTTTAATTTCTTTGTAAAATTAATTAAAAATAGTTTTAAAAATCCAAAAAATACATAAAAAATATTTTTAAGTTTCTAAAATAATATTTTATTTTTTATATAAAAATATTTTATTTTTCTTCATAATTTAAATATTTTGTATAATTAATTAGATAATATGCATATATTTATCTTTTAATTATTTTCAACCAATCAAAAATCATAAAAAAAATTGTTCTTTATATTAAATATTGTTTATATATTATAGGCTAATTTTGTACATATTTAGAATAATTTTCTTTTTAAGTTTTAATTATTTGTGTAATTATTTGTATAATTATGTATTAATTAACTTAATCAATTTCAAATCAATTTCAAAAATTCCAAAAAAATTAGTTTTGTTTTAAAATTAATTAACAAGCATTTTGAACATATTTTAAACTTAATTTTTAGGTTTAAATTTATTTTCATCTTTTTTCCTCATTTTAATTTAATTAATCATGCATTAATTATAATTAAAATAAATCATCAAAAATCCAAAAACATTTCTTTTATTTTTTTGCAATTTAAATTCCTAGATAAATGTATAGGTGGTCAAATCCATATAAATAGCGTAGTTTACATTTCCTGCACAATCGATGTAATAGCGTAGATTTACTTTCCGCATTTTATATTTCCGTATTTTAAATTCCAGCACATATAAACTGCGTGTATGCTAAAGATAAAATTGAACCGTTAGATCACTAACTTCAAAGATAAAATATCTGAATCCAAACACAATCACACTTGCACCTCTTAAGGTAATCCCTCTTCTACTCTTTTCAAAATCAAAATCAATTTCAAATACGAAATCGAACTTTTGTTTATATCCGGTGAAAGGATAGATTTTTAAAGGAAATAGGATAAAGACCTTATAACTCAGGGTAGACCTCCTAATTTGCTTGCTCAAATCAAAACAAACAAATCTCTTATATATCGTTGTTTTTCAAAATAAAACTTTCAAAAAAGACAATACTTTGTATATATCCAAACAAGGATCATTACGAAGTTAACGTTCTTTTTTTCAAAAACATCTTTTGAAAGATAAAAACACTTTGTATACATCCGCACAAGGATCATTACAAAGTCAATTTACAAAGGTATTTGAAACCACATACGAGCATTTCAAGGCAATAGAAAAGTGATTGAAAACAAGTGAGCTAAGCAAATTAAAGAGCCCATGGATAACCATGGATACAAAGGGTGCTAACACCTTCCCTTTGTATAACCTACCCCCTTACCCAGAATTTCTTAAAGGTCTTTTTTCTGTTTCTTTTATAAACCTTTCCTTAATTGGATAAAATAAAAGGTCGGTGGCGACTCTCTGATTTTCAAATACAAAAGCAGAAACAAAAAAGAGTCACTTCGCGTATCTCTCCGCAAGAGGTATGGTAAAAAACCGAGGGCGACAGAACTGGCGACTTTGCTGGGGACATACTTTCTAAAAACAAAATGTTTTCAAAAGGGGTTACCTTTAGAGAATAGATCACTTCGATGTTTTCAATTGTTTGACTTGATTGCTCTATTTTTCAAAGGTTTGTTTGGGTATTTTGCTTGTGTGAAAGATTCTAACCCGAATCTCGAGATACCTTAAGTATGTGACAATAGACCAAGGAAACTGTACGGCATGTACCGATACGGTTGATCTGGTAGTCACCATTAGTGCGATACTTTGGTTTATACTGATGTCCCTTGAAAATGATCAAGGAGTATATTAGGCTTCCGAAATATCATTAAACACTAATTTGTCTTAGAACCTTTTAGTTGAACTTGACTTGTGGCCTAATAAGTGGCTAGCTTTGAAATTGATCGAAGTTAGTTATCCTCGAGGAATATTTTGATCGGCCGTCTGAGCGCCGTATTGAGATGTTACCTCCAAGGATCATAGAACCCAAATACTATTCTAGGACAGGTTTTAACCAACTCAACTTCAGTGGGGAGGGTATCACCTATCAGCTTCGTGCAAGCCTTTAAACCTAAGGCTATTGTTTGATTTGTTTGTGTGTGCCACATGTTTGACATGTTTAACATCATAAGCATCATAAGCATATCATTTTCTCACTAATCATTTCAAGGATCAAAGAGTTTACCTTTGTTTTGTTATTGCAGGTAATGGCTCCCGCCACCAGAGATTACATCCGAATCAACATCTCAACGGTGCCATCTGAACTGAAAAACTTAGTATCAGAATTCCCCAGGAATGTTCAATTCACCGAAAAGCACGGTCACCTACTCCATTTGGTTACCTCAAAATTTGAAGAAGACATGATACGGGTCCTGTTCCAGTTCTTTGATCCCGAACATCATTGCTTTACCTTTCCAGATTACCAGTTAGTACCCACTTTGGAAGAGTTTTCTGAACTAATTGGATTACCTGTTCGAGATCAATTACCTTTCACTGGTTTAGAAAGGATTCCAAAACCTGAAATCATTGCTGCTGCTTTACATTTGCGAAAGCCAGAAATCGAGTCCAATTGGGAAACAAAGAGCGGAGTTAAGGGTTTACTTGCTAAGTTCTTAATGGAAAAGGCTCGATTACTGCTAGAGAATAAAAGTTGTCCAACTTTTGAGGAGGTTGTGGCTCTTTTGATCTATGGTTTGGTTTTATTCCCTAATCCCGACCAGTTCATAAGTGTACACATCATCAACCTTTTCCTAAACCGTAACCCGGGTACCAACATTGCTGGGAGATATTCTACATTCTCTACACACTCGTACCATGAAGAAACGAGGAACTCTTATGTGCTGTATACCACTACTGGCTAGGTGGTTTACATTTCATCTTCCCCGATCAGTGTTGAGAAATGAACAAAGAATGCAATGGTCTCGCAGGATTATGTCTTTGTCTCATTCAGATATCCGGTGGAACAACTTCTTTCAAAGAGACATTACTATCATTGATCATTGTGGGGAGTACCCTAATGTGCCACTACTTGGCATCAAAGGGGGCATCACTTACAATCCCTCTTTAGCTTTACGCCAATTCGGATATGCACGGGGAAACGGTCCTCATGACATGATTATCCGTGGCATTGTGTTTGATTACGAGGATGATTCCCATAGACATCGACGAAGGTTCATACATGCATGGGGCAGTGTCTACAAAATAGAAAGCAAAACTTTGGGGCAATGGAATTCTATTCCTATGGAACCTTACCTCAGATGGGTGCGGGCTCATGCTCAGAAACTCATCATGCCATATCCCGCTATTCTACCTGTGACTATTGAACCAGAAGTCGAAGGAGACGGACCTCAAATTATTCTACATCCGGATATGCCAACCGACTTGGAAGAGTTGCAGAAATCTTGGGTACAACTAAAAGAGGAAAGAGACACCTTCAAAACACACTGTCAAGACTATGAGAGAAGATTATTGGAGCTCACCGGACAACTCCAAGAAGAGCAGCAGATCAACATATTCCTGGGTGCAAAGAGAAAGCGTCCGTGGGAGACCTGAGGGATCATTTCATTTTCTTTATTTATTTCTGTTTTGTAAGCCCGAATGAGGCAAAGAAAAAAGAAAAGAAAAAGAAAAAAAGAAAAAATAAATTGTTTAACTAATGTTTGTTTCTTCTTTGTTTTAACAAATCTAAACTCTAAGATCCTTGAAAACATTGCATATACATTTCATTCATCATTGCATATGCATTTTATTCATTCATACACATTGCATAACAGGTTCACATGACGGATTTCTCATCTCCTCGCTGTTTATTTCAGTTAGAAGAGATGGAATCTGAAACAAGCATCAAGAATCTCGAAGCACAGGAATCTGAAACAAGCATCAAGAATCTCGAAGCACAGAACGCCCAAGTTCAAGTGGCAATCCTAGAACTGGCAAAGGGGCAACAAGAACTGAAAGCCCTGATGATCAAAAAGAAAAAGAGGCCCAAAGGATCTGTAGGCTTGAGCCAACTGAAAAGAAAGATCAAAATCCCAGCCAAAAAGTTCAAAAAGCCACCAATCCCTGAAATAGTCGGTGATGGTGAACAAGGAGACAATCACAGCAACCAGGGTTCTGCCAAACCCTCTCCCTCTTCTAATGAAGAAGATGATCATTCTGGAGACGAACCGGATGACGACAAGTACCAGCAGTTGGAAGAACGCATGAAAGCTATGGAGATACAAAAAATACTTGGGTTAGATTTCAATGATCTGGGACTCATCTCAGATGTTGTTATCCCTCCAAAGTTCAAAGTTCCTATCTTTGCAAAATATGATGGAGTTTCTTGCCCAAAACTACATCTGAGGTCCTATATAAGGAAGATACAACCTCATACAACAGATAACAAATTGTGGATTCACTTCTTTCAAGAAAGTCTGTCGGGTACACAACTCGAGTGGTACTACCAGCTGGAAAGTACAAAAGTTCATACCTGGGAAGATTTAGCTGCTGCTTTTTACAAACAGTATCAATACAATGCTGATCTTGCACCAACCCGTACTCAACTAAGGGGCATGCCCATGGCACCAAAAGAAAGTTTCAAAGGATATGCACAAAAGTGGAGAGATATGGCTGGAAGGGTTCAACCACCCTTATCTGATCGCGAGCTGGTCGACATGTTCATGGGCACTTTAACTGGCCCTTTCTATAGTCATTTGCTAGGAAGCTCATCATCAGGTTTCACTGACCTGATATTGACTGGAGAACGTGTCGAAAGTGGCATTCAAAATGGAAAAATTCAAATAGGCTCTTCTTCTGGTACTACAAAAAGGCCCATTAGTGGGAGAAATGAGGTCAATACAATGCAAATTCAGAAAGGTCGCAAAAGTGAGCAGCACCAATCTGTAGGGGCAGTTCTGATCTCCGCATCTGTACCTCAAAAAGACCAACAGCCAAAATATACGCGTCGACCAGATGCGCCAAGAAGAAATTTCACCAGAATCAATATGCCAATCTCTCAAGCATTGCAGCATTTGCTAAAAGCCGATCTGATCACATTGAAAGACCCTCCAAAGAATGTCAATACTTCCTCTCCGAGTTATCGCCCCGATGCAACATGTGCGTATCACTCAAACTGTCCAGGACATGATGCAGATCACTGTTGGGCCCTGAAAAATAAAATACAAGACATGATAGATGCTGGGGAAATTGAGTTCGATCCTCCAGAAACTCCAAATGTCATCACGGCACCTATGCCGAAGCATGATAAAACTGTTAATGCTATCCTGGACACTGTTTACATCTATGATGTGAACGAATTGTCAACTCCGCTCCTCGAAGTCAAAGGAAAGCTAATCCAAGTTGGTTACTTTCCAGGTTGTGACCCTGATTGCTTTTATTGCTCATACCTGCCCAATGGTTGTGAAAATCTGAGAATGGGAATTCAAAAGTGGATAGATCGCCGTATCATTATGTTTGAGAGGCTCCCTTCTATGGACGTGTTATGCGAAGTCTTTGCAAACGGGATGAGAATAGAGGATGTCTCAGTGATCTCCAGCTTACCATTCAAAATCTCTGCCAAGGCTCCGTTCAAAATTTCTGCTACACTCAAAGTGGCATCAGTAATCATTGCTAGTCCAACTCCATTTCCATACTCCTCAGACAAAGCTGTCCTGTGGGGTTACGACACTAATGTTTATGTCCATGGAGTTAAACAGGGTACCTCGACTGAAGAGGCCACGAATTTTACTGCTCCAACTGTGGATAATATTGTGGGTACCAGCAAGATTACGAGAAGTGGAAGGGTCTTTTCACCAGAAATTTCTCCAAATATTGCTGCTGGTCCGGTCCAGATCCCAGTTCCTAATCAAGATGACAACGCTCGAGGCAAAGAGCCACAAGTTGAACCAGTTCAAATACCGGTGGAGATCATTGTTGAGGATCCATCGAAGCAAGAAATGGAGGAAATATTGAAAATCATCTGCAAGAGTGATTACAATATTGTCGAGCAACTGGGGCACACTGCTTCAAAAATCTCAATGTTGTCTCTGCTAAAGTATTCAGAAGCTCATGCCAAAGCTCTGATGAAGTTCCTGAAAGCTGCGCATGTGCCTCAAGAGATTTCAGTCGATCAATTTGAAAATTGTGTTGCCAATCTAACCGTGAACAATGGCCTCGGTTTCTCTGATGTTGATCTAATCCCTGCTGGAAAAAATCACAACAAAGCCCTACATATCTCCATTGAATATAATGGCACCACTCTATCTCATGTGCTGGTAGATAACGGTTCTTCTTTGAACGTGTTACCAAAAACAGTACTAGAAAAGCTTGACTTCGAAGGAATTGTGTTACAACCAAGCGATGTTGTGGTAAAAGCCTTTGACGGGTCAACAAGAACAGTGTACGGAAAGGTGAATCTCCCAATCAGAGTAGGCTCTCAGATCTTTGATTTTATCTTTTACGTAATGGAAATTCACCCAGCATATTCCTGTTTACTTGGACGCCCTTGGATACATGGGGCAAACGCTGTAACTTCTACCCTGCATCAGAAGTTGAAATATCCAGTAAAAGGAAAGATTGTCACAGTTTATGGCGAAGAGGAATATGTGGTTAGTCACCTGAGCAATTCCAAATATGTTGAGTTGGATGACAAATTCATCGAAACTCCCTGCCAATCTTTTGAGGTGGTCTCTCTAGATGTCTCTACCACCAAGCATATTTCTGCTACTCCAACTACAACTATGGCTTCTCTCAAAGATGCCAAAGTTGTGATCGAAAAAGGTGATTGCACAGTATGGGGACAGCTTCTCGATATACCTTACAAGTCCGACAAGCTAGGCCTGGGCTATGATAGTGGAAATCAAAAGAAAGATCAAAGTCCTCGCCCTGGAGGATTAACGTCACATTTCATCAGCCAAGGAGTAAACGCTATTGAAGACGATGGAGTGTTCTTGAACCATATCATTCAGCCCTATCCAGATGAAATTCCACCCATTCCCATGGGAATGTGGGATACTTTGGGAGATCCAAGCGGCGGATATAATTATCAATATACCGCACCTCAGAGTTCTTTTATTGCTATGGAAGATATTACCCCAACTGGATGGGGTGATCAATTTGAGAATGACAAAAGTCTCACAAGTCCCAGCACTCAGCAATATCAAAATCCACCTAAAGAAGTATGGGACACGCTAGGAGAGCCAAGTGGCAAATATGACTTTATGGTGAAATATTCCGCTCCTCCGAGCTCACAAATCGCCATGGAAGACATTGTCCCAACTGGATGGGATGAACATTACGACGACAATTTTACTCTTGAAGAAGCCAGGGAAACACCAAATAACGAGGGTTACTTTCTGTCAGAATACACCCCTCACCAGGATACACAAGTCTCTATCCAAAACATCATCCCGACTGGATGGGACGGCCTTATCGAGCATCTCGCTCAGCCAACAGAGATATCTCAGCCTGGGCTCTCGTATCCAGCAGAGTATATCACTTATCCCGAAAGATCACCGGCTCATTTCCCCACTAATGAAATCAATGCTGTGGAGGATGAAGAAAACAACTGCAACTGGAACAGCTGGATACTCCCTGCTCACAACAATGGATTGAACAACTGGAAAGTTGAGGATGTGATCTCCTTTAATCAGGAGTAAATGCAATTTCCTGTTTTCTTTGTGTATATTGTGCAAAGATAAAAATGGTTCCTGTACTATCGAACCATGAGCTTGAAAGCTGTGTGCCTTGCCCGAAGCACACTGGTCCTTTTATAAGGGCTTGTCATATCATGATCATGTTCATTCAATAAAATCATGGGACGTTTGCATATTCAAATTTTGTGATCCTTTTTATTTCTTTCTTTGCTTTTCAAATAGCTATGTTTTCTCACACACACTCACATAAATAAAATGCATATTCACATTCACTTTGGATCCAGTCAATAACAATTCTGCTATTGCCCGTCATGACTTTGAAAATCCAATCTACCAAACTGAGGACGAAAGTGAAGAAGATTGTGAAGTACCAAGAGAACTTGCAAGGCTGCTAGAACAAGAAGAGAAGGCTATACAGCCTTATGAGGAACCAATTGAGGTTATCAACTTGGGCAGCAACGAAGAAAAGAAAGAAGTCAAAATAGGGGCTGATTTAGAACACAGTGTCAAGCAAAGACTAATTCAAATGTTGCAAGACTACGTCGAGATATTCGCCTGGTCCTATGAAGATATGCCAGGCCTTGACACGAACATTGTGGTTCATCGCCTGCCAATCAAAGAAGGTAGCACTCCAGTCAAACAGAAACTACAGAGAAGTAGGCCTGATATGTCAAAAATGATCAAAGACGAGGTTGAAAAGCAATTCAATGCCGGATCCCTGAAAGTTGTAAATTATCCTCCTTGGATAGCTAACATCGTGCCTGTATCTAAAAAAGACGGGAAAGTCAGAATGTGCGTAGACTACAGAGATCTGAACCGGGCAAGCCCCAAAGATGATTTCCCTTTACCATACATCGATGTACTGGTTGATAATACCGCACAATGCAAGGTATTCTCATTTATGGATGGATTCTCAGGGTACAATCAAATCAAGATGGCACCCGAAGACATGGAAAAAACAACCTTCACAACACCCTGGGGAACCTTTTGTTACAAAGTAATGCCCTTTGGTTTAAAGAACGCGGGAGCAACCTATCAACACGCAATGGTAGCTTTATTTCATGATATGATTCATCAGGAGATAGAGGTGTATGTCGATGATATGATTGCAAAATCCAACACTGAGGAAGAACATCTGTGTCATTTACACAAGCTGTTTGACAGACTCAAGAAATACAGGTTGCGACTAAATCCAAATAAGTGTACCTTTGGAGTAAGATCCGGCAAACTCTTAGGTTTCATCGTCAGCAGCAAAGGTATTGAGGTTGATCCTGCCAAGGTCAAAGCCATTCAAGAAATGCCTATACCCCGTACCGAGAAACAAGTCAGAGGATTCTTGGGACGTCTGAATTACATCGCCCAATTTATTGCCCACATGACTACTACTTGTGTGCCGATCTTCAAACTGTTGAAGAAACATCAAGTGGAAAGGTGGAATAACAAATGCCAACTAGCCTTTGATAAGATCAAAGAGTATCTCCAAAAACCACCAATCTTGCTACCACCTGTGGAAGGAAGACCTCTGATAATGTACCTAACTGTGTTAGAAGATTCAATGGGGTGTGTACTGGGGCAACATGACGAGTCCGGCCGAAAGGAGCATGCAATCTACTATCTTAGCAAAAATTTTACCGATTGTGAAACAAGATACTCACTACTCGAAAAAACTTGCTGTGCCTTAGCATGGGCGGCTCGCCGACTAAGACAGTACATGCTAAATCACACCACTTTCCTAATCTCCAAAATGGATCCTATCAAGTACGTGTTCGAAAAACCTGCTCTCTCTAGAAGAATAGTAAGATGGCAAATGATCCTAACAGAATATGACATTCAATACACTTCACAAAAAGCAATCAAAGGAAGTGTTGTAGCTGATCATCTGGCTCATCAAGCAGTGGATGATTATCAAGCATTGAACTTTGACTTCCCAGATGAAGACATTATGCTAGTTAATGACTACAAACAACCAGGACCGGAAGAAGGACCCGAGCCAGGATCCCAATGGACTATGGTTTTTGATGGAGCTTCTAATGCACTTGGCAATGGCATCAGAGCTGTGATCATTTCCCCTGCAGGAGGTTATACACCATTCACTGCCAGATTATGCTTCAACTGCACTAACAATATAGCCGAGTACGAAGCATGTATTCTGGGTCTCAAAGCTGCAATCGATCTAAGAATCAAGTTCCTGGAGGTCTACGGAGACTCGGCCTTGGTAATTTACCAAGTCAAAGAGGAATGGGACACGAAGCACCCGAATCTAATTCCTTATAAAGAAAATGTGCTGAGTTTGATTCCTTATTTCGAGGAAATCACTTTTGAACACATCCCACGCGAGGAAAATCAACTAGCTGATGCCCTAGCTACCATGTCATCCATGTTCAAAGTCAGGTGGGACAATGAGGCGCCGACGATCACCATTTACAGGCAAGATGAACCATCCTATTGCAATGAGATCAATGCCGAAGGAACGGGAGAAAAACCATGGTTCCATGAAGTAAAAAGATATCTCGAAGCTTAGGAGTACCCTGAAGGGGCGTCCATTAACGACAGAAAGTGTCTAAGGAGGTTTGCTGCCAAATTCTTTCTAAGTAATGGAACCCTATACAAACGCAACCATGACTCTTCTTTACTTCGTTGTGTAAACAAGAAGGAAGCAGAACAGATTATGGAAGACATACACGATGGTGCCTTTGGTACTCATTCAAGTGGACATAGAATGGCTAAAAAGATCCTCAGAGCAGGTTATTACTGGTCTACCATGGAGACAGACTGCCATCATCACTCCAGAACCTGTCACAAATGCCAGATATATGCCGACAAGGTACATATATCTCCAGTCCCGCTAAACGTCCTGACGGCTCCTTGGCCTTTTGCAATGTGGGGTATTGATATGATTGGAGAAATCAAGCCTACTGCCTCCAACGGACATCGCTTTATCATGGTCGCTATTGATTACTTCACTAAATGGGTAGAAGCAGCTTCTTTTGCTTCTGTCACCAAGAATGTTGTGGCCCGATTTATCAAGCACAATCTCATTTGTCGGTATGGCATCCCTGAACGGATCATCACAGACAATGGCACAAATCTAAACAACAGAATGATTACTGAACTTTGCACACAGTTCAAGATCAAGCATCATAATTCCTCTCCATATCGACCAAAGATGAATGGCGCAGTGGAAGCTGCCAATAAAAACATCAAGAAAATCATACAAAAAATGATAGTAACCTACAAAGACTGGCATGAGATGTTACCTTTTGCTCTTCATGGTTATCGCACATCTGCGCGTACTTCAACAGGGGCAACTCCATTCTCATTAGTCTATGGAATGGAGGCAGTTCTTCCAATTGAAATTCAGATTCCTTCCCTAAGGATTATGAAAGAAGCCGATCTAGACGAAGACGATTGGATTCAAACACGGTTAGACCAGATAAACTTGATTGATGAGAAAAGGCTCGCCGCTATTTGTCATGGTCAGTTATACCAAAAGCGTATGATCAAAGCCTTCAACAAAAAAGTCAAAAGTCAGGCATACCAAACTGGTGGCTTGGTTGTCAAACGCATCATCTTACCACAAGGTGATCCCAGAGGCAAGTGGACTCCCACTTATGAGGGACCATTTGTAATCAAGAAAATATTCTCCGGCGGTGCCATTTTGCTTACCACTATGGATGGCGAGGATTTCCCACACCCTGTAAATGCGGACATAATCAAAAAGTACTTTGCTTGAAAAGAAAAGCTCGCTAAGTTGAAAACCTGAAAGGGCAACTTTGGCAAAAAAAAATGAGCGTCTCGGTGGATCGAAAACCCGAATGGGCGATCCAGGCAAAAATTAGAGACTAAATAATACTATCCCGATAGGCTGAAAACCTGAAAAGGCAGCCTAGGCAAAAGTGAGGGAATAAAGCGTACAACTATGTTCCGTTCAGCTGCCTACTCACCTTCAAGATTCAATACATCAAAAACACCGATCAGTCCAATCACTTTCTTCCAACAAGCGAGGGATGAGATGCTCGAAGACAGATTGGCAATAGCAGAATTGAAACTTGACTAGATTATTTTCACATAGCTATTTATCTTTATAAACACTTTTTCAAAGCTTTATGACAATTTCCTACTACTAGGATTTTTGTTTCCTTGTACTAGTCGGCCTATCATGGCTCTTTTTCAAAAATCAATGCAACTTATGCTCAAAATCAACATTTTCACTTTTTCTGTTTTGAATACGTAAACGTCCCAATGATAATTTTGAATGAACATGTTCATTTGAATATGATTGATGTTAACAAAAAAAAACAGGAACAGCATTCAGGTAATGTCCCAATCACTTGGACATCATCCCGAAACCAGCATCAGAAGAAAAATCCCCAAGATAAATGCATTTCTCGGCAAATTCCTCAATAAGATTTTCTCTCCAAACGAAGTGATTCAAGAAATCTTATTCCCCCAGCAGGGCTATTCCAGATTACTATCCCCAGAAGATGTGATCTCCACGCCAGAACTTGGTCAAATAGTGCATCGGAGGATTATGCATCTTCCTCATTCCCACTTAAAAGGGCATCGAAATCAGAACTTTCCAGTTCCCTTTTATCCCCGAACGGTAGTCGAAGATCCTTCAACAGAGTACCACGGTCCTCAAAGAAGATCCCCAGCCGAGGGTACTCAAACAAGACGACAAAAAAATCATCAACGGTCACAATGCCTTCGTTTCCAGATGGCTAGCAGGGATTTATTTTCCCAACTAGAAGCTTAGACATCATGCATCATACATCATGCATCATACATCATGCATCATATTCATACAACATAACATGCATATTTCTCCTTTAGTTCGAGAATCTCGACACATACATTACATACATCATAAACATTGCATATCACTAACTTGATTTTTTTCAGGCAGACGGATATCTTCAGCAAAGATATTCTCAATCACATGCAGTGTTCCCTTGAATTCTATTTAAAGCAGTCCTCTCAGATATAATCAAGCCAAGGATTCATTCTGAAGAGATCTCTCTTTCCAAATCACCTATCAACTCAAAAACAAGCAACGAAGATCTAAAGCTGATACCTCAGACGGTTCCAGAACGATCTACCATCTAAGATCTAAAGCTGATACCTCAGACGGTTCCAGAACGATCTACCATCAAAGATCTAAAGCTGATACCTCAGACGGTTCCAGAACGATCTACCATCGAGGATCTAAAGTTGATACCTCAGACGGTTCCACAATGATCAACTTTCAAAATCTAAAACGGAAAGACTTTGGACAGTTCCGTAATGATCATCCTCCAAGACTTGAAGCGGTAACCTTGGACGGTTTCGAAACAGTCAACGCAAAGACTTTCAAATCCTTCATCAAGATATAATCAACGGATTCATTCTGGTGAACAAAACCATCAACACAATTGCCAGATGGCATCTGAAAGCCCATCTCAGGTAATGTTTCAATCTTCCAACAACACTTCTTAGACAACATTCAAATGCAACTTCCAACATCTCTTCCGATCAAGGTAAGTGCAAATTTTCAGGGCATCTAAAATATTCAATCATCTTCCACCTTCAGATTTCAGACAATCTCTTCAGGTTTAAGAATATTGAATAGGGGCAACTGTTATACCCCAAAATTTGCCCGCATCTTTTTTCAAGAAAACTCCAATCTAAAAATTAGGAGTTTCATATAATCATGGATTTTTATTTTATAAATATCCTGACATATGAAATACTCAGTTTTTAGAATTTTTCTTATACAGTATTTTGGCTCGCTATTGAATTTATTCTTACGCAAACGCCAAGTACTGTTTATTACTTCACACACGCTATTTATTTGATATTTGTTTACAGATAAATAGTACTGACGCAATTGGTACAGAACTAAATCTTTTGCAGGCGCAGAGTCCGGGATTCAGACTGTAC
This sequence comes from Vicia villosa, assembly GCF_029867415.1. Taxonomy (NCBI): domain Eukaryota; kingdom Viridiplantae; phylum Streptophyta; class Magnoliopsida; order Fabales; family Fabaceae; genus Vicia; species Vicia villosa. The sequence continues at coordinate 75,369,652 of NC_081180.1, read as the reverse complement.
TGGTAAACAAGTAAATTATTACTAATTTTTTGTTTCCCACTAACTTTTGTACTATATTCCATTATTTTCAAAATCTCTTTTCAAATCTCTTTTTCAAAAATCAAATCCTAACTTTATTCTATACATCTCTCTTTTTTCCAACACTATCATACACTTTCTTTCAAATCTTACTTCCACTCAAATTTTCCTTTTGTACGGAATCACTCCATTCCTCAACGTCTCTATCCTTCTTTCCATTCTATAAATACCTCTCATTTTTTTCATAAAATCTCACATCAAATTCTAACTCATCTCTCAAATTTCTACTTCATATTCATTCTCTCTGCATCCCCCGGCAGAAATAGCGAAGCGGATAGAAACGTGTTTTCTTATGATCATCACCGTCGTGGTGGTAATCATGTCTTTCTTCTGTCTACATAGCCCTGAAAAATGTGGACCTGGGATGCTTACACTCCCAATCATCTACATGTTATTATTTGTAGCATGGGTTATATATCGTCATTCTTAAAGTTTGCCGTATCTCTTATTTTCTTAAATGTACCGTTTACTCGTCGTACTGTTCATTATAAGTATGTAATATTTGTACCGTCAGTATTAAAGGTTGTACTATTTGTCATATTGTTGCTTAATTATCCAAATAATATTTTGTGTGTTTTCTGCCAGTCAAATATTTATTTTTCTGTGCATTAAATGATTTTCAGGGTTATTATCGGTAATTTTGCTCGCATACAGTATATATTAGTTATTTATTATGTCTGTGTTTTTTAACAAGTCATGTAAATAAACTTTCATCTTTCACATAAAACAAAAACAACAAAAAGAAAATTAACTTTGACTGTTGAATTTTCACTCTAACTGTTACATGCCTGAACAGTCAGTTGGCAGTCAAACCGCTGACAGTGCAATTCTCCGTGTTTTGTACCATCAATCAAATCAAACTTTTTGCATTTAAAAAATTCCAAGATTTTTGTTCTAGAAGTCTTCTGAATATCACATGATTAGCAGAGACTCAGCACTGCACAAAAATCAGGTACGCTTAACTGTCTCCTACACAAATAGTCCCTAATTAGGGTTTATTGTTTTTTCAGGAGAAACAAGTTTTTGAGACCTCAAATGGATTTCCTGGACCTCCATATATCTCAAAGTACCATCATACAAATTTTCAAACTTCAATTCACTCAGACGCACCGTCAGCAGCTCAAACAGTCAACAGACGACCCGTTTGACCAAAAAGTCAACAGACAGTCAAAAATGAAATTTTTTGTCAACATCCATATTTTGTCAAAGGATTCATCATTTTATCATTGGATGATCATAATTAATCAAGTAAAGATCAAAAATCAACAAAACCCTAAGATTCAAAATTAGGGTTTTCTCCTAAAAAGTCAACTGAACTTTGACTGGTCATAACTCTCTCATCCTTCATCCAAAAAATTAAAACCAAAGCTCATTTTGAAGGAAATTCAATTATCTTTCAAATGCAATTGTTCCCATGGTCATTAGGTTCACCATTTGAAAAATATGAACCAAGACATTACAGGTCATTTTCAAAGTCAACAAAAAGACACTTTTTTCAAAAGGACACACAAGGAGCATCAAAAATCATTTTGACATGAGACCAAAGACATTGGTTAGAAGACTCTTTGAGGTTTCCAAAAAAGTGCAAGATCTCTTTCATATGACAAAAATTGAGGGATTTACACCTTGTTGAAGTTGGCTAAATTTTGGGAAAATGCATAAAACCAACATTGATCAAAAATGTATTTTTTCCAAATGGGGCCAAGTTTTCATAGTTCAAACATGTTTACCATGATATAATGGGCCTCCCACGACCAAGACAAAGCCCACATCATTTTTATTTCATTTTTGGTTTAATTTTATCCCATTTAAGATTAAATTGAAAATGGAAAATGGAAGGATAATGGATGGCTTAATTTCTAAGCATGACTCACCAAGGAATCAATCAAAGCTCCGCCCCAAGCCAAAGTACAGCAGAAGGAGGGTGGAAAGTCAAGCCATGGTAGCTTAAATGCAAAGCCATATGTGTTGAAAAAATCAAGAATGCAACAAAAGCACTTAATGCTTTTTAGCTTAGTTCTTAAGCACTTCAATGCCTATATAAGAGCTATAACACTTCAGTAAAAAAGGACACACGAATTCAGAGCCATTTTATGCTTGTAAACATACTTGTATCAACTTGAAATTTTCAAGGAAATTTAAAATTCGAATTTTAATTTCCAGCTTGTTTTAACACAAACTAAGTACTCAAACACATTCCCTGACCCTCACTAAACGTAACCAGATCAATTGCTAGCCTTGAGACTCACTGAATCAAGCACCACAGGTTTAGAACTCATCTATTGCAGCGCTTTTTTCATAAAAACGCTGTTAAATGTGTTGGCTGGAGGTTGAAGACGATGAGGTGTCCTCACCTCATTGGACAGAACGCGCGCGCCAGTATTTTTGAATCCTGGGTTCCCATGTGCGCTTTCCATCATCTTTCCATGTGCCCTCAATATCTGAGCCATCTGATCTCATTAACTCTCAATCCAACGCATCAAAACATTCCCCATATCATGGACTCTCAGATCAATCACACAGGATCATGCCTTATTTTATTTTCTATTTCTATTTCTATTTTAATTTCTTTGTAAAATTAATTAAAAATAGTTTTAAAAATCCAAAAAATACATAAAAAATATTTTTAAGTTTCTAAAATAATATTTTATTTTTTATATAAAAATATTTTATTTTTCTTCATAATTTAAATATTTTTTTTAATTAATTAGATAATATGCATATATTTATCTTTTACTTATTTTCAACCAATCAAAAATCATAAAAAAAATTGTTCTTTATATTAAATATTGTTTATATATTATAGGCTAATTTTGTACATATTTAGAATAATTTTCTTTTTAAGTTTTAATTATATGTGTAATTATTTGTATAATTATGTATTAATTAACTTAATAAATTTCAAATCAATTTCAAAAATTCCAAAAAAATTAGTTTTGTTTTAAAATTAATTAACAAGAATTTTGAACATATTTTAAACTTAATTTTTAGGTTTAAATTTATTTTCATCTTTTTTCCTCATTTTAATTTAATTAATCATGCATTAATTATAATTAAAATAAATCATCAAAAATCCAAAAACATTTCTTTTATTTTCTTGCAATTTAAATTCCTAGATAAATGTATAGGTGGTCAAATCCATGTAAATAGCATAGTTTACATTTCCTGCACAATCGATGTAATAGCGTAGATTTACTTTCCGCATTTTATATTTCCGTATTTTAAATTCCAGCACATATAAACTGCGTGTATGCTAAAGATAAAATTGAACCGTTAGATCACTAACTTCAAAGATAAAATATCTGAATCCAAACACAATCACACTTGCACCTCTTAAGGTAATCCCTCTTCTACTCTTTTCAAAATCAAAATCAATTTCAAATACGAAATCGAACTTTTGTTTATATCCGGTGAAAGGATAGATTTTTAAAGGAAATAGGATAAAGACCTTATAACTCAGGGTAGACCTCCTAATTTGCTTGCTCAAATCAAAACAAACAAATCTCTCATATATCGTTGTTTTTCAAAATAAAACTTTCAAAAAAGACAATACTTTGTATATATCCAAACAAGGATCATTACGAAGTTAACGTTCTTTTTTTCAAAAACATCTTTTGAAAGATAAAAACACTATGTATACATCCGCACAAGGATCATTACAAAGTCAATTTACAAAGGTATTTGAAACCACATACGAGCATTTCAAGGCAATAGAAAAGTGATTGAAAACAAGTGAGCTAAGCAAATTAAAGAGCCCATGGATAACCATGGATACAAAGGGTGCTAACACCTTCCCTTTGTATAACCTACCCCCTTACCCAGAATTTCTTAAAGGTCTTTTTTCTGTTTCTTTTATAAACCTTTCCTTAATTGGATAAAATAAAAGGTCGGTGGCGACTCTTTGATTTTCAAATACAAAAGCAGAAACAAAAAAGAGTCAGTTCGCGTATCTCTCCGCAAGAGGTATGGTAAAAAACCGAGGGCGACACACTTCAAAACCTATTGAGCTTCTCCGTCTAGATCTTTTTGGTCCCTCAACGACTAGGAGTCTAGGAGGTAATTACTATGGCTTTATAATCGCAGATAATTTTACTATATTCACTTGGACTATATTTTTAAGTCAAAAGGAATAAATTTTTAAAATTTTATTACATTTGATTGACAAATTTTTTATAGGCAGCATATTAAGTAAGACGTTCTAACATTATGAGAGACATCATATCTTTGTCTGTCTTGGGTTGCCTTTTTGGCGCGCATTTCTTATTTTTCACTAGTCCTTTATTTTTTGGGTTTGTAATACTCTATTATAAGATTATCTTTCTAAGTTAGACAAATAGATTTTTGTTTTGTAAATATGATTCATCATGCCATTTATTTTTGTAATTGTACAGATACTCGGGAGAATATTTAAGTAAAAGTGAGAGTGGTCTTAAATTCAAGGGGTCTGGATCAAATTTCACGAGTAGTTTTAGGAAAATGTAACTAAACTAAAAAGAGTTCATATGAGACAGTCGTGTACTATTAATTACTAATATCAAAATTCTTTTCATTGGGTCAAAGTCGTTAAGACATAGGTGACTTTGCACCAAACTAGATTAAAAATTACATGTGTTATTTATTTTGCTTGTTTGTTTTTTATTGTTATGCCTTTATGTTTGTTAAGAATCTCACATCAAACAATATATGGTATGAACATGTGCTTATAAGTAGGGGTAATCCTCACTCTACAAGCTGGTTTTGTAGGATTAAGTTAGGCCCAATTACATTTCTTAACATGGTATCAAAGCCTTGTTTAAAATCCGGCGGACCACCTGTTATCAGGTTTCCGCTATTGGGTCACCCACCATTTATTCCCGCGCTCCAGTTGTTCAGTTTTAGGCGTGATGGGATGTGTTAAGAATATCACATCAGACAGTACATGACCTGAACATGCGCTTATAAGTGGAGGAAATCCTCACCCTACAAGTCGGATTTATAGGGTTAAGTTAGACTCAATCACATTTCTTAATAATTTTGTCATACACGTTGTTCCAACACTATGTGTGACATCTTGTCACCTATCCAACATAATTTCATAAAGTTTTTGTGAAATTTTCTAAGCTTGTCCAAAACCAACTTAATTTGAAAATAATTACCCTAATAAGTGATCATGGTGGTGAATTTGTTAACCACCAATTTGAAAGCTTTTGCAACAATAATGATATAGCACATAACTCTATAACATTGAGGATTCTCTTTGTGATGTCTCATTAAATTCAAACACATTGAGACAAGTTTTCTTTATTGAAACTTAATATTAACTCGCCAATTCCATACCAATAAGAGCTCTACTTGTTTCTAGAAACGGTCTTCCGAGAAGTAGTGGCGTTTAAGAGTCTCCGGGCATGTCTAGAATCGAAATCTAACAAAAATAACAAATCATCTACCCTAACCAATACATTTTAAATAACTCTATATGGATAGGTGATAGAACGATTATCTAGGGTAAATGTCATCTGACTTGGCTTTGGTTCACCACAATTTAACTTTATCATCATGGATCACACCATCAAGTTAATGCTAGCTCCTAAATCACATAAAGCATGACCATTAATTAGCGAACCAATAGAATAATGAATAGTAAACCTACCCGGATCCATGAGTTACGGTAGAAGCTTTTGTTGAATGATTGTGCTACACTCTTTCGCCAAAGTGATATTCTCATACTTCAACTTATGTTTTATCGATAAGAGATCTTTCATGAATTTAGTTTAAACTGGAATTTGTTTGAGAGCTTCACATAATGGAATGTTAACCTGTATTTATGCCAGTGTTAAGAGTGAATTAATGGTAAATTCATGTGTTAATATAAGTAATTTCCTTTCTAAACTAATGCAAATTGTGATAGATCCATAGGTTTTTAGTAAGAATTGAACTGAATAAGTTTAGTTCATGTTGTAAAGCAAAATGAATCACTTGTGGGTACTATTGATGCAGGTTTGGAGCTGAAAATGAGCTTTATAACAACATGAAGAGGAAAGAAAGCTGGAAGTCTCAAAGGCAGAGCAAAAAGAAGAAGTTTTAGCAAGGGCGCGCCGCGCCAAACTCACTGTTTTTTACCGCGCCGCGGTAATCCGTTACCGCGCCGTGGACGCGACGTTTCAGGCCCAAAAATCATAAATAGAAGCCCTAGTCTTCAAGTAAAGGGACTGACTTTTTGTGAGCGAAATTAGGAGAGCATTCTGATTCTGAAGCTGAGAACAACAATTGAAGGTGGATTCTTTACCAATTGAAGACATTCCTTTGATGAAGATGAATCCCTCCATTAAATCTTGTGTGTTCTTCATGTCTATGGAGAGTTAAATTCCTCTTGTTGAGTTTAAGGTAGTAGTTAGCCTATGAATATGCAATACCATTGATTAATTCCTATGAACAATTGTTTGAATTTATTATCAATAAGAAACCTTGTTTTTCTATTAAATTATTGTGGAGTCTTTGATCGAAAGAAAAGATTCTAACTTTTGCCCTAGGTTACTATATTGATTCAGTCCCAATTCGCAGAGATGGAATTGTGATTGAGTTTTCATAATTATCGTTCTTTATTACTATTATCGATATTGATATTCTGAGAGATCGAATCTCATAACGGTAAAAGTTTATCTAATTTGATTTGCAAACATGGAATCATATTTGAGGATAAGTGAAGATAATAATTCAAATGATTGTTCAATTGTGATTTAATTAACAAATTGTATAGGAATAGGTTGATGAACCCTATAGCTCAACATATCTCTTTAATCGTTAACAAACTTTCAGAATTTGCATTTAAATTATTGTTTAGATTTAATAGCATAGTTATAACCACAAACACAAATTCAACTACTTTTTCTCACTCAAAATAACCAACTATAGAACGGCAGTAATATTAAACCAATCCCTTTGGATACGATATATACCGAAAATATTTACCCACAAATACTTTCAACAAATTGGCGCCGTTGCCGGGGATTGGTGTCAATATTGCACGCATTGCAATAGTTTTTATTTTGAGTTTTTGTTACTATTTTATCGATTTGGTTGTTTCACTCGTTTGTTAGTTTTTGCAGAATTTCGTGTATGCGCAGCAAAGTTCCCAGTGATCAACTTCTTTTTGATCCCGAGATCGAAAGGGCCGCTAGGAGGTTAAACATCAAAATACAAAGAAGAGCAAACATAGCAAGAGCAAGAGACAACGCAACCGCGACATCGTCACAACAACTAGAAAGAATGGACGAGTCGTCAGAAGGACTTTTCTTTCACGAACTATTTGTTGAAGAAGAACAGGAAGTTATTATACAACCAACTGTTGTCAACATGGCTGCTACTAGTCCATGTGCAAATAGTCCAAGACTCAACCCACAGTTTGCTAGAACTGCCGCCAACGGGCATAATTCAGAATTGAAGACCGGTATTATACAGTTGATTTGTGCGAGTCCTTTCGCCGGATTGGACCATGAAGATCCGTACACGCATCTTACTCGGTTCTATGAGTTAGCGGGTACTAGTGGTGTAGCTCAAGCTGATGAGGAAACATTATTCAAGAGGTTGTTCCCATATTCTTTGTTATCTAAGGCAAAAGATTGGTACTTGGATCAACCTGAAACAGTGATGACCGACTGGAATACCTTAGAGGAAAATTTTTTGGAAAGGTTTTACTCTCAAAACCGATTCTTTGAAGAAAAAACAGCAATAGCAGTATTCTCTCAAGGCAGTAATGAATCATTGAATGAAGCGTGGGAAAGGTATAAAGCTATGTTGAGAAAGTGCAAAGGACACGGTTTTGCAGAAGTTGATCAAATCCACATGTTCCGTAATGGTCTCACACCTACAAATAAGACACTCTTGGATGGCACAGCTGGTGGTTCACTTATGTCCAAGACACCTGCTGAAGCTACTCAGATAATTGAGCGAATGGCTCTGAATGATCGTCAGGGTAACCATGATCGAACTGTCAGAGATAAGAAACCCGGAATTTTGGAATTGAATAACAGTGATGCTTTGCTGGCCCAGAATAAGTTACTAACATCACAAGTGGAGCTTTTGACACAACAAATGTCTAAATTACCACAACAACTCAAGGAGCTGAATGGTGTATCTAATTCTTATCAAGTTGCAAAGTGTGAGTTATGCAAGGGAGATCATCAAACAGGATTTTGCCCACCAGTTTTGGAAGAAGAAGTAAATTACATGAACAACAACCAAGGACAAAGGCAGAATCAATATCAAAATCCTCCGTATCAACAAGGTTATCCACCAAGGAATAACAATCAAGGTTATCAACAAAGGCCACATAATCAAGGGTATCAACAACAAGCCTTCCAACCTTACACTCAACCACCACCACAACAACAAGGAGGACCGTCAAAGTTAGAAGAAACTATGACACAATTTATGCAAATGTCAATGACAAATCAAAAGAATCAAGAGGCAGCTATAAAGAATTTGGAAACTCAAGTGGGCCAACTTGCTAAGAAGATTGCAGCTAATCAATCAAATGCAACATTCTCTCCCAACACTCAAGAGAATCCAAAAGAGCATTGCAAAGCGGTGGTGACAAGGACTGGGCAAAAAGGAAGTAATGACAAAGTTGAAAAGAATGATGTTGAGGATGATACAGAAAAGAAAGATGAAAAACATGATGGAGAGGATGAAGAATATGAAATTATTAATAATGAGGCTGAAGCAGAAAATTTGAATAAAGAAGTTGAAAAAAAAGAAAAACTAAAAAGAAAGAGTGTTAGAGAAAAGATGGCAAACAACGTGATACCAAGTCAACATTTGCCATATCCCCATGCTCCATCAAAGAAGGATAATGCTAGGCAATATGCAAGGTTTATGGAAATTTTTAAGCAACTACAAATTAATATTCCATTCTCCGAAGCAATTGCTCAAATGCCAAAATATGCGAAATTCATGAAAGATATCTTGACAAAGAAGAAAAGATCGGAAGAAGAAGAAGTTGTTATACTTGATGCACAATGTAGTGCTATAATATCACGCCTTCCTCAAAAGGCGAGAGATCCTGGAAGAGTCACATTGCCGGTCACAATTGGCAATCAGAATATTGGGAATGGATTTATCGATTTAGGATCAAGTATCAATTTAATTCCTTTATCAATAGTGAAGCGGTTGGGAAATATTGAGATGAAGTCAACAAGAATGACTTTACAATTAGCAGATAAATCAACCACTCTTCCTTATGGAGTTGCACAAGACATGTTAGTGAAAGTTGACAAATTTTTGTTTCCGGTAGATTTCGTTGTGATTGACATGGAAGAAGACAAGGAGTCACCTATCATTCTTGGAAGACCATTCATGAAAACAGCCCGAATGATGATCGATATTGATGATGGTATAATGAAGTTAAGAGTCCAAGATGAAGAGGTATGTTTTAATCTTTTCGATGCCATGAAACAACCCAAGGACAAGAATGATTGTTTTCGCATGGATGTTACTAAAGAGATTGTAGTAGAAGTGGCAAACCAAATTCATCTTTCTAGCCCTTTAGAGAGATCTCTTGTTGATTCTTTTAATGTACTTACTCAAGAAGAAGAAAAAGAAATTGAGTTGTTTTTAAAGGAATTAGAGAAAGGTGGCAACACGACCACAAAGGAGGACAAGGTAGAAGATTTTGGGCTGAAAAAAGAAGTGAAAGAGTCAAAGATGGAATTAAAGCTACTCCCACCTCATTTGAAATATGTCTTTTTAGATGAAGATGGAAATGAACCGGTCGTTATTAGTTCTAAGTTGAATACAAAAGAAGAGGCAAGACTCATCCAAATTCTCCAAAAGAATAAAGCTGCAATTGGATGGGTATTGGCGGATCTGAAAGGTATAAGTCCTGCATATTGCATGCACAAGATCATGTTAGAGGAAGAATTCAAACCGGTAGCTCAACCGCAAAGAAGACTAAATCCAACAATGAAAGAGGTAGTAAGAAAAGAGGTGATCAAACTCCTAGAAGCAGGTATGATTTACCCAATTTCTGATAGTGCATGGGTAAGTCCAATACAAGTTGTGCCGAAGAAGGGAGGTATGACGGTAATCCGTAATGAAAAGAATGAACTTATACCAACAAGAACTGTAACCGGGTGGAGAATGTGCATCGATTATCGTAGACTCAACAAAGCTACGAGAAAATATCACTTCCCTCTACCATTCATGGATCAAATGCTTGAGAGGTTATCGGGGCAGAACTACTATTGCTTCTTGGATGGGTATTCCGGGTACAATCAGATTGTGGTAAACCCAGAAGATCATGAGAAGACAGCTTTTACATGTCCATTTGGAATTTTCGCATATAGGAGGATGCCATTTGGATTATGTAACGCTCCAGCTACTTTCCAACGGTGTATGTAAGCCATATTCTCAGACCTCATTGAAAAAAGTATTGAAGTATTCATAGATGACTTCTCGGTATTTGGAAAAACTTTTGATACATGCTTGAATAATCTGGATGTGGCACTTGGAAGGTGTATTGAGACCAATTTGATTTTAAATTGGGAGAAGTGCCATTTCATGGTAACTGAAGGAATTGTACTCGGTGATCGCGACTTTGCGTGTCTATTAGTCGGGGTAACTGCAAGTGCACAGTCGTGTCGTGTAGTTTTAAAAGATATCGAATCCACAGGGACTATAAATCGACCTACCGTTATCTAAAGTTACTATGTAAAGCTAAGGCTAATGATATTTGGGTTTTTTTATAAATGGGGAAACTAAAATCCTAAATCTAGATAAAATATAATAACAAACGGATATCAGTATGTATTTCATCTAACTTAGGTGATCCGAAGGTCCATTGGCTATGGTGTTAATTCAATTAAAGATCTTTATTAATTCTATTGATTAAAAGTCCTCCTCTCAAACTCTCGCTCTATTGATTCAGACTACGATCCTAACTCTTAATGTACGCTTTCGCCATCCCACCAGATTTAGAAACGCTTTTTGAAAACAACGTAATTAATAAAATGCTTATTTTATGAAGTCGTTATCTACTTAAATCTCCTAATCTCAAACTCTCGCTCTGTTGACTCGGAACATGCTAATATCCCTAACGTACGCTTTCGCCATCCCGCGCGGGTATAAAAACACTTTTTGAAAATAAATAAGTTCTAATTAGTTCTAATACGCTTTCGCCATCCTTAAAACTAATGTCCTATGTCTACTATCCAGTTAAAGATCTCAAACTTTCGCTCTATTGATTTTAACCTTTGACCGTCTTAACCCCTCAAACTTTCGCTCTATTGGTTTTAAGACTTACTAATTAAATTAGACATACAAACCAAAAACAAGTGATAATTAATAAAACATAATTAAGCCAATTTAATTCGGATCCCTACGGTTAAATTACTTTACATACCGACATCTAAATAAATTAGCCAGACATACTTAAAGAAACAAACATGAAATTATAATTATTAAACATGGAATTATAATTATTAAACATGAAATTATAATTACTAACCATATTATAATAATAATGATAAAACAATATTATAAGAACATAAAACTAAAATAATTGCAAATAAATAAACCTGGAAGTAAAGCAGACGAAATAAACTTGAATTAAATTGCAAACAAAACAAATCTTGAAACTTGAATGAAGCTTTGAAATAATGTCGGCAAGATTGTGATCCAAGAGTACATAAATTGTAGGCCTAAAACTAATGGTGTGGTAGTTCCTCAATGTGAGAAACTACCACTTTTACAAAGTGATAATATATGCCTAAAACTATGAACAGCGCTTCCGCGCCTAAAACTTGGATGATTTCAAATGAATGCTAAGACTCTATTTATAGTGAATGGAAATGGAGGTTATTTTCAGCATCACGTGAGAAGTAGTGGAGATAGTGGAGTGGGAAGTTGAGAAAATATAGGAAGACTTGGTTGGTGGAGTATAAAACGGAGACGTGGGCCTTCAAATTTAAACTATCTTTGAACGAGTCATGAGACGTGGGTCTCAAAGTGGCTGGATTGTTGGAGACGGACGTCTCCTTTATGTGATGTGGCCTATGAACGTGGGTGAGCTTGGGAGACGGACGTCTCCTTTGATGACGTGGCCCTTGGACTTTGGAGACGGGCGTCTCCATGCAATTGGGCCCTTAGACGGGCGTCTCAGCTTCTTCATAGTGGGAGCTTCAGCTCCTTCGTGGGTTGGGCTTCCACACTTGATCCATCGTATTTTCACCCTTCACATTTGATTCATTCCATTTGCACCTCCACTTCACTACAATACCTCTTTTCCATCTTTTAGGCACAAATAGTAGTGATTTTAGCTCAATTTCTTTCCTTTTCACAAATAGTCTCAATATGAGCGTAAAACCTGAAAACATAGAAAATACCGGCATAATACCAACATAAAGCAACATAATTAAGATAAAATAGGGAAATAATCATTGTAAATCAAGCCAAATATGTGATACATTTTCGTGTTATCACTCGGACACAAAGTATCTTCAAGAGGACTTGAAGTGGACCAAGCCAAGGTGGAGGTAATTTCAAAGCTTCCACCTCTAATAAATGTCAAAGGAGTAAGAAGTTTTTTAGGTCATGCGGGATTCTATAGAAGGTTCGTAAAAGATTTTTCAAAGATTGCCAAGCCTTTGAGTAATTTACTCAACCAAGGTACGTGTTTTAATTTTGATGAATCTTGTGTACAAGCTTTCAATGACCTAAAAGAACGGCTAGCCACCGCACCTGTGATCGTAGCACCCGATTGGAAAAACCATTTTGAACTTATGTGTGATGCTAGCGATTATGCCATAGGTGCTGTATTAGGCCAACGAAAAGGAAAAATATTTCATGTCATACACTATGCAAGCAAGGTGCTAAATGATGCTCAAGTCAATTATGCTACCACAGAAAAAGAATTGTTAGTTATAGTGTATGCCCTTGAAAAATTTAGATCCTATCTCATTGGGTCAAAGGTGGTGATTTACGCAGACCATGCGGCCATTAAATATCTGCTTACTAAACCGGATTCGAAGCAAAGACTCATTCGTTGGGTTCTTCTCTTGCAAGAATTTGACATAGAAATCCGGGATAAAAAGGGTTCAGAAAATGTGGTAGCAGATCATTTATCCCGTTTGGTCAATGTAAATGTCACCAACCAAGAAGCTGAAATAAATGATGAGTTTCCGGATGAACAACTTTTTCAAATCCAAATAAGACCTTGGTTCGCCGATCTTGCTAATCATAAAGCAACCGGTATGATACCGGAGGACTTTGACTGGAAGAAAAAGAAAAAGTTGTTAGCCGATGCAAAATACTATGTGTGGGACGACCCATATTTGTTCAAGATAGGTAAGGATGGAATTTTAAGAAGATGTGTTACTGAAGAAGAAGCCCAACAAATCTTGTGGCAGTGTCATAATTCGTCTAGTGGTGGGCATTTTAACGGATGGAGGACGGCAACAAAAGTTCTCCAATCCGGGTTTTTCTGGCCAACTATTTTCAAATACGCCCATCACCATGCAAAGAATTGTGACAAATGTCAAAGAGTTGGTGGGATAAGTAAACGAGATGAGATGCCACTTCAGACCATTATTGAAGTAGAAGTTTTTGATTGTTGGGGCATCGATTTCATGGGGCCATTTCTTCCTTCTTTTGCTAATGAATATATTCTAGTTGCAGTGGATTATGTCTCCAAGTGGGTAGCAGCCATCGCCACACCAAAAGCGGATGCCAAAACTGTGCTAAAATTTTTAAATCGAAACATATTCACACGTTTTGGCATGCCTAGAGTGATCATAAGCGATGGTGGATCTCACTTTGTTAACGAGCAGGTAGCGAAAGTGCTGGACAAATATCATATCAACCACAAGATAGCATCACCTTATCATCCCCAAACCAACGGGCAAGCAGAGATCTCAAACAGAGCAATCAAGAATATTCTAGAGAAGACTGTGTCAGAATCCCGTAAAGACTGGTCGGTAAGGATTGATGATGCCTTGTGGGCATATAGAACAGCATACAAAGCACCGACAGGCGCATCTCCTTTTCAAATGGTTTATGGTAAGGCATGTCATCTCCCGGTGGAGGTGGAACACAAAGCATTATGGGCCTTATGATTCTTCAATAGAGATGATACTTTGGCTTATAAGAAAAGGAAGAATCAACTCCATGAGCTTGAGGAATTCAGGTACCTAGCATATGAGTCTAATAAAATGTACAAGGAAAATATGAAAAGGTACCATGATAAGAGAATCAAGAAGAAAGAGTTCAAGGTGGGAGACCTTGTTCTACTATTCAATTCTAGACTAAAGCTCTTCCCAGGAAAACTAAAGTCTAAGTGGTCAGGACCGTTCGTAATTAAGGAAGTCAAACCATATGGTGCCATTACTATTGAGGATGTTAAGACTAAAGAAAGTTGGACCGTTAATGGAGAACGGTTAAAGAACTACCTTGGGGGAGAGTTTGATAGAGAAGTGTGCACAATCTCACTTTTGAGCACATAATAGAAGGATTTCGACCGTCGAGCCATGCGAAGTTAAACGAAGCGCTTGTTGGGAGGCAACCCAACAGAGTAAGTTCTTTTGTTTTTCTTTTATTATTTATTTATATCATCAAATCAGTGCAATAAGAGTAGGAAGGAGTATGAATCAAACACTAAGTGATGAAGGTGTAACAATTTGTTAATATAGAAAACTGCAAATAGGCTTTAATTCGCAAAGTCGCGCCGCAAGTATAAGGGGCGCGCCGCGATGCCAAACAGGGATTTTGGCGCGACGCGGTTGTAAATGTGCGCGCCGCGGTAATGCGAACTTAAGCTTTTATTTGGAAACTGTACATTTCCCCCTCATTCTTTGTTTTAAAACTCCAACACTCCTCAGAGTGAAAATCTTAGATTTGCAGTTTTCACCCAAAAATCTCGTTCATTCTCACTTAAATCAGAATCAAGGTATGTATCCCTTCCTTTATTTTTGTGTTAATTACCAAGTATGTCAATTTGCAACCCTAATCTTTAGATAGTATGAAAATATGAAGGATTCATGAAAAATTTTGGAAACCCTAGGGTAGATGACAATGATCTGGTGTTCAATTGAGACTGTATGTGTGATTGAGGGTATTGAGAGCCTCAGAAATGGCTC
Organism: Vicia villosa; assembly: GCF_029867415.1. NCBI lineage: Eukaryota > Viridiplantae > Streptophyta > Magnoliopsida > Fabales > Fabaceae > Vicia > Vicia villosa. The sequence continues at coordinate 75,354,467 of NC_081180.1, read as the reverse complement.
ATTGCAGTCAAACCCTAGCAGTTGCGCCGCAGCCGCGCCGCGGGTAACTGCAGTCGCGCCGCGATTGAGTGAGAAATTTCCACATTGTTTTGTTTTTCTGATCCTAACATATTATCTGCTGTGTGTTGCTATTTGTTTTGTTAATTGCAGATGAACCCTTCCAAAAGAGGACGCACCAAGACAACAAGTTCTGGTCCTAGGGGAGCACGTGCTTCGACCGGTCAGGCTAATCGATTTTTGGGTCGTGCTCAAGCCGACAGATTCAAAGATTTGGGTTCCCGAACCATCTTAACTGAGAAGTTGGTTACCACCTTAGGACAAGGAGGAGGTCCTTACTCTAATATGTGGGATTACCTTGAGTAAAACTGGCAGCGTGTGTTTGAACCACACACAGTCATTGACTATGACATAGTGAAGGAATTTTATGCGAATGCTATCAAAACCACATATGAAACGGTAGCCTATACATATCAGTCATTTGTGAGAGGAAAAACCGTGGCATTTGATAGAGATTTAATTAATGAATTCTTGGGTGAACCACTCCAATTAGAAGAGGATGAGAAATGTTTCTATAGGCAACATGTGCTTAAATGTGCTGACCTTGTGGACCAGATGTCTGAAAGAATATGCATTCCAGGAAGAGGACCAGAACTTAGTAAGCAAGGAAATCCGACCAACTACAACAGGAGGGATCTGAACATCCGTGCGAGGGGAATTCTGTATGTGATTTTGTATAATATTAGGCCGAAGACGCATGTGACCACGATTCCTTTAGATGTGGCATTCCTGATGAGCGTCATCATGTCTGAGCATACCGTTGATGTCGTATTCATTCTTTCGAATGAATTGCGCCGAGCAGCATTGAGTGACACACAACATGGCATTAATGCCAAATGTGTGCTTCCCCTACCCGGTCTAATTATGGGATTATGCAAAGAGGCAGGGGTAGAGTGCTCGGGACAAGGGCACCATGTGATTAACACTTTTATTGATGATGTTTTTATTAACAGGTTTTGTGCAAAGCCATTTTACAGGGACCAAAAGGCTGCAGCCGCCGCTTCTCAGGCTGGACCATCTGCATCTACAGCACCACCTACTAGTATTGCATCTACATTTGATCCTCTGGTGGCTCATCACTATTATCTTCTTGCATGATGCTTTGAGGCTAACCAGAGGTCCCATATCTTCTTGCATGATGCTATGCAGCAGCAGTACAAGAACCTTTCTGCTGCCCCTGAGGAGAGAACTTTCCCGACCCGGGAAAGCTATTTCACATATTGTGGTTGGCCGGAGTCCAACCCTTTTCCTGTGGGGGGTGCAGGTGTTGAGACTAATAACCAGGAGCAAGAGAATATGGAGGAGGATGCAGATATTGATGCCGATATTGATTTGATGTTTTGATGTGGTAATGTGAGAAAGGAGTGAGAATAGTTTGTTTATGATAACTGATGAGATGATAATTTTTTTTTATTGTTGATCCTGTTTTAGTTGTTTTATGAATGGCTAACTTGTACTCTGGTGAACCTTAGGGTCACTATGACTTGTTTTTTTTTGGTATTGAAGTTTATGTTAAGTATTGCAATTGTTTTGTTTTTGTGTTTGTCTCAATTTAGAGTGAGTAGTTTCTACAGTATAATGAAAATCTCAAGCAAAGTACCAACAATGGAGCAACATGCGTGAAAGTGGTAGTTAGTAAGTGAATTTTTTTGAGATTTTTCTTTTCTTTTTCAAAAAGAGTGACAAGGCAGGTATGACTTTTCGAACTCAAACTCTTAGTGTGTGCATGAAACATAGGTTGTTAGTAAATATCGACAGAAGTTCTTTATGGTACTTAATTTTTTATTGGATCGGCTTAGCCTTAGCCATTATGAGGAAAGCTTTCCATTGTTTATTATATGCAAGAGAACATCAATTATTTTGACATGTTTGTATTTTGCTAAACCAATTGTTGCATCGTTATGTGGAAATCGGTGAAAGGGATTTAGGCAATTGTTTGAATCTGAGAGTTTCGTTGAGCCGATCCCATCTTAAAACATTTTTTTTTCTGTGAAAGTGTGATCTTTTGTCAACCATTCTTTGAGCCTGAGGTCAAGATAAGCATCATAATATGCACCAAGGAAAATACCTGGTGGGTTTTGATCTCAATAAAAAGTTTTGGACCATCAACCATAAAATTTGTGATGTGTTTTCTCTTTGACCTTTTTAGAAAGTAGTGGAGCATTCATATAATCTAGATATAAGTTGATCTCCAAGTTGGGGAGAGTCACAATCAAAAAAAGAGTAAGTACAGGTGGTAATCTGTGAAGGACAAAAGAAATTTGTAGCTTGAAAAAAAGAAGGAAAAAGAACAACGTTTGAATCTAAACAGTTGTTGAAAAAAAAAACACCGAGCTACGAATGGAAAAAGATGAACGGGTGAGAAAGCTAAAGTTATAGAGAAGAAGGAATGAGTTATGATTTGGATGCTTCCCTAGATTAGGAACAACCCTTGAGTATCTTCTTTTCTTTGAATCTAAACCACATTACAACCCTAGAAAGACATTCTGATTCTCATATTCCACAGGACTCGATGCTAACAATATGGTGAACGTATGATATGGATTCTTGTTGATTTAATTGTTTGGATGAGTGTTCAACCCCTCTGTTATTCATCATACTTTTTGATGAGAGTGATTAGTGCTGATTCAATTACAATTGTGTAGTGTTTTGAACTTCTTGAGGTAATTTGCTTTCAAAATTTGTTTCGGGTGTATGTTCTGAGTTTGCAGGAAGAGGAGGATTATTTGACTTGGTTACTGAATTGAACCACTTGAAAAAACCTTTTTGAAAAACTTGTTGCATGATTGTCGGTATGTTTTGTTGGAGGTAAGTAATTTTGTTCAGGGACAAACAAAACTCTAAGTTGGGGAGAGTTTGTTAGGAGTGAATTAATGGTAAATTCATGTGTTAATATAAGTAATTTCTTTTCTAAACTAATGCAAATTGTGATAGATCCATAGGTTTTTAGTAAGAATTGAACTGAATAAGTTTATTTCATGTTGTAAAGCAAATCGAATCACTTGTGGGTACTATTGATGCAGGTTTGGAGCTGAAAAGGAGCTTTATAAGAACATGAAGAGGAAAGAAAGCTGGAAGTCTCAAAGGCAAAGCAAAAAGAAGAAGTTTTAGCAAGGGCGCGCCGCGAGAGTCCAAGACCGCGCCGCGCCAAACTCACTGTTTTTGACCGCGCCGCGGTAATTTGTTGCCGCGCCGCGGACGCGACGTTTCAGGCCCAAAAATTATAAATAGAAGCCCTAGTCTTCAAGTAAAGGGACTGACTTTTTGTGAGCGAAATTAGGAGAGCATTCTGATTCTGAAGCTGAGAACAACAATTGAAGGTGGATTCTTTACCAATTGAAGACATTCCTTTGATGAAGATGAATCCCTCCATTAAATCTTCTGTGTTCTTCATGTCTATGGAAAGCTAAATTCCTCTTGTTGAGTTTAAGGTAGTAGTTAGCCTATGAATATGCAATACCATTGATTAATTCCTATGAACAATTGTTTGAATTTATTATCAATAAGAAACCTTGTTTTTCTATTAAATTATTGTGGAGTCTTTGATCGAAAGAAAAGATTCTAACTTTTGCCCTAGGTTACTATATTGATTCAGTCCCAATTTGCAGAGATGGAATTGTGATTGAGTTTTCATAATTATTGTTCTTTATTACTATTATCGATATTGATATTCTGAGAGATCGAATCTCATAACGGTAAAAGTTTATCTAATTTGATTTGCAGACATGGAATCATATTTGAGGATAAGTGAAGATAATAATTCAAATGATTGTTCAATTGTGATTTAATTAACAAATTGTATAGGAATAGGTTGATGAAGCCTAAAGCTCAACATATCTCTTTAATCGTTAACAAACTTTCAGAATTTGCATTTAAATTATTGTTTAGTTTTAATAGCATAGTTATAACCACAAAACAAATTCAACTACTTTTTCTCACTCAAAATAACCAACTATAGAACGACAGTAATATTAAACCAATCCCTGTGGATACGATATATACCGAAAATATTTACCCACAAATACTTTCAACAGTCAGCATCTCCATAATGGAATTATTTCATCAACAAATTAGATATTTGAGAAGAATGTCTTAACTAATGATGGATACACTTTCTTTGGAGGGTTGTAGATGAATGTCGTTAAGGTCACATCTTCAAAAGTTTTGAAGAATTCACATTCTTAAAAGATTTTAATATCCAAGGTATGAATTTCTAAGGTCGTCTTGTTTGCAAAATCTTGAAATAACCTACCTTATTTTAAGATTCATTTATCATATTTTCTTGAGATTTAGTTCAAGATTTGTTTTTGAGATGAGTAATCATCGGCGAGAGGAGTTGGAGAGACCGATCTTAATCTCTAGGCGCCATGATGGTGATGATGATGGAGTAATAAAGTAGTATTTTCACACACACACACAAAGAAAGAACAAGAAAAAAAGGAGGAGAAAATAGAGAGATGAGATAAAGGAAGGATGCAAAAAGAAGATAATATAATGACCTATTTATAACATTCCTTCTTACGGGTTAGGCGTGCCAAAACTTCACAAAATCCTTGAAGATTTGACCCAGAAAGTGTGAGAACCACTTATTTCTAAAACAAACCATCTAATCTATTAGTTTTTGTGTTCTAGTCAATTTTATCAATGATGATTTTGAAGATCTCGTCTGTTTTCCATCAATGCACTGATTTGATTTGTTTGAAGGCAAAGATTAACTTTGATTTTATCTAAAATTTGAAATGTGTAGGCTATCTAATCTATTAGCCTAATAGATTATTTTCTTGTTTTTTAGCCTCATTGTTCTTTTTTAGTCTTGGATTGCATTTTTGGCACCTTGCTTTCTACACCCATTTTCATCTTGTTTCCACCCCTTTATTCCAAAGTGCTTTAAGCTCAACCATTTTATTAATAATAATAATTTGAAATTTATGATAAAAATAATAACCCACTTATTTAGTGGGTTAATCAAAATTTTATGATTATTCAACCTCTAAAAGTGTACTACCATAAACATCAAATAACTTTGATAAAGACTCCCTTTTCAAGGGAATAACAATACAATGTCATACGTCATTATTATTGAATTCTTATATACATGAGTTGGTCAAAACCACAAGATAGATGAATCCATTACAAGCTTATCTCAACCTACAATGAGGTTAGTTGATCATCACATATCATAAATGTTAAGTATAAACCATCCTCAACGAATATTTGTTTGATCATGACCGTTGACATACACCATCATTAAGATTTCTTGGATCACAAGCATCAATACAATCAAACATTGTGCGGCACGTCAGGTATAATCAAAGGTATACAATTTTCTTTACATAAATTCATTTAATACACGCTACAACTTCATTAAAGATGCAAAGCATTCCTGCAAAACACATTAGGTTTTCACCAGGGCCGGCCTTGGGTCTGAGCAACCAGGCCCATGGCCTAGGGCCTCAAAAAATTGAGGCCTCAAAATCGGAAGTAGAGGTTAAAAAACTTACAATAGAGAATAAGTAATAAATATAATTTTTATCTAGAAACATTAAACAATGGTAGTGCTAGCCCAGCGGATAAGGTCTGATTTTGTAACATGTTGGTTAGGGGTTGGAGCCATGTCAAGGTGTATTTACAATTTCTTTTTATTTATTTTACTAAAAAGCAAATGCTAAAAGAAGTTGATAACAGTATACAACACCAAATAAATAGAACCATATAACACTATATTAGTATAATAATATATATTTTACTAAAAAACCAACTTGTAACTAAAAAAATCATATATTCTATGGACCGTTTCAATTTTTTAAAAATAAATTTTGAAAAATATATTAAAAATATATTTAATTATATTTTAAAAGATCCATCATATGATAAATTTGTTTATTATTAAATTTATATGATATAAAATATATTACATTATTATTGGATAAAGTTTCATTACTTTTTCTTTTATTTTATAAAAAAATCTATTCTTAAATTTTATTTTATAATAATAAATTAACACTAAAGAAATTCAATATTATTTCTTAATAAGTCAAAATATTTAAATAGATTATAAATTAAATTAATTTAATTAATTTTTTTAAAATTATTTGATTAGAGTTAATCTAATTTGATGTATTATTTATAAGATTTTATATATTTTTTTTAAAATTAGTTTAGATTCCCTTATGCTTATATATCAACTCTAATAAAAAGACTCTGTTATGTCTTTGAGGCTCAATTTTTAATATTCGCCCAGAATCTTTAAAGAGTTGGGACCGACCCTAGTTTTCACCTTTAGTACCCCATTTTTCTTGAGTCCTAGTGTGTTAGTAGTTCTAAGAGGTCTAAGGATTCTACCTTCAGACCTTCTTAATTTATCAAAACAAAACGGCTCTAAGTGGCCCAATGAGAGCATTTATTGACAAGGCGATTAAATTTTTTCCTATTAAACCTTTTACTATGTGATCCACTAGAGTTAAACCCTAATTCATTTTTATTCAAGGAACACCTTTGATTTTATAAAATCAAATATAGGTTTTCGCTACCCTTGGTAAATTTACTTAGGGTTATTTATGAGTTAGTTTTTAAAGGGTTTTGGAGGGAAAGACTTTGGAGTGTTGCATCTATATTTTGATATATATTTAGTATTTTAAAAAAAAGTTTAAAAAACAATATGATTTTATATGATAATGTATTATATTGTTTCTTAAACTTTTAAAAAATATCAAACATACATTAAAATATACACGTAGCTCTCCAAAACCCTTCAAAAACCAACTCACAAACGACCTCTCAGGGTTTCATGCAAATCTTTCACTTAAGTATCACATGTTCTAGCTTGGTTTATAATATTAGTTGTTTCAAACTGGAACATTTGATGTAGGAAGGCTTTTTAAGCTATCTGAGTTTGTTTCATGGCAAAAAACATCATTTTAATATTTTCCGCAATTTTCTTTTTTATTTCCGTTTTGGCTTAAAAGTCCATTAGAGTTTCTTTTTTCTATTTTGTTTTTGTTTTAGATTAAAAGCCTATTAGGATTTCTTTGCTTTTGTATTTAAACACTTATGGCGTGAGTTAAAAATCATCTTTTGATATAATAAATTTTAGTATTTTCTTTATCTGGTGGATTCCATAGTTTATTTGACAAGTTTCACGCTAGCAATCATGTGTTCTCATTATAGGTTTGGCGCTTGCCATTCCTTTGTGTTTCTAACTGTGTTAGATGGTATCAGGGCCTGATTTTTTCTTGTTTCTTTTCATAACTTATCGGCCATGGGAGATCAACTAGTGACCATCGCAGATTTTGAGGGAATTACCGCGACTTTTATCGCAGTTCTAACTGCTTTGCTTGAGCATACAGAGAATTTAGTAAATTAGGTGAACAACGTCAACAAAAACGAGAATCAACGAAGAGACAGAGGAGGAGAACATATTAAGGTTTCGCGGGGTGGAAATAATCATTGTGTTGTTATTGTTAAAAATTTGAGTTCTGAACAAAAAGAATCCTACGAGGAAATGGTAGTTGATCATTGGAATCAACATAACCATGATTATCGAGTGAATTCTAATATTCCATTTTTCTATGCAACGATGGGAATGATAGAGTTTCCAGATTGACAGATTAACATCGACAAGTTCTTCAGCGTTATAGGAGTCCTTGAGAACAAGCAAATAAAAATGGTAATGATTTGGCTGAAAAGTGTTGCGGTTGTATGGTGGGATAAACTTGTTGTTCAGAGGCAGAGGCAAAGGAAGGGGCTAGTCAGAACTTGGAAAAGAATGAAACAGTTGATGTTGGAGTAATTTTTACCAAAGGACTATGAACACATTCTTTATAAGATGTATATTAAGTGTGTTCAGGACAAGAGAATTGTGACTGAATACACTACTGAGTTTCTACATTTTTATGAGGGCAATGAATTGGGAGAATTAGAAATTCAACAAGTGGCTCGATACATCAATGGCCTAAAGGGATCCTTGAATGAGAATATGGGTTTACAGATTTTACGTACCATAATTGAGGCATCTGGTCTTAAGGTAGAATTAATGGAGAAATCCCCTTAAAATTAATCATCTTTTATGTATTTGCCCCAGAATAACTTTGAATCAGCAGGCGTTTGATATCCCCGAAGTGCACAAAAATATTAGTTATAACATAAAAAGTATCGATCTCACATAGACCAATGTAAAGTACCGTTCTCTTTTATTACTTTGCTTATCTAAGGCTATTAAGTAAAGTTTTGTTGTGTGAATGAAAGAAATAAGATAGCTTTAAGAATTGATTAAAAGACGAATACCAGAATGTGGCTCTCCTCAACCAACAACACTCACAATGTCGTTTAGTTTATGGTTAAATTGGGATAATATTTTCTTGTAACAAAAATAATCAATTTAAAGGAACCGTTCGCTTCCGCGCACCCAATACAAGGTTTTAGCCTAAAATCTATATTGTCGCTTTCGTGTGTTCAATGAGTTAAAGTGAAAAACTATTTTTTTAAATTAACTATTTTTAATTATTCAAAAAGTAATTTAAGGTGGGAAAATAAATGTAAAGGTATTACCGACTTTCGCTCGTCTAATATCGGATTATAAGCGCATAAACACCTGTTTTTGCGTGTCCATTTATGTTCTTAAAATCCCTCTTTAAAAATTATTAATTTTACTAATTAATTAAAAGTTGTTTTCCTAGTGCAAATAATTAAAAACGGATTTTTGTCTAAATCGAATATAGGTTATGTTTTTTCGTATCGGAACCGGTGTCTCTAAGTTATGCTTTCACAGTGAATATTTTAATTAAAATCATCCCATAAACAAATCCCATTTTAATCATAATGTTTACGACTTATATGTGAGCATCGTCAGAACGACAGTCCTCATATTTCAGACTCGAAAGATATAGTCGAACATAATTGAAACCAAACAGAAATAGTAATGGGAATTAAAACCAAATATATTAAACATGCTACTTATAATAATAAAATAATAGAGGCACATGGAAGTAGTAACTTAAAGTAATAAAAACAGGAAATATATAACTTGATGTAGTGACACAATTACGAAAATAATAAGAAAAAGCTCCAGTTTTGATACTAATGAAATTTGCAAAATCTTAATCTAAAGTGCAGATATCTCTCAGCGTGAGAAAATAACCGCTTTAAAAAAATAAAGTAATTTCTTCCTAAGTTAAATTCTAAAAAGCTTGGATAAAAAATATAAAACTGAAAGGTCACTTTTGTATGCTCTAATTCTTGCAAGTAACTCCTGAATCATGGGCCAAGTAATGGAGAAAAACATGTAAGTGGAGTAACTGAGTCTGTTGCAACTTGGGAAAAAATTCTACATATCAGGTCCATGACGGGCGTCATGGTGATGACGACTCGTCCACCATGAGTCAGGGGGCCATGGCGAGCGTCATGCTCATGACGGCCTACTCGTTATGGAGCTGGTGCATAATTTCTTAAGATTTTATCCTTTTGTGGGGACGACCTTCATGTTGCCACATCATGACAGGCGTCATGTTGGTAGTGGAACCGTTATGACAATGCCAAATGCTTATTTTACTCCCACAAATACCCTTACATGTAAAATACATGAAATGGACACAAAGTACCAACATAAAATCATAAAAATTGAGTGAAAATGACATAGAAATAGGATGTGAATCAAGTCGAAAATACAATATGTTTTCGAGTTATTAGCGACAAGGAAAAAGTGAAACAACCAAGGATTTGAACCCTCAAAATAAGCGGACTTGCAACCCTAGCGGTGTGTAGTGGGGTAAAGCATCAGCATCAGTGTAGAAGTAGAATAATCCATATGCTAAACCCACCAGAGAGACGTGTTATCATTGTAATGAAAGAGGTCACATATCAAATGTTTGTCTAACAATAAGAGTTTACTCTTCTTGTTAGACAAACATTTGATATATGCTGTAGCGGAAGAAAGGGAAGCGAAAGAGGAAAGAGAAGGACATGCAGTTGAAAATGATGAATATGCATGGATTGAGTTTGCAGAAGAAGAACCTGATGAGAGGGTAAATTTTGTGTTTCATGAGAATTTTACTAGCATCCAAAGATGAAGGACAATTCAAGAATTTGTTTAAAACACATTCTTATATCAAGAAAAATGTGTGTAATCTGATTATGGATAGTGGAAGCATAGAGAATCAGGTGTCACATAAATTGATAGATTATTTGAAGTTGTCCACATAATCCTGTAAGAAGCCATACACCCTAGGTTGGATAAGCAAGGATTCCTAAGTTTGAGTAACACTAGCCTGTAGGGTTCATATCTCTATAAATATATTACAGATAAGATGTACCCTGTGATGTTCTTGATATTGATGTTTGTCATATTTTACTTGGCAGACCTCGCCAGTTTGATAATGATATCACTTATCAAGGATGAGATAATGTGATGATGTTTATATGGGGAGCACATAAAATTACTATGGCCCCCGTTTTGCACTTTGATAGAAATAAAAAAGAAGGGAAGTCTAGTTTCTTGGTGATGACATATAGTGAAAATGAGTTTGATGATGCTGCTAAAGAAATTAAATTTACTGTCAAGTGGTGAGTAAAAAGTTGTTGAGTGTTGTAAAGGAGGAAACAACAATTTCAAAAGAAGTGCTAGGGATCCTAGAGAATTCCAAGGAATTGACAGCAAATGAGCTACCAAATGATTTGCCTTCTATGTGAGATAAGCGTCGAAAAGTTAAATATTTTAATATGGAAGACGATGTGATGATGTTTTTGCGTAAGGAGAGGTTTTATATTGGTACTTACAACAAACTACAGCCAAGCAAGTATGACTCATTCACAGTAACCTGAAAGACCAAGGACAATGCTTATGTGGTAGCTTACCCGAATTTCATGAATATTCCATTACTTTCAATGTTATTAACATTCATGAACATCAAGCAGATGATACTATTTATCAAGAAAAGAACTCAAAGGTGAAGGAGACTAATGTAGAAAAGATTTTTAGCCCATCCGAGTTTGCTTCTGGGGAAAAAACAACATTTTCATATTTTCCACAATTTTCTATTTTGTTTCTGTTTTGGATTAAAAGTCCATTAGTATTTTTTCTATTTTATTTCTGTTTTGGATTAAAACTCCACAAGAGTTTCTTTGCTTCAGTATTTAAACACTTTTGACGAGAGTCAAATATCATCTTTTGATATAATAAAACTCAGTATTTTCTTTATCTAGCTTATTCCAAATAAACAATTTCCCCGCTTACAATCCCGTGTTCTTATTTTAAGTTTAGTGCTTGCTATTTTCTTCGAGATTTCGACTGCATCAATATTTCATTACTATTTTCAAGAAATTCAAAGTATTCTTTAAGATCTACGTTACACTTTTTGATTTTATCATGTTCCTCGATTAGCTTGATATTGAATTTAAATAATTGCTTGTATGATAAATTTGTTACCTCACATTCATCTTTGGTTGAAGAAGATTCTTCAAACATTTTGCCAGAAGTTGATTCTTCAAGATTTCTCCTTGATATTAAGTCTCTACAGATATGTCTTGTTAAGACTTCCTCATTCCTATTGGATGAAACTTTTTCATACTCCTTTATTGATGCAATTTCTCCATTTGACACATCTTCTGAGGATTATTCAACCATTGAAATTGTTCTCTCGAAATAGATTACTAGAGTTGATTATTATTATTATTATTCAAAAGAGTTCCATGATGAAGTTTCTAGATATTCTTATAAGATTTGATCTAATTCCTTCATCTTTCAACAATTTAACCAACACATTTAATTTCTCAATGATTTCTTCCTTGATTTTTTCCTAAAGATCGTAAACATTCTCATCTTTCGATTTAAAGATTGAATTGAATCATTTTAACAAATATTAGGCCGTTGGATTTTAGTGGTTTATTGAATCTAACCATAAACTATCAATACTTAATATTTTAATATGTTGTACATTTCTTCATCATCTTCATTAACTTTATCTAAAAAAACTCCAAATAAATAAATAAATAAACAACCCCCTCTTTTTCTTTCTCTCCCTCTTTTCTTCTTGCTTTCAATCTTCAAAATTTTCATTTCTTTCTCTAAAATCACACTACCCATTGAACGGATGAACACCACCACCACAAAAACTTGCAGCAACTCCAAGGTTCAAACAGTAGTTGTCAGCAGTAGATACAACAATATAAGTAGTGGCGATATACAAAAAGGAAAATTCGAAGGTGAAGTCATCAAATTAACTTTTATGGTGAAGCCACCTATGATTATATAGTGCACATCATTACTGTGTACCTCCTCCGTGTACCTCATATATCAAAAAATTTAATCTTCATCTTCTACATCTAAATTCATATTTTCATTTTCATCTTGTACATCCATAAATCTTCATTTTCATTCCGATTCAAAAAATCTTTTCAAGAATTTTGATGAACTCATAAACACAAAAATGACAAAATCATAATTCTTATCTGTTTCAAGCTTTTCAACACACCATTAGGATCATAATTTCACCATGAACTCGATTCTATATTTAGTTTTTCATAAAACCTCATAACCAAGCCGTATCAAGTGTGTTTGTGTTCGAGTTTCACGCCACTTTTTGCTTCGATTTGTCAAATTCATGGCTTATTTTGCAATTTTGAATACGTATTTGAAATCGTGGTAAAATTCCGATTTCAATGGTATATAATTTGTGAATTAATTGATTGGTTTGATGATTTTTGTTTATTTTTGTTCAAGAACTCTCATGAACTCAAGAACACAAAAATGACAAAATCATGATTCTTAAATGTTTCAAGCAAATAAATACATCATTAGAAGCAGAATTTCACCACGATCTCAATTCTTGATATAGTTTTTCATAAAACCTCATAACCAAGTCGGATCGAACATGTATGTGTTAGAGTTTCACGCAATTTTTTTCTTTGATTAGTCAAATTCACGGCTTGTTTTAAAATTTTGAATACATATTTGAAATCGTGGTGAAATTCCGGTTTCAACGGTATATAATTTGTGAATTAATTAGTTGATTTGGCCTCTTTCGAATTTTTGTCCATAAGATATAATTGAAGATGATGAACACAAGACGATGATTGCGAGTTTTAAATCGGATTGAAATGACCCGACTAAAGGTTGAAGATGATGAATAATTTTTTTTATAAATAAAATAAAAAATAAACTCACTGTTAAATTAATCCAAAGAATAAAAATTACACATCCCTATGTGTAACACTAGATCCATTCTCAAATGATTTTTTAAAGTTGTCATTTTTGCAACTTCACCCCTTAGAAGCTCCCATACAAAAATAAAAGATGCTTTTGCCAAGTTCAAAAGAAGTGACATAACATGATGTCTTTCATCAATAGTGTTTTCTTCATATATGGAGATGGTGATAACTCCTCTAGCTGCATGATAAAAGCACGTCTTCCCAAAAACGTTTAAAGAATGAATCAAGATTTAACTTGATGAGCGTAAGAAAGATGGTCATATATAGAAATGTAGCTTCCTTGACACTTTTGGAAATCATGAATGTCAGCAAGAGTAATGTTACCTTTGCATTTGGTAACATTTGGATTAGAAACATTACCACGTGTTTTCGAATCTGTCTTAGAGGAGAATAAAGATGATTTGCGCAGCCTCCATTTCAAACAATACTATAAAGTAAAGGACACCAGCCTCCATTTCAAACAGCTTTGGCCGGCAAAAATAATCAAATTAATCTGCTTTTTAGATTTTCTTAAGACCGCAGAATAATTTCATGCAAGAAAAAGAGATTGCCCGTCATCAACAGGTTCATCCTCAAGCTGAATGCGTGTGAGATGATCTTTACTTTTACACAAAACAAACGTGTCTAGTCTCACGGACAATAACATATAGAACAGACGACAGTTTTACTTCTATAATTGACTTCAATATTGTGTAGTTAATTACTTCATATTGAAACAAGTTAGAAGATTGAATAGATTTATATCAGATACTTGATATATATCTTTAACATACACACCTAATGATATCCATTGTTTAGCTAATTCTATCAAATTACTGTTCCTATTTTACAGTTCCAGTGAATGATTTCTTTAAACTCTAGAATAGCATTGCATTTTCTTTAGTTGGCTTAACAAAACAGTCATGATGGGCCCTGTAAAACTGATTTTCTCCATTGTTACAAGCTCTCTATTTTCAATTTCAATTTCAATTGGTGCTCGACAAGAGACAAAAACTCTTTTTTTTTTCAATGTTGGTGCTTGAGAAGAGACATAAATTCTTTTTTTTTCAATTGTCCAGATGAGAAGTGGAACATATTTTATTAATTAGATTGTACAAGCAATAATAAAATATTGGGCAAGAGAAATTAAATAAATGTTCTCACATTGGAACTAAACTAAATATTTGAGAGGGTCAACAAACCAGCTGGTATAAGCCAGATTTTTAACACTCATTTGACAACAAGACAATGACAACTTTCTAACTATAACAAGAAAAGTACCTACGGATAAAAACAACAAGAGGAAGAAAAACTAGTTACTTAATCCTCGAATTGAAAGAAGACTTTCCTTGTAAAGACCGCCAATTAATTTACTACCCCTATCATTTGCTGTAATACCAACCTCCTCAATTATTTGGGTGCTCAAATCAACATAGGCGACTTCATAATCTTTTTTTGTAACGTATATATATCCCATCTTCCCTAATCCAATTGGGGGCCAGGACCATTGGATGGAAGGGAAGGAGCCATAAGTATATAGTTTGATCCATGATTCAGTCACACCGAGTTCACCCAGAATAGATATGTGAAAAACAATATCATCATGATAATTTGAGACTAAAGCAATTGATCCATTTAACATCGTCAAACGTTTACGATAAGTGTATGGGCAACGAGGTTCTTCCCCGATGGGTGTTGTAAGGAACACCTCATTACTCAAGTCAAATGACAAGAGAGTCATAGCATGTTGATGGTTGATAGATTCCGAAACCAACCAATGACACGCTCCATCCACATAAAGTTCCATACCAGAAAATGCCTGACATTGAGAAGAATAACCCCACTGAGACAAATGATTCTCCATGTTGATCATTCTCCAAGAATTACTTTTTAAACTATATGTCTCAAAAAAACTTGTTTTGTGCCGAGAAGAGAGATCAGAAAAAAAGGATACATACCGAATGACCTTAAAGTCATCTCTAAGTTGGTCATAGCCAAATCCGTGAAAAAGAACTTCCCGGATGGCAACCAAGCCT
Organism: Vicia villosa; assembly: GCF_029867415.1. NCBI lineage: Eukaryota > Viridiplantae > Streptophyta > Magnoliopsida > Fabales > Fabaceae > Vicia > Vicia villosa. The sequence goes on along the minus strand of NC_081180.1, from coordinate 75,339,195 downwards.
GAAGGGGGTTTTGGTGTAAGTTCAGTGGGGCTAGAAGGAATGACCATGAATTCCTCAGTAAGGGGATTCCACAATACATATCGGGACTGCCAGCCCTTCTCGCGTCGAAAATTAGTTTGCCCTAGACAAAAAATGCCGTTAACACTTGTGGAGCCCAAAATACAGATATTCTCGCCTTGTAATGGAGATGGCAAATTTAATTTGAGTTTGTTCTCCAGCAAATAGAACTCATATTGGTAATAATAACAGTTTTCATCATTAACATAATGTTGATTTGCGAGAATAAATGTATGATAATGATCATCAGAACCGTGACGAGATAAGAAATGGTTACTGTAAGTGGTCATGAAATCAGTGGATTCTAATAAAATGGACCATGATTTGCATACGCATCCAAAACGCTTCAATGATTTTACTGGCAGTTTTAAAAGAATAGAGAGAGCAATTTCTTCGGGAATATAGTTTCTACTAACTTTTGATTTGGAGGACTCTGCCTTGGAACCAAAGCTACCAAAGATGATCTTTGATTGAGAGGACGGGAAACAAAAGGTGACCTTTGATTGAGAGGACGGGTCTCCGATGGTTCCCATATCCATCGGAGCACGAATATAGTTTTTACGACCAGTGTAGGAGATGGAGGGATCTATGAAGAACGATAGTGGACGGAATATTTCCATCTCTGGACCCATGCGAATACCCATCAGCATAGCCATCAGTCCATCACTCGTAGAATCACCCATGGAATTCACAAATACATCCTTCATTGGTTCACCATTCGGATCCACAAATATATCGATCTTTGATTCACCGAACGGATCAAGAAATATATCCATCATTGATTCACCAGGGTGGTAGACGAGGTTAGTGGTGTAGGACGATAGTGGAACAGAGTTTCTGCCTACAGATTTATCAATCGTCGGGCAACCCCTAAGATAACACTTACGCATCGGACCAGGGTGGTTGACGGCGGAATCCAGGTAGAACGATAGTGGAGTATAGCCTCCCTTATCAATCTCATCAGCGTCGGAGACGGCGCCGGAATCTATGATCGAGTTATCAGCCTGGGAGACGGCGCCGGCATCTGTGATCGTGTGATCAGCGTCGGAGACGGCGTCGGAATCCACGAGATCTTGTTCTGCTGATTTCGGTTGGTTTTGTGATGAGATTGTATTCGGCTGATTTCGCTTGGTTTTGCGATTACGACGGCGGCGGGATCCATGAGATCGTTTTCTGGTTGGTTTTGTGATGACGGCGGCGGTGGAATCCATGAGGATGAGATTGGTTTTGGGGTCACCGAAACCCTATAAATATTTGTTTTTCTTACCCAGGCCCATTATTAGATTACTTGCTACCTACTCTAATTCCCACATATATCTATTTGTTCATGTAATGAAAAAACCTGAAACAAAAAACCTGTAGTAAAGATTCTGATTTCCTTTTGTACCAAGAGGAAGAGATCCAAGACCATGAAAACGATGATCAGACTAACAAAATGATTTGCAATCTTCACTCCCAAAAAGATGCATATATTCACCATGGTCAGCTTTATCAAGAAGATCCCTTTTACTAGCCTCAGTCCAGAGTGAAGCATCTTGAACTACTTGATAGTTGCAGCCTGCACTGCAGCATATAATGGAATACTTAGGGATCCTTCAATGCAACCAAGAACTAAGAAATCTTATACCCAATACCTTTTTTTTTTTTTCAGGACAAATGTACATGAGTTGAAACAGAAGCAATACTATGCTTATTTTTAAGTAGTAACATTAACATGTCATCGGCATAAGCTAACTTAGATTGTCTCTTTGGATTTTGGAATAGTTTCTTCTTTTTTTAATAGATCATGTCTCCTTTGTTTATTTCATTAGGATTAGGATTGGGAGTTATGTACTAGTGTTATGTTGTTTGGGCGCTGTCTCCTCCTATGCGAGGCCATGTCGCCTCCTATGCGAGGCCACTATATAGGTCTCTCAAGTGAGAGAATTTTTTTTTTTGTTTCAAATCTGTAACAGTTATTGGAAACTGTTATCATAGATCTCAATAATTGATTGCTTCGTTAACAAAAATTATTGATTCTGAACAGAAGGCGTGAACTTGGTTACGAAAGTGGAAGATGTAAGGTTCTTCTATCTTTTCAACCTCATCCTCAAAACCAACAAGTACAACAATATGTTAGATCTGGGTTTCGGGTTCCAGTTACGATTTCTGGTGGATCTTCTCTTAAAAAAACCTTCCGGTAGAATTGGTGTATTTTTTAACTTGTAATTATAATAAAGGGTTTAAACAATTTTTTTTTTTTTTTTGGAGTTTTGATTTGCTTAATGTGATCTACCTTCTCTCTTTAGCCATTTTCAATATCTGGGTTTTGTTGGATTTCGTTTTTTGAGTTTTAAATAGTAACAAACTCATACATACGCGCTCGGGTTCTGTTCGGTTACGCATATTTGGAAAAGTCATTTATTTAAATAAAATATTAAAAAAAAAAAGATAAATAATTGATTATTTTGTATTTAAAAATATTTAGATCAATAGTAAATTTTTTCGCGTATAACATTTTTGGATAAAAAATATTTGATCATAAATATCATTTCTCGTATATAAAAATATTTACATCAATAATAGATTTTTTTTGCGATATACTAATATTATTTTTGTTTAGTATCATTTACAAAAATATTTGGATTAATATTAAATTTTCGTATATAAAAATATTTATATCAATAATAGATGTTTTCCCGTATACCATTTTTGGATCAAAAATATTTGATCATAAATATCATTTCTCGTATATAAAAATATTTAATTCAATAATAGATTTTTTCCCGTATACAGACTTCATTTTTGTTTAGGTATCATTTACAAAAATATTTGGATCAATAGTAAATTTTGTATATAAAAATATTTTGATCAAAAGTATATTTTTTTCCCGTACAACATTTTTGAATAAAAATATTTAGATCATAAATACCATTTTTTCGTCATAGATAATTCACATGAATTATATTGGAGGTATTGGATATTTTTATATTACACAAATGAATTTGGACATAAAATGTATAATAGAAAAATTATCGGCTTTTCCCTCGGGCTTGTACTACACTTATATTAGTACAATTTAAGCACATATCATTGTAAACCAGTAGTTTACAAATTACACTTAAATGTGTCGTTGGTAAAACCAGTTAGGTCATCTCGGATATAATATGATGCGAATAATTTGTATTGAAGAACCATAAGTTTCTTCAATCCAGTCAATTTTTGTGTGTTTTTAAAGGAAAATAAAAATTTGAGAAATTACAATTTTATGACATTAATTGTTGCATCGACTAAAGTATCATGCATATGTCTCTCCTCACAACCAGAAGTTTGTGAAATTATTTTCTCAACTAATTATACTAAGATCTTGTTTTCTGGATTTTTTAAAAATTCCTATATAAGTATCACATATATTATTAAAATTGATATTGAATATCATATAATATAGATTCATAAAAAGAAAATGGACCCGAAGATCCATTCTTTAAACGTCAAAAGTTAATTATATGGTTTATACTTATGAGATCATCAATTATAAATTATATATCTGAAACACCCAAAGTATTATATTAAGATATTTATTCGCATTAAGCCAACAAGATACTATATCTTAGTCCTCCCTAATTTATTCTAATACTTCTCATCTAAGTGAACATTTGGATGTGTTGTGTATATTTCAATTGCTCCAATATAATACATTAAGATGAGTCATGAAAGAATATTGGAAAAATATAATTAATATGAATCTCAATTTTGAGGATATAATTTGAGAAAATAATCAAATACTTGATTGCAGCCTAGTAGGTTGATTATCACTTGATAAATTAATTTTCCAAATATTAGGGGGAGGGAATAAGCAGCTGAAATCATGAACAAGAAGTTCAAATGAACAGATGAAATCATGAACAAGAAGTTCAAATGAACAATTTAAAATAAATTGTTGTCTTGATCCTCGTACAAATCAATAAGAACCAAAAGTTCAAAATATTATTCATTTGCAAAGTTTATGAAATAAATTATCAGCTGATAATACTCCACTCAAAGTGGATTCTCCTATTGAATAATATAATATTGCAAATGAGTTGTTACGGCGCCTGAAGCGTGGTATGAAAGTCGGTTCCAATGTTAAAAGTCCTCTACTAAGAAAAGAAACTAAAGATGACCCAAGTGAGGATATGAAAATGCTAAGAGCACTTTGACCTAATTTAATTTTCAGTTCCAGAAGAACAAATCAAGTACTTGAAATATGAAATAAAGAGATCTCGGTAAATTATGTCATGGATGAAATGGAATGGAACCGAAATTGAGATAACCAAATAAAGTCAATATTGACAATACTTTTGTATATAATATAGCGCTAAAAGTGATCAATGTTAACGAGGATCATGAGTCAAAGTCTATTAAAGATTGTATACTAAGTGAGAATTGGCCAAAATAAATATATTCAATTGAAGAAGAATTAAACTCACTTTATAAGTGACTCACTTTTGGACCTGTAGTCCGAACACCTCAAGGTGTGAAACTAATTGGATATAAATGCGTTTTTGTGAAAAAGAAAAGAATGATATAAGTTTGATTTATTGCTCAATTATTCTCACAAAGACCTAAGATTGATTTTGATAAAACATATTCACCTGTAGTGGATTCAATTAATTTTTAATAATTAATTAGCCTTGTAACACATGAAGGGCTTAATTTGAACATGATGAATATAATGACATCTTATTTATATGGTCCACTTAATAGTGACATTTACATGAAACTCTCTGAAGGGTTCAATTTATCAAAGGCACGTAATTGTGGATCTCGAGAAAACTACTACATCAAATTGAACAAGTCTCTCTATGGGCTGAAAGAATCTAGATGCATGTGGTATAATCGCCTTAGTGAATATTTAATAAATGATAAATATACAAATAACTCAATTTGTACTTGTATTTTCATAAAATGATGTGAAAAAGAATTTGCAATACTAGTTATCTATGTGAATGACATACATATTATTGGAACTCCTGAAGAGCTTCAATATTATTGCTTTACTGCTATTATCTTTGTATATATGCCATCATGCATTTGCATCTGTTTACTGGTTTCTGCACATATTATATTCTTCTATGAAGGCCCAATACCCAGGCCAGAGATGTCACCTAGAAAACTTAGGGATATAGTGGAGCCATGACGGCTATTCAGGTGCATACCTGTTTAGTGCGGTCATGTGAGCCACACTCAGACGAAGGTTTTATTATGGGATATTATTGTCATGCACACTATGCTGCTACGACATTAGTACACTAACACATGTCGCTAGTAGTCTGTGGACCTTTTGACCTTACCAAAGCCAGTTTTACCTGTGAGTGGGGTGGGAATATTCTTAAACCAGGTACATGCTGCAAAATTTTGGTACTTGGTTCTTTGGTACTTCTCTGTTGACAATGAGATATTGATCTTGTGATATCCAGTTATTCCAGAGACAGTTTAACAGTGTTATCCAGTAATTTGGAAGCCTCTATCCTTTACAATGGTTGATTTGTATGGTATTTGGTCTTGTGTGTTTTGGAGCTATGTCAGACTTTTGATTTTGTGCTATTCAGAGGGTCAGAGATAGCGCAGCCGTTGTTCTTTGTGATAGAGACTTGATCCCATATCTTTGCATTCATAAGCATTGTTAACTTCATTTTAGCACACATGTTTTTTTCATTACCAAGGAATCGTACCTTTGAACCTCGTGCCAAGCTTTTCTATCTCTTATTTGTTAAAAAAATTAAAACATGATGATTCCTTGGTAAAGATCGAACATGTCTGTAATATGGTGGGAGAACTGACTTTTAAAATGGTGCGGATAGCAAGAGTCGCCACCGACTTTTATTTTATCCAATTGGAAAGGCAAAAAGAACAGGAAAGACCTTTGAAAGATTTTGAGTTCGGGGGATAGGTTATATATACAAAGGGAAGGTTTAAGCATCCTTTATATCCATGGTTATCCATGGGCTCTTAATTGCTTAGCTCATTTTTTTGTTTGATTGAAGGGTGTCGTGTGTGTTTAGAAAAGATTTGAAGAAGGACTTTAACTTGTAATAAGTGTAGCCTTTTTGAAAGTAATTTGAAAAGAAGTGAGAAAAGTATTTAATTTTTGAATTGAATGTGGAGCAAGCATTTAAGATCACCTACTCTAAGAGTGGATCTTTCTTGTTCTTTAAGTCTTTCGTTTGAAAGAGCTATCCATACCAACTGTTAGGCAGGTAGTCCTTTCATTGGATGTATCGGGTCATCGAGGGTCATCCTTTGGCATAAGTCTATCCATACCATAAGGGAGGTAGAAAGTCTTAGGGAAGGACGAGAATAGTCATTTGTAGGCAACCAGTAAGGATACCTTAGCATTCGAAGGGACGATCATCATTTATCGAAGGCAACATCGAGGGACGAGATCTTTATGATGATTTTATTTGTAGGCAGCAGGCTAAGGCATCCCCACATCCGAGGGACTATACTATTTAATCGAAGGCAGCATAAGAGGGATTACCCTAAAGGTGAGTGTGTGCAACAATCATGTGATTCAGTTCAGATATTTTTATCTTATAAAGTTAATGATCCAAATTAATTAACAGGCTTATCACTCCCTAAATTACTAACCACACAATTAAAATAAAGGCATAAATATAAGTGCGGAAGTAAAGTCCTACGCTATTACAAGGCTTCGGGTGGGGGATTACATATCCAAAAACCCGTGAACAGAAAATAAAGGCGGAAAATAAAGGCAAAAATTAAAAATCCTAAACTATTACAAAAACCTTGCAAGCCTATACACATTTTCTAGAATTTAAAATAAATAATAAAAAGAGAAATTTAAATAAAATAAAAAATAAAAATAAAAAATATGCGACAATCAATGGAGCATGAGGTGAGAAGAGAATTGCGTTTGAAGAAATTTAATGTTTGATTACAAAAGGCGAACCTAAACCTTGAAGGTTAATGGCTAAAAAACCTAATGGGTAAAATAAACCCACAAGGTTAAAAAACCTAAGCCTAGGTTAATGGGCATAATTTTATAGGAGAACTAATTACTAAGCCTAACTGAACAAGATGAGCTAAACTAAATTAAGATTACGAAAAAAATTAATTGATTAAACAAACCCTAAATTCTAAATATTAAAATTAACCTAAACATTTATCCTAGTTCTAATTAATTTTTATTAACTAAATTAACTTAATTATTAATTTATTTAACCTAAAACAAAAAAACTAAAATAAAATAAAATAAAAAAGTTATAAAAGTTTTGGTAATTTTATGATAAAATAAAATAAAAAATAAAAAAGGGTTATAAGAGTTTTGTGTTAAAAAAACTAAAAAAAAACTATGTTCAAAAATATATTAGTTTAATTAAAAAGAGAAAAGAAAAAGATTATATAAATAAAAAAAATTAGAAAAACCTGGCGTATAATCCAGTGTGGCAGAGGCATGAGAGTCCATGGTGTACTCGCATCTTCTTGTGTGTTGGATCATTCTGGAGAATGATCGGACGATTGTTAAGAAGCGAGCGTATCGTATCAGCATGGCATACACACACGGGAACGCGCAGCACACCTGGCGCCAAAAGAATTCAAATCCAGCCAGTCGCGATGTGCCACGTTGTCGTCTTCAACCTCCTAACCTGCGGAATTACTTTTGCTTCTTTCCACGGAATTTCCTGTGGATTTTTCTGCGAATCCATAACCAACGATGGTGGTCCTTCGAAGCCTGCAAAAATCAAGAGGAAACAACACCAACACAACCCAAATATACTAAAACTGGTGCTTCAGATTCGATGGTGTGGTTATTTTGTCCTAAAAACGCTTGTACATGAAGGTTCGAAGAACAAACTCTTGAAGCCCTAACAATGGTATACTCCGGTCTAGGCCTCAAAGCTCCACGAAACCGATCCAAAACTCTCCTACGGGTCTCCAGGAACTCATACATATAATCCAATTTCGTTAAAACTCACAGATAAATATAATACAAATTTTAGAAATATGAATGAATATGTGTATCTTGGATCATGGATTCTGTGCATTATGGTACGTTATAAACTATGTAAACTCACCCTATGATACCTTAAGAAGAATATCGTGTGGTCGGGAGGCCTTGAAAATCCCTTGAACCAGGAATACGAAGATTGCACCTTCCTTAGATTTTTTCCTTTGAAACCCTAGTGTTCTTGGCTTCTCTCTCTCTCTCTCTCTCTCTCTCTCTCTCTCTCTCTCCTATTTTTCATCCCCTAGGGTTTGCATATATTAGGTATATATAATAGAGGGAATTAGGGTAGCAAACTTGATCAAAATCCAAGTGATTGAGATATTGGAGATTTGATTCAAAATTAAATGAAAAGTTTCTATTTTTTGCATTCAATCTTTCCCAACCAATTTCAACGAATTCCTCTTGATTTGATCTGAGCATATTGTGCAAAATTTGCTGGAAATATAAACTCAATCCAATCTTTGACTATTTCCATTATTTATTTATTTTAAATTGAATTTTAAATGAATTAAAAATAAAAATAAATAAAATAAACAAAACAAGGGCGTGAGCTTGGGCTTTAGAGACTCTTGGCCATGTTGGAAGCAAGTTTGAATTAAAGAAATATAGGCCCATTTGAAAAATTTCCCCGTTTGGTCATTATTTCCTTCATGCATTTCACCAAAAATTAACAAACTTTGCCAAGGCATATCTCCCTCAATTTTGATCATATGAAAGTGTTCTAGGATTTTTTGGAAAGCCCAAGATGTTCTCTACAATACACTTTTGAACCTTTTTTGCATTCGAGAATTTATCTTGATGATATGGCTCTTGACAAAAAATAGCTTTTTGCGAGCTTCTAGAAGGACCTGTATTGTTTTGGCTCATATCTCTCAAATGAAGCATTTTTGGCCTTGTCTTTAGAGAGAAAAATTTGTAGAGAATTCAATTTCCTTCAAGATGAGTTTATTTGGGAAATTTCTGATGGACCATGTGGAAATTATGGCTGGTCAAAGTTCAGTTGACTTTTAGGTCAAAAACCCTAATTTAGAAACTTTGAGTTTTGTTGATTTCTGAACTCTTCTTCATGAATCATGATCAACCCTTGATCAAATGATGAATGTTACTTCAAAATATTGATTTTGACCAAAAATCAGGAGTTTTGACTGCATGTTGTCCACAGTTGACGTTTAGGTCAAATTAGTCGACTGTTGACTTTTTGAGCATTTGAATGGGCAACCTTGTGAATCAGAGCTTGAAAATTGGAATGAGGATCCTTTGAAGCATATGAGAGACCATGGGATCCATTTGAGATCTTAGAACTTGATTTGACCTTGAGAGAATTAAAACCCTAATTGTGGGTTGATTGTTCAGGAGATAGGTAAGTATGCCCAAATCTTGTATAGTCTTGAGCAATTGAAAGTCATGTGAGCCAAAATATGATGGGCAAATTTTGGGGTATGACAATGTCTTTGCATAAATACCATGCACTCCATACATCTCATGCATATTAGGTGTTCAGAGGTTGAGTTTTTATTCAGATCCTGTATTCTCTTCAGAATTACAGCCTTGACTTCCCACCGTTGAGAGATCAGACATGGGGCAACTCTGTGGGGAATTGAATAAGATGAAGGTTCAAATAATGTTGTTTATTGCAGATTTGATAGCTTTGACTCATGGTCAAGAACTCCTAAGAGAGGAAAACAAATCAGTTGAAGACTCAGATGAGCCTGGTTATGGAATTTTTGAAGACATTATAGAAAGGAATGCAATCGTTCATATGCTGCTGCAACAGGAGTTATTATGTCTCCTCACCTCTAGTACCTCCTTCAAGCCATGGAGTGCTCTGTGGATCTCCTCCACAACCTTGGGTTCTGAATTTCCTCGACAACAGCTAGTCTTTGTTCCCCAAGTGAATTTAAGGGGTATGTTTTTTCCTCAAAGATAGAAGAAGCCTGAGAAGCAGTTTGATCCCCATGCCATATGCTCAGTCGCTTCCACACTTTCTTGAGCTTGAGTTGATTAAGCTCTGTATGTTGACTACTTCTGCAAAGTTTCCTCTTGATCATGATGCCAATGCTAGACGTGAATACCATTCTGGGGCACCTGACCATTCAATTGAAGTATGTCACTTATTCATAGATAAGGTATAAGACCTGCTTAATTCAAAGACCACTGTCTTTGTATCAGACGACCAGAATTAGCATCATATTTGATCAATTGAACATCTAGATTGCAATGCACCTTTTGAAGCAACTAGTCCAGACGGAGTCAAGTCTCCTCTAAATTAACAATCTTTTGTACCTTTTCTGCATTTTCATTTGTATTTCTGTTGTTTGTTAAAACATTGACTGCATGTAGAAATTTGTTTGTTTTTTAACGTTAATCTTAATACAATGAATATGTTTGTCTTGAAGTAATCCATTCGTTTTCACTCATCCATTCATTATCACTCATGATGTGTTTGCATATTGATACCAACTTGACCGAGTCTTTCGCTTAGGCAAAGAATTGGAGGGAGGATGACGATAATTGATAAAACGCAAAAATCTCCGATTTATATGCTTTTGAGTAGACCCTGTTGAGGATGTACATGCATTGTTTCCAATTCCCAAACACCGGAGATATAAGGGAGTGGAACCCTCGTTAACCCCTTTGAGCCTTGAAGTAGGAGTTTCTTTTCTGTTCATAAAAAACCCTCGTTTTTAAACTCAGGGGTAGGGTAGTGTTCACTTAATTTGATCTAGCGTTCAAACTTTCAGAATGAGTGTCCAACCTGAGGATCTACCAATCATGTGATTAGAGCAGCCTATGTCGAGGAACCAAATCTTGGAATCGACATGGTTATTTGTAAATGTAGTCATAACCACCATATCTTTAAAATTAAATGAATCTTAGCGTGCAAGGTTTATCCCTTCATCCTTGCCTTTTGTTGCTCCCTTGTCTTTCATGTACCAATAATTCTTGGCCAAGTGACCATACTTTTCATAGTTATAGAACTGCACACCTTTTTCTCTTCTTTTTCTTTTTTATAGGAGTTTATTTCTCCTCTTTTCGAGGATTCAGAAGCCTTATCATCGACCTTATGCTTTTGAGGATTCGACCAAGACTTATTGCTCTAAGTCTTGTATCTTTTGCCTTTGAACTTGTTGGAACCACCATGCTTCTTTCATGTCTGAGCTTTAGTTCTTGTATCAAATCTTGAACTCATTTTTTTGACAATCTTAATCTCATATACCTCCAACGAACCAACCAAATATTCTAGTTTTAGGGTTTCAAGATTGTTGGATTATTGAATAGCTATAATAACATGATCAAAGTGAGAGGTAAATGTAAGCATGACCTTTTCAACTATCATCTTATCAGTTAGGGTTTCACCACAACCTTTCATGAGATGGACAAGATTCCGCACCTTTGAGACATAGCCTGCAATCGTTTCTTCTTCTCCCGTCCACATATTTACACTGCCTCCACAGTGTCTACAAATTGACTTTTTTAACCATCTTACCTCTTTCATAATACTTGACAAGAATATCTCATGCCTCCTTTTCCAATTTAGCATGACAAATCTGATCAAAAGTCACCACATCTAGCATCGACTGAATACAATACACAATCTTGTAGTTTTTCTTCTTCACATCCTTGTAACTGACCCTCGGAGCATCAGTTTTATTGTCATTAAGTTTAGAAACGCCATTGATAACATATGTTATACCCCAATTTTTGAGCTTGAGATCCCACCTAATTTTGCATTAAAGCACCAAGAGTGTGATCATCATCATCATCATTATCATTATACATAATCATTCATGCATCATTTACTAACAAAAAATATACAAAAAGATTGTGTTTGCTTGTTGTGTGTTTCCCAAGGTAGGTGACCAATATAGAGGCTCAAGAAAATTAGGGTTTTTGAGGATCACAAAGAAGCTCAAGTATTTTCATATGCTTAAGTGATTTCCCTCATCAATATCCAAACACAATTAGGGTTTTTGACCTAATTATCTAGGAAGTTGACTTTTGGTTAAAGCATAGTTCCATGGCTAAAATCATGACTCAAGGATATCCAATTCCTCATTATAATTCAATCATGACATCCATTTGGTTGGAAGAACCTGATTCAATTGATATTTGCAAGAAATCAATTCATTTGGAAAAAGTCAACTGTTCAAGATCACCTTTGACTTTTGAAGAATTTGGTCAACCATGGACTTTTGCATATCAAAATCATGAATATATGATTATTGAAGTCACTTGATCAAGAAAAATCAATCAAGAATAAAAAAGTCAACAATTGGGGTTTTGACTTTTTCATGTAGAAAGATATGATTTTTACTCAACTTTGAAAGGCCATAACTTCCTCAATTCTTGGCCAAATTTTGTGCTCTAAAGCTCATTTTGAAGAAAAAGTCAAGATCTAAAACTTTGTCGTTGTGAAAAATTTTTCCAAAAAAATAATGGTTTTTAAGTTATGAAGATTTTAAGTTGGCTACATTTTCAACACTTTTTTGTTGTTGCAAATATGCAGATTTTTCTCAAAAAAGTAGGCATCTTTGACCCCACTTTCCATCAATATTTCTTGACAATTTGAAGAAACACCAAACATGAAAGTTGTAAGGGATGTTTAGCGCTTTCCAAAAAGTACTAGAAATCCTTCATAGCATTTGTGAGCTAGGAGTTTTGAAGGAATGAAGTTGGGCTTCCATTCTTGAATTACAAGCCATTTCCATGAAGAATCAAGCTACAAACCTTGAACCAAATCTGCATATCTCTTGCTTGCAAACCACATTGCTTGAAAATCTTGCCATAATCATAAGATTACATATTCTTTTGAGCCGTTGTTCAAGAGGTTTGATCATTAACCAAGTTTTCATTTCATTTCAAGCATAAAGACCACACTTCCACTTTGGTAAAGTGACTTTAATCACCAACAACTCTCACATTGAGCCTCTACATTTTTTTCTGCACCAAAAGTAACCCAAATCCAACAAGAAACACTCTAATATGCGGAAGAATATCTCTAAGGCATGCTAAAGGTTGTACTTCATCATGGGAACCATAACTTTCTCATTTCTTCACAAACAAGCAAAGTTATGAAATTTGAAATTAAGAGAGCCAAATGGTATGATTCCCCCCTCTCAAACCACAATTTGTGCCTATAAATAAAGGCCATTGGTTCTGAAATCAAACACATAGAAAATCTCAAAGTCACTACCTCACTTGAAAGTTCCAAATTTTCATCTTGTACAAAATTGTGCATTTTGAGTTCTAAGTCATTTGTGTGTCAAACAACCCTTCAAACACCTCATAGAAACAGTCCAAACCATTACATTGCATCTGTAACACCCTAAACACCAACTTCCATTTTCACTTTTTGTCATTTGCAAATGAACTCGGGTAGATCAATCTATAACAATTCGAGGTGTTGTGAGTATTCAGTTAGCATCTCTGAGGTCCAAGGAAGCTGTCTAGACCATCAAAGCATTTATGGAAGTCCATTAAAATAGTCTTCGATCTCCAGCTTCAGAGGTAAGTTCTTCAAACTTGAACTCTCTCATTTCTACATCCTTTTTGATAAAGCTCGATTGTATTATGTTCAACATGATGTAAGGATCAAAAGCCCTATGCTTGTGTTAATTTATACTTTGTATAAATCATTTAATTTGATTTTGAAGTTTTAGGGTTCTTGAAGTTTTTTTGGAAAATTAAAGAGCTCCAGTTTAAATAAATTAATGTTTGATACATGGTTGAAATGTTTGTGGGAAATTACACAACTTTCATATTTACAGTATTGAAAATGATTGAGAAATGCGCATGATACGATTTCCAGATTTTTGAGTTCTTGAGGTTGGAGATGAAGTTCATCTTCTGATTTTAGGGGTTTGATTTAAAATATATTTAATTGTTTGCGTTTTAGACATTGGATGTATCACCACCCCAGTGGTTAAAACACGCGTACTCATGTCACTTTGTCCCTAAGGGTGCGAGTTTGATCCCCTCTTTTGCCATTTTGTGCTTTTTTCCATGTTTTTCATCTTGTTTTCAAATATAATTGATGGAAGGCATCTCATGATCACCACAAGCGCGTGACCCAGTGGTCAAGGTTTTGGCTTGTAAAGTGAAGGGCCTGAGTTCAAGACCTCTTGGAGGAAAACATTATTTTTTTATCACTAGTTTATTTGTTTTATTTAACAACTTTGATAATTTATTTAAAATACCGAATCAACTTATTTTTACTTGTTTTTTTACACTTTTCATTTTAGTGACATATTTTGTGAATATACTTTTAAATCCCAAAAATATTATTTATTTAATCAAGTTTTAATTAAATCAAAAACTAATGTTTTTATGCCTTTTAAAGGGCATTAAATCAAATATTTTCTAAAGTGATCTTCACCAATTGACTTGTATATTTTTGTGAATCAATTAGGGTTAGAATAAGTTAACTTTGAAGATGTTAACATGTTCCCTTAGTTTTTTCACCTCGGGTTTTGTTTAAATTTTGTAAATCGAAATGATTAGGTTTATGTACATATACTAAAACAATAATTTCAAGATCCTTGATCTTTCTTTTGATCTTAATGCAATACCATGTTGATATTAACTTGTTGCTATGACCCCCCTTGTTTATTCATTTGTACATATTCTCGTTGATTTATATCTTTGCACATTTATACTTTGGTTATGTTATTATCTTTGTATATATATACATTGTCTACCAATCCCACATGCATGAGATATTTATCCATCCATCATATGTCATACTCATACCTACATGATATGATCTCAAAGTATGTCATCCATTTTATTCATCAACCTTTTATCCTTGAGTTTACATTGATATCTTTGTTTATACTCACTATTTGACTTATATCTATGATACACACAACATATCACACACACCACTTGAGATGTTCATCATGAATGATTGCCAACTCTTTTACTTTGTGCTTAGTATTGTTAAAGCTATGCATCATTTATTTTAAAAATGATTTTGTATTGTTAAAACTCAACCTTTTTAAATAAACCCTTGGTTTTGTATTGTTAAAGCTCAACCACCACTCTTTTAAATCACCCTTACCTTGTATTGTTAAAGCTTGGCAGGAACCTTTTAAAACTTATTAAGTATTGTTAAAGGTTAACATTTTAAAAACCCGTTGAGTATTGTTAAAGCTCAACACCCAAAAATATTTTGCCACTTGGCTATTTTATTTTCCTTTTAAGGGAAACTACAAAAGCTCTGACTTTCCTATTGTTAAAGGGGTATGTAGAACTAAGATGTGAAGTCTTACCGAGCTCACTTTTAAAATATTCTTTTCTCATCCTCCCACTCTATTTAAACAAAAACACAATTTTTTTTTATAACAATAATAACAAATATATATTTCAAAGAGGTTCCTACGAAGTACCATAGATGTGATGGGTGCTAATACCTTTCCCTTGCATAACCAACTCCCGAATCAAAGATCTCTGATAAATTTATTAGTTTTGATTTTAAAAACTTCTGTGGGTTTTATTTCACTCTTTTTTCTATTTTCTTTGGAAACCATAAATCGCGGTGGCGACTCTACTAAAATGTCTGAGCTAAGTCAATCAATGACTCTAGTCTCAAAATTTCACCGCTACAACAACTTCGAGGGTTTCATGGAAACTGAACAAGAATTTCATTTGCTTACTCCATCGGATCCAATTCTTGCCGTCAAGAGTTGGAAGAGAATTGGAAACACTCTTGCTACCATTCATCTCTACAGCAAAACCGATTCATCATCCTTGGAAACATGACCACCGACGTGCAGTTCTTGAAAACACAATTAAGAAACTAACCAGAAACTCTATATACCAATTTATTAGTGTGTGAGACACTTCTAGTGAGAAGAGAATGAGAGAGAGAATGAAAAATAAGGATTATTAATATTGAAGGTGTAATAGAAACTGAATTACAATATATATATTTATTATATACAACTAAGTAACTTGTATACTAAATAACTAACATAATAAACTCTAACCCTAACTAAATTAGACTTGGATTACAACTTAAATTATATCACAAAGACTGAACTTAGATTACAACACTTCTTAAGTCTACTCGTCGTATAGAGAAATGTAAGATCAGATTAAGAAAAAGTTTTTAGGATAGCCATCGTGGTGGTAGGTACTCATCTTTTGAAATATAAGAAAAAATTAAGAAAATTTATTTACCCACCTCCCTATGGGGGTCACCCCCAGCGAAAACCCCACTTTACCCCTGCTTCGGAAATGCATTTCTGAAATATTTTTTTTTTTAAAATTTTTCCAGACTTCGGAAGTGCATTTCCGAAAAAAATCCCAAAAATTGAGATTTTGATTAATTCGGAGATGCATCTCCGAAAAAACAAAAAAAATCTAAAAATCCCAAAAATTAATTTTAGGATATTAATTAATTCATATATCATAAATTTGATATAATTTATGAGTAATGAATAATAATAATTATATTTTTTGATATAATTTATGAGTTATGAATAATAATTATTATATATTTCTATTCTGATTCATATTTTAAAATTTAAAATAATTTTAATTAAAAAAATTAAAATAATTTCACTTACAAAATGAGTTATAATTTTTAATTTATATATTTATATATTTATAATAATTATTATGTATTTACAACAAAAATTAAAAAAACGAGTGTTTTAATTTATATATTTATATAATAATTATAATAATTATTATATATTTATAAAAATTATTATATATTTATAAATTTATATATTTATATAATAATTATTATATATTAATTATAAATATATTTATATAATAATTATAAAAATTAAAAAAATGAGTGTTTTAATTTATAATAATTATTATATATTTATATATTAGTTATTATATGTTTATATATTATATATTAATTATTATATATTTATATATTATATATTTATATATTTCACTTACAAAATTAATAATTATTATTATATATTTATATATCTCTATTCTGATTCATAATTAAAAATGAGTTATAATTTTTTATTTAGTTTAAAAGATTTTGTCTTAATTTTATTTAATGAATAAATTATATATTTAATTCTATATAATTCAAAATTTACTTATGGAATTAAAATATTTTTGATTTATATAAGTTAGTAAAATAATTTTTAACTTTAAAATTGTTTAGGAAATTTTGATTCACCTTGATTTTATTGATTCACCTTCATTTTATTGATTCACCTTGATTTTATACCTATTAATTGTATTGATTCACCTTGATTTTAATTTTTTAATAATTATTTAATTTTTTTGGAAGTGTATATCCGAAACATTCCAAAACCAATTTGGTTTTGGAATATTTCGGATATGCATCTCCGAAGACACCCCTCCCAAAAAAAGTGTTTTCGGAAATGCATCTCCGAAAACTCAAAAAAGGGGTGTTTTCGGAAATGCATCTCCGAAAACACTTTTTTTTCGTGTTTTCGGAAGTGCATTTCCGAAATAAGACAAATTTTGAAAAAAAAAACGTTTCGGAAATGCATTTCCAAAGTGAGGGTATTTTGGGTTTTTCACCAGAGATGACCAAGAAGATAGGGAGGTGGGTAAAGAAATTCTAAAAAATTAATGATATAAAAGTGTAGATAATTGCCATCGATCACCGCGGATCATGCCACTACTTTCAATAATATTTACTAAAATTATTAATAAACAATCTATTTTTGTAGATCACAAATAGATTAATAAAATTCTTCTAATCCATCTATTTTATCTTCCCTTATTTTCAGAGTGCATCTAATGGTTAGTCGGTTGGTTCTATTTCAAAGTCTCCAACTTTTCTGCTGCATCTTTGATTTTAATATAACCATGTTGCCTATTAAAAACATAATAAAACTATGACTTCAGAGTTGAAATTTTGGAGTATATTCTGATTCCATAATCATCTTTTTTCATTTCCAAAACTAACACACTACTTCAAATGGATTCGTTCAAACATATAAGAAACGTGGCACATTTTCTGTTGCTAGCTAGCATTGACCAACACCTTAATTTTGTACACTAAATAACAATATAACAATGCAATCAAGTTTCACTTCTTTGAATGTGTGACAAAAGAAAATGAGAATTATACATCTCAGCAAAGAAAAATTAGCACACATAAACACATAATGTTACTATTATATCATATAAAATGCATGACAACATTTTAAATTTCATGTTTAATAACACCATCGTTGTCCTCTTGTTCTAATTCAAAGTTGTTACCACGTGTTGTTGAACAATACTTGTTAATTTTTTTTATGATAACAATATAAAAGAATAGTTTTATTATTTAACGTATGGTACATTACATGGATAGAAAGTTTTTAAATAGAATCCACGTAATCTATTCTCTTAAAATAAAGTAAGAAAGATTTACTTCTACTTCTACAAAACATCTTGGTATAATATACTCCACTTTATTAATTTCGGATACATATCTTGAAAGTTATCCTCTTGATAAGAGCTACTCACGTTATCATCATATTTTTTGTCAACTCAAAATTGGAAATCAACATTTTAATTCTATGTTAGAAGATCAAATTGTCATCTTCTTCTAAGATTTATTATTTTGTGATCCATCAGTGAATATTCTAGGATTTTAAGATTTACATTGTCATCTCAATGTAAAGAATTCAAATTTAAGAGACAATTTGCAATAATATACAAGTTATAAAGGTACAAGTTGTACGCAGCAATATGGTACAAAGTAGTGCACACAAAATATCCTGTTTTGAGTACAAGGTCGTGGAAATAATTATCCGCAATAATACAAGAATTACAGTGGTTAATATTTCAATGTTCAACTCGAGAAATGGTCAACTAAAAGAAGTTGAATATATTATCAAATTCTCACTCTCTTACTCACCGAACTCAACAACACTAGAATGCCTAATAACACTTGAGAATCAACGTTAAGAAAAGAAAGAAATTGAAGATAAAACATTTAGCAAAAAATTTCTACGACGAAATAAAGGAAAAAAAAAAAGTATCAACTAATTTTATTGTATACACTTTTTATTTAAAGATTAAACATTTGCATTTGTGTTTAACTTTATTTACATCCTTTATCGGGTAATATTTATAAATACATACTATTATTTGTTATTTAATTGTGTTTTCTATCGGAATTACTCCCTCCATTCTCTTTTATAAGAAGAAAAAAAACACATTTCACACGTAACAATAAACCTAATTAAAAGTCAAATAATTGTGTAACTTCTAAAAAAATGAGTTAACTATTTACACCATTACCCTTTAGTATTTTTTTTTTAAAAATATTTATAATGATGAGCCACCCTTATAATAATTAGGGCATTAATTGGTGTTCTTTACACTGTTCCACATTTCATTTTCTATTCACGTGGCTAAAAACTTTTCTTTTCCTTCTTCTTTCAAAAAAGTTTGCCAAATTTTCATTCAAAATTTTCGTTTTGCCGCTTTCTTTATTCTTTAAATTGAAAACTGAAATGAATTAACTATCATCTCTCTTATTTGTTCATGACTATAGTATCTCATCCATTATAAACATGCCTCTAAACCTTGACTTAAACAAACCTCCTATAGAATTTTTAGATGATGAAAGTAGTACAACTTCCATAAATCCTTCTTCAAGTTTGATTATGAGTAACAACCAAACAAATCAAAATTCTTTTGAAGATGAAAACAGAACAACCTCCATGAATCATTCTCCAAACTTGGTGATGGATTACAACACATCACCTTTAGAACTTTTTGATAATGAAAATATTACAGCTTTCATGAACCCCTTTTCCCAACTCTTCATTTTCTAAGTCAAAGACTAGCCCCTCATCTGGAAATTTATTCAGATCCAAAACAGGTTTGTTAAGGTCGAAAAATGCTCTCTCATATGGTTGAAAAACTTCATTACACACACTTGAATTCTTTGCATCTTCAGAACATATATTCATTGAGTACACAACTTCATTTGGGAGGTTGTCGAGATCAAAATCTTTCATAGACTTGGCTATGTTTGCTTCACTTTCATCCTTCAAGTCATCATCAAAGCCTAGATCAAACGAGGGACCATTGAAGAACTCTTTTGAAGCATCCATTTTTTTCATATCAAAGGAAATGAGACAGTATAAAATGACTAGTAGAAGAAACAAAATGAAGTTATAGTTTCTGTTAGCTGAAGATTTCGTTTGGGAAGAATGTCCTTCGAAGGTCTGAAATTCGAAGGAGATGGTTACTGATGACCATCTTTGAAGATAGAAAATGGCTACTGATGGCCATGCTTCGAGAATGATGTTTAAGTTGGAACAAAGATAGTAAGCGCCGAAGCTAAATTCGAGAAGAATGGTCTTTGGGACTTAGACGTTTTTGCGAAATATGCGAAGTAATGAAGCTTGGTGTGTTTTCGTGGCATTCTCGATTTTAAATTACGTTGCCACGCGTCGAAAGAGGATTCAGGCAGGAGGATTTGAATTTCGAAGTAGTTTATATAACTGCACAAAGACAGATGACATCCCAGGGATTCTCGAAAGTAACGTGGCATCAGATTAGTGTAGGACCATTAGGGTCAAATTTAGTATAAATAAGGGTCTTAGTATTAGGATTCCGTGTGTTCATTTTGTACAAATCACTCACATATTGCTCAAGTATCAAGTGTTAAGAGAAAGAGTTCGCTGAGAAATGTACGTATGACACCAACACCATTTTAAATACATGTGTATATTCCTTTATTCAAGTATCTTTCGATATTACTGCGTTTCATTTACTTTCTGTCATTTACATTCCTGCACTCTTTATTTTCATGTCATTTATCTTCGAAGCATTTAACTTTTCTGCACTTTAAGATTCTTGCACTTTTACAGTTTTGTCTTATATTTTATCTTTAACTCACCTTTCACTGGTGTTATATTTACGTGTATAACAGGGTGATTGCTAATCTTTATTTCTTTGTTTAAGTATTTCTTATTTCGAGACACATCAATCATAGACATAATTCGAACTATCATGAATAACAACCTTTTTGACTATGTCCTAGGATCAATCTAGTCGATCCTGCGAGTAACCAAATCATATTTATTATAGTTTGGAAGACTAGCGGTTGTTTACAGGAAATCACCGTAAACAGTTTCTTTAATAGATAATCTCATGACCTTTAATCTATCCTGCACGTATCCAACCTAGGCCACTAAAGTGACTTTTCCACTGATTGTCATAGAAAGTTGTAACAAATTAAAATATTATTGAAACAACAAATAGTAATTTAATGAAGGGCAATATAGGTAAAGTAATAGTATATTGTAATAAATTTAGGAATATTTTCTTATATTTAAGAACAAGAAAAGTTGCAATTTTTTTTCTTATAAAAGAGAATGGAGGAAGTAAGTTTTAGTCCGATTCTTTGAGAAGACTAAAAGACACAGTTGGATACAATTATGTGTTTGACAAATCTAAGGTATAGGTCAGTTGAACTAGGAGATAGCTTAGTTAATTTGCAATCAATTGGTTTGTAGTGAAAATCTCTCTAGTATGAGGGTATTAGACATAACTTTGTATTGTAGGATAAACCAGGATAAATTCCTTATGTCAATCTCTCTACTTATATCTCATTACATTCAATGTCTGTGTTAACATATTTGTTTGAATTAATTTTTATTTTAAACATAAAATAGTTTTTAAATGTCAATACAATTCAAATCTCTCTTCTTGTGATTTTTCATCTTCATATAGATCTTCCACGATTATTTTTCTTCATGGTCCATTATGATTAGTGTTGGGCAAGGCCTTCTCCATAATTATTGTGGATGTACAGGGAGCCTTATGATTGATTATTTCTATACGTTAACTTGTCCTAACGCGGTGGTGGTCGTTTTTCCTTTTTTCTTTTTTGGTAAGACGACACCTTTTAGTTCTCTTGTTTTTTACTTGGGTGGGCGATGTTGATCGATTGAAGTTATGTTTTAGACCCACTGGGAGTAACTGTTATCCCACACCATCTCTCATATTTGACTTTGTGTTTTGGACCCTTAGCATTGGCTAAGGATTCATGTTCGCATTCATTCCTTAGTCATGCCTAATGACACTTTTAGGTCTACTTCGATCTAGAAATGTAGGATTGTGTTAAAAAAATGTTATTAGTTTAACTAGTGTGATTGGTACTCATCTTTTGAAATATAAGAAAAACTAGTGATACTAAAGTGTAGACAATTGACCATCCCTTAATACCTAAAAATGGGCCTTGAGCCTCTCTACCACATTCTTTGTTATGTACATATATATCTTGTAATGATGAATTACATATAATATTTTTTGAAATCTTTGTTTGTGTGTGATTGTGCTTAATAGGTGTAAACTCGGGGTACGAACGACGTGATCGAAGCCTGGTAAATTTAAAGTGGGAAAAAGGAAAACATAACCAGGAGGGTCGACCGCCACTTATTTTCCTCGCTCATCGTGTCCGGCCTAGTCTCTTTTGGAGGTTGGATACCAATCTTGCTAAGTTTCCCGGTGAGAGAAGCTATATTGATCTACATGGCCATGAACGGTAAATTAACAAACAGTGCACAACCGATTCCCAAACGAAGGTACAACAAGAAAATGGTCGTTACGACCAGTGCAGAGGGAGATCAAGATCCCCCACAAGGGTCAGGAACAGGAGCGGCAAATTCTACGCATGTTTCGACTTCTACTCAAGGAGCGCAGAACATACCGGGTCCGAATGGATCGAGACCCATGGATAGTTCCCAGGCTATACCTGAAAAAAATACAGCAACGACAGGGACTATTCCAGTTTCAGTATTGACTACCGTGCCTCCATCCTCAAGTGCGAGCGAAATGCAACTTGCCTCGACGAATGCTGCAAACCAGTTATTTACCCCTGGATCATCTGCGTTCGAATGGAGACCAAACAGTCAATATGGAATGCCATATGCATACATGACAGGTACACGAGGAGCAGGACCTACATATACTACAACTAACCCTGCGACGTTTTCGCCAAATGCTGGTTCAGTGGGTCGAAGCGCACAAAATACTGGCTTCTCTGCCCAAATACCCAATTTTACCACAAGTAATCAAGCAGCATTCCGACAAGAGATGGACGCAAGTAACCATGATATGTTAGGAATCCTGGCCAAAGAATTAGCGTCAATCTTAAATCCTTTAGCAACAAATATTGCTAGTACTAATCGGGAGAATATGGAAACTTTTCAAAAGATATCATCCCAAATGACCCGAATGGCAGAATTCATGGGAGTTCAACCACCCAAGCGAAGAAATAACCAATCCTCTTATCAAGAAGGGGATCCAATTCTGGAACGTATCCAAAATGCAGTTCCTCCGCCTAGTGCAAACACTGCTGGCGTGATTCCTCCATAAAGAACAACAATGGTCGAAAGGAATCGGGTAATAGATTTAGAGGCTTCGAATCAAAGAACTGTTCCCGTTCAGCAAGAGTTTGAGGAAGAAAGACCCAGATTAAGGGTAGTAGGTAGGAACGAACACCCGGATGAAGTAGTTCAGAGTGTCAGAAGAGAAAACCTGGCTACAAAAAATAACCTAACTGCCATGATAGTGAGAGTTATGGCCAATAATGGCCTCAGTACTGGACTTCGACGTCCAAATTATACATCCCCCATAGCGGATTATATTATGCAAACAGAATTACCAAGAGGGACCAAAGTACCCAAATTCACAAAGTTTTCAGGGGACACTAGTGAATCAACGGTGGAACATATTGCCAGATATTTGACAGAAGCAGGAGATTTAGCAAGGAATGAGGATTTAAGGATTAAATACTTCCCCAGTTCGCTGACGAAAAATGCTTTTGTTTGGTTCACTACCTTACCCCCAAATTCGATAGATGCTTGGGCACACTTGGAAAGATTATTCCATGAACAATTCTACATGGGTCAAACCAAGATAAGTCTGAAAGAATTGGCTAGCATCAAGAGGAAGTTCACAGAACCTATAGATGAGTACCTAAATAGGTTCCGTTTGTTAAAATCAAGATGTTTCACGACCGTCCTGGAGCATGAACTAGTCGAAATGGCTGCCGGTGGTTTAGATTATTCAATTCGAAAGAAACTGGATACTCAATACCTAAGGGATATGACCCAGTTGGCAGACAGGGTTCGACAGGTCGAACGCTTAAAAGCAGAAAAGGCTAGGGCAAACAAGGGCTACAAGAAAGAAAGGGTAGCGTACGTCGAAGCAGAAAACGTTGACAGCGAATCTTTCGAAGACTCATACAGTGTAGAAGAGGTCGAAATAGATCTAGCCGAACTAAAAGAAGCACCACCTTATGCTTGCAAATTACTTACCCCTGCCAATGGAAAAAATCCAGTAGAGAATGATAAGAGCGATAGATTTCCTAAGAAAACTTATACATTTGATGTCACTAAGTGTGACGAAATATTTGATTTACTAGTGAAAGATGGCCAAATGATAGTGCCTCCTAATTCTAAAATTCCTCCGTTAGAACAACGGAAGAAGAGAGGCTTTTGTAAATATCATGGTTTTTTAGGCCATAAAACCTCACAATGTTTTCTTTTCAGGGATCTATTTCAGAATGCTATCAGAGATGGACGTTTGAAATTTGCTGATAAGGACAAAAGCCACATGAAGGTCGACACAAACCCCTTGAACATTGCTGACACTAACCTGTGTGAACCACTTGATGTCAACATGGTAGAGGTGTCTGAAGTCGAAGTTGCTGAACCGGAAAAGATGTCAACTGGAAAGCAGGCTACTGAAGGCCTAAATAACAATACAGTCTTCAATACTGATGTTGAAGAATCCTCCAATACAGAGATGATTGAAGTTTTGAAAGAAGAAACCAGCGAGGCCACCGAGGACCTTAGGGCGAAACTTCAACAAATTCAGATTTCTGAAGTTCCCCCAGCAGTTGTTAACATGGTCAATGTTCGACGCCCTTTGTCTGAAATAGACGAACTGGAAAAATGGTTGACAAGGTGTTGTACCCCAAAATTTGCCCACATTTTTTCAAAAATTCAAAACTATTTCAAAATTGGATTTTTATGAAATCTCGGGTTCATTTACATTGACATCCTGAATTTTATAATTATTCGATTTAAAGTCTATTTTAAAATATAATAGTTTAGTATTAAATTGTTATATTTTAATAAATAGAAAAATGCTGGCCGATACCTCATACACTTTCAATTGGCTTTTTTATTTCAAATAAATAACATAGCCTAGTTGGTAAGGATTTGAGCGTAAGAGGTACAAGAGCAAGAGGTCACGAGTTCGAATCCCACTTCTAACACTTTCTCATTTTATTTGTTTCTAACTATGATTTTAATTTTATTTATATTAAAAAAAATAATAAAATCACAAAAATAAGTTTTTTTTTTATTGTTTAATTTTAATATTTTTGTTTTTTTAATTAAGTTTTTTTTTTTTTTTGAAATATTCAACTTTTTTACTTTTATTTACTTTTTATTCAAAAAAATCACAAAAATAATATTTTTATATTAATTTTCGTTTTTTAACTTAAGCATTCTTAGAAGTTATTATTTTTTCATTTTTATGTATTTTTTATCACAAAAATATCAAAAAAAGACACAAAGTTATTTTCTTTCCAAAACAACCTCAAGACAGCATCTTCAACTTTCCAAAACATTATCAAGACAGCATTGAAAGGAAATTAATTATGAGGGACAAGTTCTTAATATCAATTAATCTGTTGTCCAAATCCAACTATGACATATTTCTGAGGTTTATATATATGAAAAAATAGAACGCTAACTGGGGGGGAGATGGGCAGCTTTTTCGCACAAAAACTTCCACCAAACCTTGAATCTAATCTCTCCCAATAAACACCCAATCATCTTCTCACGTACATACTTCCCCACTGCCAACTTCATCAACCTTACAATCTCCCAATCATCACTTTTACCCTATATCACAGACTAACCTTTTATCACAAACTTTTAAAACCTACCATCACTAATTTACCACTAACTTTCAGCAAATCATTCATAAATCCATATATCATGTTAACAACTATGGCTATATATGTATCTTTTTTTATTTGCAGCAACTTGTTACAACAATGGCATAACATACGAAACCAAAAGAAGAAAGGCGAGTAACAACCGTTTGTGATGTATTGTTTATTCTATTTCCTTTTACAGATTTGCAGAAAAAGAAGAAGAATCAGAAGCCAACACCGACGCAAGAAGCCGACGTCTCCGATAAAGCTCCCTCCGACTATCGCATCTCACCGGAAACGACAACCAGATCCACCGTCGACGTCACTCACCGCTGTCGGCAGAAGTAGAGGAGACAAAACTGACTCAACAACAAGCAACGCGTAGGGCCGATCGACTTCACACCATCGGAACAGAGAGCTCGAGCAGCATACCTCAAATATTTTCAAAGATTCCGCTGTGTTGGTAACCTTTTTTTTTTACTGTGATATTGTAGTTAATATAAAATCTTTTCCGCTTTCGATTGATTGCTCTTGCCGTTGCCGCTTTGCATTAGATCATAGGATGTGTGTTTTTGTTGTTTATTCTGTTGAGATATGAGAGGCCAAGAGAGAGACTAAATCCGAGAAATTTATAAAGAAGAAGAAAAGATACAGGGGAAGAGAAAGGTCGTCAACGATTCATTCTCGCTATTGCAATTTTTTTTGTTTCATTGTAAACTGACGGTGCCATGTGTCACTTTTGCATTGGCTCTAACCAAATGAATTTTGACTACACCAAAAGGGAGAAACCATCCCTCACATCACGTTTCATGTTTAGTCTTTTAAATTTTATGTTCTTCATTTTAGTTTAACTATTTAACTAAAGATTAATTTTGTTTTTTTAAATAGTTTTTAGTTTTGTTTAAATGGTTACCTTAGTTAAAAGTTTTTTTTTTAATTAATCTCATTTAGGATGATGTTGGATAGGATAATTCTATTTAGGTTCTTTAACTAGATTTTTTTTTCTTAATTTAAGTTATGGTTCAAAAATACAAAACAATTTCCTTTTTATTTAATTAAAAATACAAAAATGTGGATTTTCTTTTCTTTAATTATAATATCGAAAAATATCAAAAATGCAAAAAATAATTGTTTTAATTTTATCTCTTTTTAGAATTTAATATTAATTGCTAGATTTTGTTAATAATTTTTTTTTTTTAATCAATATTTGTCATTTCTCATCCCTTATTTTATGCATCATTACTAATATTTTGTTTTGATTGCGAGGTACTATCTTTGAGGACGTTGAATATTTTTTGTGGACACTCGCAAGTTACTTACTATGTACATTTATCATTTTATTTCTGCAGTTTAATTACTTATGTAACTGTTTTCTGGGTTGAAATAGTAATTAGGGTTTTACTTTCTGCACCATATAATTATGTAACTGCCCCAAAGCCGTGTAATAGCATAGGACTTTACTTTCCGCATTTTAATTTCCTGCATATATATTAACTGTTAGATGAATGCTTAGGATTGTATGGCAAGACTAATAATCAACCGTTAGATCGCTAACACCAAGATTAATATAACTGTAATTAACACACGTGATTGCTACACACACTCACCCTTAAGGTACGCCCCTCTTGGTTGCCTTTGAATATAAGGTCGTGTCCCTCGAAATATAGAGGTATCCATTAGCAAAGGTCCCTCAATACAAAATCGTCACTAAGTCCCTCGATGACCCTCGATTGTTGCCTACGAAAAAGTGACGATAGTCCCTTCGAATATTGCTAAAGGTACCTCTACCTGTTGCCTTCAACGACCTCGATCACCCTTCGATGACCCGCACGTCCAATATAACAAGGACTACCTACTCCTATATAGTATGGATAGTCCTGGGAACTTTAAAATTTACAGAAAAAGACCAGTTAAATAGGGTAGTGCTCTTAAACTGCCTAGCTCAATAAAAATATCTTTTCAATATCATTTCAAAAAAACTAAGGCTACGCATTTACGCTAAAGTCCTTATGCTTCTTTCAGAACAAACAGACAATATGAGCTAAGCAAGTTAAGAGCCCGTAGATAACTACGGATGAAAAGGGTGTTTGCACCTTCCCTTTTCATAACTTACCCCCCGAGCCCGTTTTCTCTCAAATAAGGTCTTTTCCTGTACTTTTTACCTTTCCTAACATTGGACAAAATAAAAGTCGGTGGCGACTCATGCTCACCGCAACATTGGTTGCGAAATAAAAATAAAAGTCAGTTCACCGAGTTACAGAACTGGCGACTCTGCTGGGGAATCTTTAAGAGGGGTTTACCTTAGGGCTTAGTTCATTATAAATGTTTTTAATTGTTTCTTTGTATGCTTTATTTTTAAGGGAATTGCTTGGGTTTGTTATTGTGTGAAAGGTCCTACACCCGGATCTAGTGTACCTTAAGTATGTGGCATGAGACCAGGGAAACTGTACGACATGTATCGTTATGGTTGAACTGGTGGCCACCGTTAGTGTGACACATTGGTTTGTCCTGATGGCCCTTGAAAGTGATCGAGGAGACATTTGGCTGCCGCGTGGTGTCATTAAGCACTAATTTGCCCTTAGAACCCTAGTTGAAACTTGACTTTGGCCTATTAAGAAGTAGCGAGATAGCCGGCTTTGGACCTTGACCGAAGCTGGTTGATACTCGAAGCTACACTCATTGAGATCAATCTTTCAAGATGTTTTCGGTCAGCCACTTGAGCGCTGACTGAGATAATGCTTTCGAGAACGATCGTCGAGATGAGCACCATAGAACCCGATCTTTATTTAGGACAGGTTGAACCAACTAAACTTCAGTGGGGAGGGTACTTACCTACGAACTTCATGCAAGCCTTCAAACCTAAGGACACTTGTGTGACTTGCTTGTGTGTGCTACTAACCCTTCGATTTTCTTGCAGGATTTGTTTATACCCTAACCGTTTGGTTTCCTTACAGGATTTGTATGTACACTAACAATTGGAACTCTTTGTAGGACTTACTCGTCCCTATCACCTAACTAACCTTTTTCAAGGATCTCAAGTATTTAGGGCGCGCAATTCCAGGTGCTATCATCAAGAGCCAGATTCCTAACAAGGGGTAAGAGGATTTATTTTCCTCTAGCCAAATACCTTCAAACTCAAAGGTACAGTTCCTATCAAGGGGCAAGAGGATTTATTTTCCTTTAGCCACATGCTTTTAAGCTCAAAAGTACCATACCCCGAATCAGAGGCTATGACCCACTGGATATGGTGAGCCTGATTCTTAAAGAAGGACGTTCAAAGATGGAAGTCAAAGTTCTTCAACAAAGCTGCAACTACATTTCAATGTTGCAAAATAAATTCCATAAAGATCCTTGAAAACATTGCATAAGCATTTACATACATATCACTGCATAACAGGTTTCCAGACAACGGGTTTCTCATCTTCTTCCTCAAATCCCTAAAGTTGGTCATGTGTGGCTTCATCAGAGTCCTCTCTCTAGAAGTAATCTACAAGTTCAGATACGAACGCTTGGTTTGGTTTCCTCTCTGGGGCACTTGGTCAGTCGATCAATAATTGCCAACCAGTCCGAGATAAGGTACAAGACCTGATTGATGCAAAGGCTATCATATTCACACCTGCAGGCCAGATTTGAAGTTCTCCTTCGACTCAGTGGACCTTCTGAAGCAATAAGTCCATACGGAGAAAATCTCCTCAATGTTGGCAGTTCGTAATTTCTCATGCATTTTCATGCGTAATCTTTCTTGTTCTTGTTCAATACTGTCTATATGCAATACTTGTTTGTTTTTGAACTATAATAACGATGCATTGGATATGTTTGTCTTGAAAAAATTCATTCGCTCTCGCTCTAATATGTTTTTATTTGCTTGTGATACCAAACTCTCAGTGATAAAGCGTGATGACTCTGAAGGGAGAATGACGAATGCATAATACCAATAATCTCAAATGGTGTGCTTTCGAGTAAAACCCTGTTGATGATGTACAGGCATTGTTTCAAATTCCCAAACACTGGAGATATAAGGAAGTTAATCCCTTGCCAACCCCTTTTGAGCCTTGAAGTAGGAGTTTCTTTTCTATACGAAAAAACCCTCAATTTAACCTAGGGGCAGGGTAGTGTTCAGTTAACCTGATTGGGTGTTCAAAATTCAGGAGGAGCTCGCACCTAAGGAAACAAGAATGGTTATCCTTCAAAAGATTGAGAAAAAGTCGAGACCGCAATGGTCATCTCTCGCACAATAGGAGGTCAAAATATGACGGTACAACAACGACTATCCCTCGTCAACCAAGAAATGACGCAGTCACAATCTTTCCAATGATAATAAATTGAAGACGTCTCATACGACTTGTTCAAAAAAAAAAAAAAGAGAAAAATGAATCGAAAAGAAAGAGAGAAAAGAAAGCCCGCTAAGTCAACGAACTTGAAAACCAGCGACTTAGGCAAAAATTAGGGCATCCCGCTGGACATCAAAATAAAAAGAATTTGTCCAGGCAAAAGTTAGGGAAACAAAAAAGAGATCCTCAACAAAAGGGCAAAGTCGTGTGACTATAAATTCAAAGAACAAGTCGTGTGATCAGACACAAAATATGAAAGGTAAAGTGACTGCCATGTCCAAATACCTAATTGATTTCTCAATCGTCTCAAGCTCCTCTTGAAGGATGAATGCTCGCGTCAAGTTAACTGAACTTAGGTTGAAGAACATTACGAAGGGGGTGGGCACCAATAAAATTTTGAGCCTAAAAATCCTTTCTTCTAAAAAACCGTGAACCTGACCACGTTACAACCTTTAAAAGTCCTAATTGAGTCAGGGTTAATTCGAAAGCATACTGTAACGAGAATACGGTAAACTGACTCCAAAGAGTTTTGCTAAAAACGTTTGAGTTGGTATCACATCACCTTTCATAAAATAATCGATGTTTTGACATCCTTTCAAAAATTTCTTTTTTAAACTTCAAGACAAACATGAACTTTGCATTAGAATTATATTTCTCATACTAAACATTCTTTGCATATGAACAAGTGGTTGACACCAGGAAAGCTTCCATCATGAACTGCAGATGAAAATTTTAATCCTTTCAAGGGACAAGTTGTCTTCAGAACTCCGTTGAGTTCAAGTGAGAATATCTCAAATTCTGATCACCCTCAGGGGCACAAAAGCAGTTGGATACTCTATTGAGTAATAGTTCAGTCAATCTAGGGCAATCAGGTCAAGATTCAAGGGATGTCTCAAAACTGCTGAACGACCATGAGCATTCACCCAAGTATAGTTGAAACTACCTCCGACCCGGATCAATCAGAGGCATTGTTCCTAAACTCATGATACTGGGGCAGGTTGCTTATAACAACACAAATCTCAGGAAGCTCTCCCTACAGACAGAGTCGCTTCAAAAGCACGTCAAAAGCAGAATTATTTCCTACGAATGACTCATTTGGTTAAAATGCCAATATGTACAAGGGGCATGACATGTTATTGTCCAATTCATCTGGGGAAGTCAAGTCGAGATTCAAATAATCTCTCAAAGGCGCTGAACAGTCAGGGATTTATTTTCCCCGCAAAACACTGCTACAATCTGTTGTCGTCATTAACAACATTTTGCATTCATACATCATACACCTCGTGGCATATGCATAACACTTTCATTCATTTTAAAAAAAAAACATGCATTACATGCATCATGACATTGCATAAAACTAACTTTGTCTTTCAGGTCGACCAACCGGCCAGGAAAATATCATCAACAAAATCAAATCATTATCAAATATACAGTCTGGAAGCTTGAACCCCAGATTCTTGACAGAAACGTTTCGGAAGCCTGAACCCCGGATGTTCTGAATTCTACAACAGATATGTTTCGGAAGCTTGAACC
Organism: Vicia villosa; assembly: GCF_029867415.1. Lineage (NCBI taxonomy): Eukaryota > Viridiplantae > Streptophyta > Magnoliopsida > Fabales > Fabaceae > Vicia > Vicia villosa. The sequence goes on along the minus strand of NC_081180.1, from coordinate 75,307,367 downwards.
CCGAATGATCTGAATTCTACGCCAGAAACGTTCCGGAAGCTTGAACCCCGGATGTTCTGAAATCTACGACAGATATGTTTCGGAAGCTTGAACCCCGAATGATCTGAAATCTACGACAGATATGTTCCGGAAGCATGAACCCTGGACCATCTGAATTCTACGCCAGAAACATTCCGGAAGCTTGAACCCCGGATGTTCTGAAATCTACGACAGATATGTTTCGGAAGCTTGAACCCCGAATGATCTGAAATCTACGACAGATATGTTCCGGAAGCATGAACCCTGGACCATCTGAATTCTACGCCAGAAACATTCCGGAAGCTTGAACCCCGGATGTTCTGAAATCTACGACAAATATGTTTCGGAAGCTTGAACCCCGAATGATCTGAAATCTACGACAGATATGTTCCGGAAGCATGAACCCTGGACCATCTGAATTCTACGCCAGAAACATTCCGGAAGCTTGAACCCCGGATGTTCTGAAACCTACGACAGATATGTTTCGGAAGCCTGAACCCCGGATGATCTGAATTCTACAACAGATATGTTTCGGAAGCTTGAACCCCGAATAATCTGAAATCTATGCCAGATACGTTTCGGAAGCTTGAACCCCGGATGATCTGAATTCTACAACAGATATGTTTCGGAAGCTTGAACCCCGAATGATCTGAATTCTACGCCAGAAACATTCCGGAAGCCTGAACCCCGGATGTTCTGAAATCTCTATACCAGATATACGTTTGGAAGCTTGAACCCCAAACATTCTGAAGATCTATCATATACGCACCCTGGGAAGCATGACCCCCCAGGTTGCTGACAAGCATCTAAGCTAGACGACCTCTTTAAGCCCATCTCAGACAATTCTCTGTGAACACCTGGATGGTACCTCTAAGCCCATCTCAGACAACTTTCTGTCAATATCCGGATGGCATCTTTAAGCCCATCTCCTACAAAAATCCATGTCTCAGCAAGGGCAAATTTTTGGGCACTTAAATGTTCAATCATCTTCTACCTTCAGATCACGAATGGCAAACATGCCAATCTACCTCTTCAGGTTTAAGAAGATTGAACAGGGGCAGCTGTTGTACCCCAAAATTTGCCCATATTTTTTCAAAAATTCAAAACTATTTCAAAATTGGATTTTTATGAAATCTCGGGTTCATTTACATTGACATCCTGAATTTTATAATTATTCGATTTAAAGTCTATTTTAAAATATAATAGTTTAGTATTAAATTGTTATATTTTAATAAATAGAAAAATGCTGGCCGATACCTCATACACTTTCAATTGGCTTTTTTATTTCAAATAAATAACATAGCCTAGTTGGTAAGGATTTGAGCGTAAGAGGTACAAGAGCAAGAGGTCACGAGTTCGAATCCCACTTCTAACACTTTCTCATTTTATTTGTTTCTAACTATGATTTTAATTTTATTTATATTAAAAAAAATAATAAAATCACAAAAATAAGTTTTTTTTTTATTGTTTAATTTTAATATTTTTGTTTTTTTAATTAAGTTTTTTTTTTTTGAAATATTCAACTTTTTTACTTTTATTTACTTTTTATTCAAAAAAATCACAAAAATAATATTTTTATATTAATTTTCGTTTTTTAACTTAAGCATTCTTAGAAGTTATTATTTTTTCATTTTTATGTATTTTTTATCACAAAAATATCAAAAAAAGACACAAAGTTATTTTCTTTCCAAAACAACCTCAAGACAGCATCTTCAACTTTCCAAAACATTATCAAGACAGCATTGAAAGGAAATTAATTATGAGGGACAAGTTCTTAATATCAATTAATCTGTTGTCCAAATCCAACTATGACATATTTCTGAGGTTTATATATATGAAAAAATAGAACGCTAACTGGGGGGGAGATGGGCAGCTTTTTCGCACAAAAACTTCCACCAAACCTTGAATCTAATCTCTCCCAATAAACACCCAATCATCTTCTCACGTACATACTTCCCCACTGCCAACTTCATCAACCTTACAATCTCCCAATCATCACTTTTACCCTATATCACAGACTAACCTTTTATCACAAACTTTTAAAACCTACCATCACTAATTTACCACTAACTTTCAGCAAATCATTCATAAATCCATATATCATGTTAACAACTATGGCTATATATGTATCTTTTTTTATTTGCAGCAACTTGTTACAACAATGGCATAACATACGAAACCAAAAGAAGAAAGGCGAGTAACAACCGTTTGTGATGTATTGTTTATTCTATTTCCTTTTACAGATTTGCAGAAAAAGAAGAAGAATCAGAAGCCAACACCGACGCAAGAAGCCGACGTCTCCGATAAAGCTCCCTCCGACTATCGCATCTCACCGGAAACGACAACCAGATCCACCGTCGACGTCACTCACCGCTGTCGGCAGAAGTAGAGGAGACAAAACTGACTCAACAACAAGCAACGCGTAGGGCCGATCGACTTCACACCATCGGAACAGAGAGCTCGAGCAGCATACCTCAAATATTTTCAAAGATTCCGCTGTGTTGGTAACCTTTTTTTTTTACTGTGATATTGTAGTTAATATAAAATCTTTTCCGCTTTCGATTGATTGCTCTTGCCGTTGCCGCTTTGCATTAGATCATAGGATGTGTGTTTTTGTTGTTTATTCTGTTGAGATATGAGAGGCCAAGAGAGAGACTAAATCCGAGAAATTTATAAAGAAGAAGAAAAGATACAGGGGAAGAGAAAGGTCGTCAACGATTCATTCTCGCTATTGCAATTTTTTTTGTTTCATTGTAAACTGACGGTGCCATGTGTCACTTTTGCATTGGCTCTAACCAAATGAATTTTGACTACACCAAAAGGGAGAAACCATCCCTCACATCACGTTTCATGTTTAGTCTTTTAAATTTTATGTTCTTCATTTTAGTTTAACTATTTAACTAAAGATTAATTTTGTTTTTTTAAATAGTTTTTAGTTTTGTTTAAATGGTTACCTTAGTTAAAAGTTTTTTTTTTAATTAATCTCATTTAGGATGATGTTGGATAGGATAATTCTATTTAGGTTCTTTAACTAGATTTTTTTTTCTTAATTTAAGTTATGGTTCAAAAATACAAAACAATTTCCTTTTTATTTAATTAAAAATACAAAAATGTGGATTTTCTTTTCTTTAATTATAATATCGAAAAATATCAAAAATGCAAAAAATAATTGTTTTAATTTTATCTCTTTTTAGAATTTAATATTAATTGCTAGATTTTGTTAATAATTTTTTTTTTTTAATCAATATTTGTCATTTCTCATCCCTTATTTTATGCATCATTACTAATATTTTGTTTTGATTGCGAGGTACTATCTTTGAGGACGTTGAATATTTTTTGTGGACACTCGCAAGTTACTTACTATGTACATTTATCATTTTATTTCTGCAGTTTAATTACTTATGTAACTGTTTTCTGGGTTGAAATAGTAATTAGGGTTTTACTTTCTGCACCATATAATTATGTAACTGCCCCAAAGCCGTGTAATAGCATAGGACTTTACTTTCCGCATTTTAATTTCCTGCATATATATTAACTGTTAGATGAATGCTTAGGATTGTATGGCAAGACTAATAATCAACCGTTAGATCGCTAACACCAAGATTAATATAACTGTAATTAACACACGTGATTGCTACACACACTCACCCTTAAGGTACGCCCCTCTTGGTTGCCTTTGAATATAAGGTCGTGTCCCTCGAAATATAGAGGTATCCATTAGCAAAGGTCCCTCAATACAAAATCGTCACTAAGTCCCTCGATGACCCTCGATTGTTGCCTACGAAAAAGTGACGATAGTCCCTTCGAATATTGCTAAAGGTACCTCTACCTGTTGCCTTCAACGACCTCGATCACCCTTCGATGACCCGCACGTCCAATATAACAAGGACTACCTACTCCTATATAGTATGGATAGTCCTGGGAACTTTAAAATTTACAGAAAAAGACCAGTTAAATAGGGTAGTGCTCTTAAACTGCCTAGCTCAATAAAAATATCTTTTCAATATCATTTCAAAAAAACTAAGGCTACGCATTTACGCTAAAGTCCTTATGCTTCTTTCAGAACAAACAGACAATATGAGCTAAGCAAGTTAAGAGCCCGTAGATAACTACGGATGAAAAGGGTGTTTGCACCTTCCCTTTTCATAACTTACCCCCCGAGCCCGTTTTCTCTCAAATAAGGTCTTTTCCTGTACTTTTTACCTTTCCTAACATTGGACAAAATAAAAGTCGGTGGCGACTCATGCTCACCGCAACATTGGTTGCGAAATAAAAATAAAAGTCAGTTCACCGAGTTACACAAGGCAAAAGGGAAATATTGAAATTCCGCCAAGAGGAGAAACCCTAAAAGATTATCTCTGGAATTGCCATGAAAAGACTGGCGGAAAACAATGGATGTGTCGAAGGTGTTCGATCATGCTGAATCGAAGGGTCCAGGCTAACTTCGAAAGGGCCCTGCGAGAAAGATTGGAGCAACCATGGAGAGGAGGAAATCCTTTGCTAAAGGTATACCCAAAGATGGAAGAAAGCTTGGTGGGCTTCCTGGTCAAATGCGACAGGGAAAACACTGAAATTGCACTATGTCCCAGATGTGGAGCAGTCTATGACGAAATGCAGGCACGGTCATTCGAAAGGGTGTATTGCTATATGGGTAGAGAAACTCAGGGACTTCGTCCTAACCTGTATGGTTTCGATATATGGACTCCATCGAAGAGACCTGACAGCCCACATCCTAGAGCTCGAAGAGTCACATTCAAGGTCCCTGCGGACATACCTAGGGACAGATGGATGCAAGCTGGTGCAAGGACCAACAAATGGTGAAGTTGGGACCAAGGGGGAAGGACTGCAATGGCGTATAGGAAACAATTCCAAGCCTCAAATCGAGAGATGTACAGGTTGGAGAACTACAAAGGCAAAAATCCTATGTCCAGATCCCAATGGAGAAGACACCAGAGGATGAAGAAGGCTCAAAGAGAATACAAACCGAGGGAAATCGGAGAATCTAGTAGCAACCAAGTCCCAACATAGGGGGCAAGGTCAAGCAAACCTCCAGTAGAACGCAAATTGTTCGATTCTGAAAATGAGAAAGAAGAGGAAAAGATGCATTCTAGCCCTTGGAAAGAAGATGATAGAATGACAAATGATTTTGACTCTGACGGGGTATCATCTATAAACCTCATCTGCAATGTTGTGTCTGTACTCCCTCATGAGTTTAATCAGGAAACTGAAGTTGAAGACTGTGAAGAGGCTGACGTTATGTGCTGAACAATGGTGCAGTTGAAGAGCAAAATGCTTTCTTCGAGAGGCCTGATGAAGGTATGCGAAATCATTTGAAACCACTCTACATAAGGGCTAAGATTGAAAATGTTGGCATTAATAAAGTCCTGGTAGATGGAGGGGCAGCGGTGAACCTAATGCCCCAATACATGCTGAAAAGAATTGGTATGTTTGATACTGATATAAGGCCACATAACATGGTTTTGTCTAACTACGAAGGCAAAATAGGGCAAACCTTGGGAGTTGTCCAAGTAAATCTAACGGTGGGTTCAGTTACCAGGCCAACTATGTTTATGGTCATACCAGCGAAAGCAAATTATAACCTCTTGCTCGGAAGGGAATGGATCCATGAAGTTGCTGCTGTGCCTTCGACAATGCATCAAAGGTTAACCATTTGGAGAGAAAATGGCATAGTAGAGAATATTGAGGGGGATCAGAGTTATTACATGGCTGAAGTTAATCAAGTTAATAAAACTAACTTCGATAGGAACTTGGCAAACATAGGGCCTTGCCATGCTGCGGAAGATATATACACCCCGAACAAGAATGCATTGTATTACTTATCTTTGCACCCAAATGGATTCCAGTGGAATAGAGAAATAATGGACGGCCCAGAAGATACCGCACCAATAGAGCATTATCCAACAGTACGGCCAACAGGCTGGGATGATGACGTTGATGATGTCTGTGTCTTCATTCCTCGAAAATATTTCGGCTTATATAGCCAAGAACAAAAGAAAGACGGCTCTTGAAGCCGAATTATCAAATATGGTGGTTAATGCAGTTCCAAGAAAGGAAGAAATGACAGATTCTGGGATACACATGATCCCTCAACCCCCTGAAGATTCAGTTCGAGTCGAAGAAATCTCAGGAGAAGATTCGAGTCAAAGGTTAGACGCAATCTACGACGAAGAACACTTGGGATTCGAGAAGGACCCAATGGCATCAAACATAAAAATGTTAGCCCAAGATCCACTCGAGGATGTAAATCTTGGAGACGAGGATCGAAAGAGGATAACATACGTCAGTGCGAAATTAGACCCAGCGTTGAAATCAAAAGTCATCAAATTGTTAAAAGAAAACAAAGACTGTTTCGCTTGGGACTATGACGAGATGCCTGGTTTAGGGAGAGACCTGGTCGAACTAAAGTTACCAATAAAGGAAGGGAAGAAGCCCATAAAGCAGACTCCTAGAAGGTTCGCGCCAGAGATTCATTCAAAGATTAAAGCAGAGGTCGAAAGGCTTCTACGTTGCAAGTTCATCCGAACCACAAGGTATGTTGAATGGATTGCCAATATTGTACCTGTTATAAAAAAGAATGGTTCGTTAAGAGTATGCATAGATTTTCGTGATCTGAATGCAGCGACTCCTAAGGATGAATATCCTATGCCTGTGGCAGAAATGCTAGTAGATTCAGCCGTAGGCTTTGAATACCTAAGTATGTTGGATGGATATTCTGGATATAATCAGATTTTCATTGCAGAAGAAGATGTGTCTAAAACAAATTTTCGTTGCCCAGGGGCAATAGGCACCTATGAGTGGGTTGTAATGCCTTTCAGTTTAAAGAATGCTGGGGCAACCTATCAAAGAGCAATGAACTCTATATTCCATGATTTTATAGAAACATTCATGCAAGTATAAATAGATGACATCGTTGTGAAATCTGTTTCAGATTACGATCATCTTGATCATCTAAGCCAATCATTCAAAAGAATGAGAAAACATGGCTTAAAGATGAATCCCCTTAAATGTGCTTTCTTTGTGCAAGCTGGAGATTTCCTAGGCTTCGTAGTCCATAAAAAGGGAATAGAAATTAACCAGAATAAAACGAAGGCTATTATGGAAACTAAGCCTCCATCCACGAAGAGAGAATTGCAGTCTTTACTGGGGAAGATAAACTTCTTGAGAAGGTTTATATCTAATTTGAGTGGACGCACGCAAGCTTTCCCCCCTCTACTTCGACTCAAGCAAGGAAAGTTCGAATGGCGTGCTGAACATCAAGAAGCTTTTGATAAAATCAAGCAATACTTGATCCATCCACCAATCTTGTCTCCCCCAAATGGGAAGAAGCACATGCGCCTGTATATTTCGGCTTCAGATAATACAATAGGCAGCATGTTAGCGCAAGAAGATGAAAATGGCATCGAAAGAGCCATTTATTATTTATGTAGAGTACTCAATGATGCAGAGACTAGGTATAGCGCAATAGAAAAACTCTGCCTTTGTTTATATTTCTCTTGTATCAAACTTAAGTATTATATAAAGCCAGTTGATGTTTATGTTTCGTCTCATTGTGATGTTGTCAAACATATGCTATCAAAGCCAATATTGCATAGTCGAATTGGCAAATGGGCTTTAGCCCTTACTGAGTACTCACTGATATTTCAACCTCTTAAGGCAATGAAAGGTCAGATTGTATCAGATTTCATTGTTGACCATGCAGTGGTTGATAACCCTCAACAATATGTAGATTTGAAGCCTTGGAAGCTATACTTCGATGGTTCGACTCATAGAGAGGGAACTGGTGTTGGAATGCTGATAATTTCTCCTGATGGAATTCCAACAAAGCTCAAGTACAAGATTGAAGGTCCCTTATGCTCCAATAATGAAGCTGAATATGAAGCATTGATTGCTGGACTTGAAGCTTTGTTAGAATTGGGGGCAACCAGAGTCGAAATTAAAGGAGACTCCGAATTAGTGATTAAGCAACTGACGAAGGAATATAAATGCATCAAAGAAAACTTGATCATGTACTTTGTCATAGCAAATAGGTTGCTTAAAAAATTCGAATATGTGGAGTTAAGTCACGTCTCGAGGACCAAGAATCAAGAAGCCAATGATCTGGCACAGTTAGCCTCAGGATATAGGGTATCAAAAGAGAAATTAGAGGAACTGATCGAAGTAAGAGGAAAAGCAATGGCTACCAAGCTTTCCCCAAGTGACTTGGAGAATTCACAATTAGGTTTCGCCAGCAAAGAAGAATTTGAAGTATTAAATATAGACTCTGTGGCAGACACAGATTGGAGGAGTCCAATTGTGAACTATCTAAAAGATCCTTCGGCAGACACAGATAGAAAGGTGAAGTATAGAGCCTTATCATATTTCCTGATGGGGAACAAATTGTTCAAGAAAACTCCTGAAAGAGTCTTGTTGAAATGTCTGGGTGAAGCAGAAGCATATTTGGCTCTCTCAAATGTACACAGTGGAGCATGTGGTGCACATCAAGCGGAGCACAAAATGAAATGGCTTCTGTTTCGATATGGAATGTATTGGCCTTCTATGTTAAAAGACTGCATAGAATTTGCAAAAGGGTGTCAAGAATGTCAAGAACATGCAGGTATTCAACACGCTCCAGCAAATGAGTTAAGTCCAATAATAAAACCATGGCCTTTCAGAGGTTGGGCACTAGACTTAATTGGAGAAATTCACCCTAAATCCTCTAAGGGTCAAAGATACATACTAGTAGGAATAGACTACTTCACAAAATGGGTCGAAGCGATACCACTGGCGAATATAGACCAAGAGGCTGTGATTGAGTTTATTCAAAAACACATCATATACAGATTTGGAATCCCAGAAAGTATAACTACAGATCAAGGATCAGTGTTCACTGGGCGAAAGATGCAAGACTTCGCCCAAGAAATGGGTTTCAAGTTGCTTACTTCTACACCTTACTATGCTCAGGCAAATGGACAAGTCGAAGCAGCGAATAAGATAATAATTGGTCTCATAAAGAAACATGTGGGAAAAAAGCCTAAGAGTTGGCACAAAACCCTGGACCAAGCACTTGGGGCTTGTCGAACATCTCCAAAAGAAGCTACAAACACTATGCCTTTCCAACTGACATTTGGACATGACGCAGTACTCCTAGTTGAGATATATTTGCACTCAGTTTGGATACAAAGACAGGCAGAGATTCCTCCTAACATATATTGGGAGTTGATGATGAACGAATTAGTAGACTTGGACGAAGACAGACTTCGAGCGTTGGAAATGATAAAAAGACAAAAAGAAAGAGTGTCTAGAGCATACAACAAAAAGGTGAAAGGTAAAACGTTTATCAATAATGACTTAGTTTGGAAAGTTATTTTACCTATAGATCGAAAGAATCAAGCACTTGGTAAATGGTCCCCACACTGGAGGGACCCTTTCGAATCTTGAAAGTATTTTCGAATAACGCTTACGAGATAGAAGAGTTAGCAGAAGATCGCAGGATCCTAAGAGTAAACGGGAAGTATCTGAAGAGATACAAACCAAGCATGCACGAAGTAAAGATTACAAAAACGTAGATATTTGAGGTATACTACGTAAGCCAAAATGGTTGAACTAACACCAAAATGGCTCTGTGTTCAAACAAACAGGCATGGCAAATAAAGTAAGAAGACAAAGAAACTTCAAAATACTTTCCATTAATGTCAAAGGAGTACATTCATTACAGAAAAGGTGGTTCCCAAAACATTGAAGGTTACAAAAATCCAAAACATAAAAACCTAAAACAAACCACCTCCTAGTTGATCCTTTGATCTAAACCCTCTAGGGGCAACATGGGCAAGCTTTCCGCCTCGAACATGTCCATGGATCCAGAGTTTCGCATCCTCCTTACTATTCCCTTTTTGAGGAATATGTAAGACAAGAGCCTTCCATATGGAAGACACGTTACGGCCCCTTGACGAGCAGCAGCCATAGAAACTGCTTCAACAAGCCCTTTGAAAATCATTAAAGGAAAGTTGATTTTCTTCCCACGGAGAGCACAGAGGATAAATTCCAAATCCTCCACCATGATGCTATTTTGATCATGGTTTCGTGGATGAAAGTTGCCCACGAGGAGTTGGTGCCAAACCCTAATGACCTTGGCGCAGCACAAAAAGAAAGTACAAGGTTCGAAGCAACTAGTTAAAATCCCTAGGAAGATTATCTTTTATCTTCGAATACTGAGTTTCCCACGAAGACATACGAAGATCAAGCAATGTTCGTTGTCTCTTTAATTCTTCAATTTCTGGCACTAGCTTCTGTGCAGCCTCGAAGTGTTGGATCCCTGACTGCGCCACTTCAGTTAATTCTTGCTGATTGGTCTGCTGAATTGTTGCTTGATGAGACTCAGCCTCCTTTATCTTCTCTTCGAGCATTTTAATTTCCTGTTTCCAGGATTTGATATTCTTCTCGCATTCGTCATATGCTTCTTGATTCTTCAAACGTTTAAGCTTAAGGGCGTCACTCTTCTTGGTTGCATCAGTAGCAGCTTTCCATGAAGAATTATGAGAAGCCATCTTCGCAGTAAGTTGTTCGTCAACATTTTGCTTTCGAAGAATGTCAGACTGAAGTTGTTTGATTAGAGAAGTCAGCAATACAATCACCTCTGAGACTTCTTTTGAGACCAGAAATAGATCCACCTTCTTCAAAAGTTGGTTCAAGCTATGACATTTGGTAGGATTCTTGTTAAGAGCTTCGACAAGGTTGGTTTCGAAGAACTTTTCCTTTATTTGATGAAGAAGATCAGAAGTATCCTCTTTATCACCAGATTCTGTCTGGACAGCTGGAGAAATTTCGAGCTCAGAGGGCGAAATGTTATCAATATTCATCATGGCCTTGAGGAAGCTGAGAGGATCAGTCTATTTGAGTTGCTCCAACTCTGAAGGGGTAGGCTTTGCTGGGGCAGGCGTCGAAGTAGTTCCAAAAGTAACTACGGTCTCAAAGGTCAAAGTTTCGTGAAGATCGGTTTTGGCCAATTTGGAGGTTTCTTCCATAGCATTGTGTTCAGACACAGTATCTTCACTACCAGTTGGTTGTTCAGCTACATTGTCGCTACCTGAACCCTGACGATCCTCTCCCATGTTGTCGTTCGTATGAGTAGGAGGAGAATCATCAGTTGAATGGCTTTCTTCGACTGCCACAGTAGGAATGATAGTTGCAAGAGGCTGGGTATATTCAAGGACTGGTGAAAGCACGTGAGATTGGTGTTGAGAAAGATCTGCGTCAAAAAAAAAATAGAATTAATCATGTTGGAACGGTTGGGAAAATCTATTCGTCATAAAGAGGAACATACGCTTACTTTGGAGATTATAGAAGTCAATGGTGAGATCGAAAGCCTTAAGATTGGAAGTAGTTGTGCCAGCATCGTCCTACAGTTACAAGGTAAAATGTCAACTTGATCATTTACGTTAAAATTTACAGAAATGATTATGTTATGAAATTCAAATACCTTGGCTGGAATATTGTCTGGGCTTGAGTTGTGGCTTTCCACAACGAGGACATTACTAGCGGCCTTCAAGGGTGACTCTTCAGAAGACACTTTATCACTTGGCGAAGCAATCTTCGAAGAGCCAGACCCCTTTTCTTTGCCTAAAGGAGTGACAACCTTCTGTTTTTTCTTATGCCCTTGCCTGGTACGAGGCGGAGATTGGTCTTCATCATCTGAAGCAACTATTTGAGAAGCTTTTCGCTTCGAAGGTTTTGGGGGTTTCAAAGTCTGAAAAATATAAATTGAGCAAAGTAAGTGCTATTCACAGAATATACAAGTTGGAATATAGAAAAACATATGTACCGTGGGCTTCTTGCCGGTCGTGATAGAATCACTCCCACTTGTCTTGTTGCTCTTCGAAACTCCAGAATCCTTTTGTACAACGGCTTCTTTGATCTTTCTCTTTCGAGCAACGGCTGTAGTTGAAACTGGAATCAGTATTTCAGCGGAAAAAAAAAGAGAAACGTTAGTCGAAAGTTTGTCTAAACCTAAACCTTCAGGTATTGGAGTCAAGACACGAACATGTTCAAGATCTATATGAAGATGTCCTTTGAAAGTATCCAGGGTATGTTTAGTCGGGACCACTCGTTCATCGCGTTTTTTAGTGCTTTCCTGAAGAATTTTAAAAGCGTTCCCACACACGAACCAGTATGGGAAAGGAGGGCTTAAAGCCACACCAAAATCAGCGCTTGGCAGTGGAGGGAATTTTGGAGGATTAAGTTTGAAAGCCACTTCATAACGCAGTTCTGGTCGAACAGACGAGGGCAGTTTCAACTTATCCAGTTTAGCAGAAAACTTTTCGCGTAAAATGACTGCAGCTTCACGAACGGTCTGACTAAGATCATCAGGCCTGTAGATAGTCTCAAAGAATTTTTGAAAGGCTTGGATTTCTTTAATATGGGTCGAAGTACCTTTGTGAAAGTTTTCCTGCACATCAGCAAAAGCTGCGGTTAGTTCTCGAGTAAGGCTCTCAGCATCAAAGATTTGTGTGGTGTAGTAATCTGTCCACCATTGATGGAAATCTGGAGTAGAATAAACGGCAGGTTCGAAAGAAATAGGAGAAAGATTGGTAACACCAGCGTATCTGGCAATTTTGGATTCACACTCTTCTTCAGTTAGATGTAAAGTGTATAGACACATGTGGTTCCTCTTGTCATATAAGCATTTGGGTTTCATCTGGACTAATCCAAACTGTCTCGATACAAGGTTTGGTTGGTAGCCAAGGAGAACACATTGACCCTTGGAGGGTCGAAGTCGGTGATAGAATAACCTTGGGGTGAGAAAAGCTTCCCAAATATTCATGGATTCAACCTCTTGATCCTGAGACATTGCTGGAAACTTTCGAGTGAACCATTCAGGACCCACTGTCCTGTTTACGAATGGAGCCATCGAAGGGCTGAATTGATAACGTTTGGCAAACATCATTGTATATGCTAAAAAATGTTCACGAAGCTTCCCAGTTTCTTCTTTTGGAGTAAGCAGAGCCAATCGTGTTCCTTCTACAGTTCGATTTTTTATGTTCGGATCTTCTTCGTTGACAACACCTCGAAATGGGAGGTAAGCTTCGAAAGTAGCATTGAGCCACAGTTGCAAAAACCAGAAGGGACTAGCAAAAAGCAGAGATCCTGTTTTATAACTTTTGACAAGGTGTGTTGCTTCACCAAGGTTTTCGTAGAGAAATCCGAGGATTAACTGGCTCAGGTTTAATCTTTTCCCAGCATGTAGTTGATTAGCCATACAGAGATACCTCTTTGCTACCTGTATAGACCTAGAACAGAAAACGCACCTCGAAAGCCATAGCGCTAGAAAAGCAATATGTTCTTCGTCCGAAACTACTGCATTTGCTTCGTCATGATATTTTTGGATAAAAGCAGTATAAGTAACTGTCGCTTCGTTAAAGTTGATGGTATCAGTATCCAGGACATTGGGGTCAAAGGTTTCTCCGGTTGGTCGAAGCCCTGTGATAGCGGCTATGTCGAAAAGGGTGGGAGTGACCATTCCACACGGAAGATGGAAAGTATTATGGGAAGCATCCCAGAAGTGGACTGACGCTACTAACATGGTTTGGTTATATTCTAGACCTGTTTTAGATAATTTAATTAGGTCATAAATCCCTAATTGTTCCCAGAAAGATGCCTTTTGTTTTTCTACCCTTGCTAGCCAGGCATAGTATAATTCAGGGTCTTTTGCTAAAGGAATGGACCTAAAGACTTTCACAAAATTGGTTACATAGTTTAACCTAATTTTCTCTAAGGTTGAAAGGGTCGCAGTCGAAGTTTCCTCTGCGTGGTCAGGATCTGCTAAGATTGGATGACCATCTTCATCTATCCTATTCTTGCTAACTAGAGGCCTAGTTTTATAATAAGCAGGAAATAATTTATTCAAAGAGGAGTTAGTTTCTCCTAGTAAAGGACCCATGAAGGCATGAGTTTTTCCAGAAAGTTCAAAGGGAATGATTACCTGAGAAGCATAAATGGCGCGCACTTCTGCAGTATTTGGGTTTGGTATGTGCTCTTGATCCCCTATCTGTGTAGGTTTCTGAAGTTTCAAAACGGGTTGAAGAATGTTTGAAGAAGACGCCATGAGTAAGTTTGATTTGGGGAAATGGGTTTGAGTGTAACCTGAGATGTTCTTTGCTGTGGAAATAATGAGGAAATAGAGGTGAAAGTTATATGAGGGTTGGAGTTCAAGTATTTAAGGTTTAACGGAAACCCTTTCAAATCTTTTGGGTAAAAGCCAAGAGACACGCGACAGGCGTTGATTTAATCCAACGGCGGTCGAATAGTTATTAGCTTTACTCCTAGTATATAGGAGTAATGATCATGAAGTAAGACCAGAACGTGGGAATGTAAGTTATGAGTAGACATCTTTGAAAATGACAAGACGTTTTAGAAACAGAGTCATAAATGATTATGACGTCAATCAATAGTCTCAGAACTCTAAAACGAAATCTTATTATAACAAGAAACGCCTATTTCTCTTGTTTTTCGAAACAGGCATTTATTGGGGGCAATTTGTTAGCTGAAGATTTCGTTTGGGAAGAATGTCCTTCGAAGGTCTGAAATTCGAAGGAGATGGTTACTAATGACCATCTTTGAAGATAGAAAATGACTACTGATGGCCATGCTTCGAGAATGATGTTTAAGTTGGAACAAAGATAGTGAGCGCCGAAGCTAAATTCGAGAAGAATGGTCTTTGGGACTTAGACGTTTTTGCGAAATATGCGAAGTACTGAAGCTTGGTGTGTTTTCGTGGTATTCTCGATTTTAAATTACGTTGCTACGCGTCGAAAGAGGATTCAGGCGGGAGGATTTGAATTTCGAAGTAGTTTATATAACTGCACAAAGACAGATGGCATCCCAGGGATTCTCGAAAGTAACGTGGCATCAGATTAGTGTAGGACCGTTAGGGTCAAATTTAGTATAAATAAGGGTCTTAGTATTAGGATTCCGTGTGTTCATTTTGTACAAATCACTCACATATTGCTCAAGTATCAAGTGTTAAGAGAAAGAGTTCGCTGAGAAATGTACGTATGACACCAACACCATTTTAAATACATGTGTATTTTCCTTTATTCAAGTATCTTTCGATATTACTGCGTTTCATTTACTTTCTGTCATTTACATTCCTGCACTTTTTATTTTCATGTCATTTATCTTCGAAGCATTTAACTTTTCTGCACTTTAAGATTCTTGCACTTTTACAGTTTTGTCTTATATTTTATCTTTAACTCACCTTTCACTGGTGTTATATTTACGTGTATAACAAGGTGATTGCTAATCTTTATTTCTTTGTTTAAGTATTTCTTATTTCGAGACACATCAATCATAGACATAATTCGAACTATCATGAATAACAACCTTTTTGACTATGTCCTAGGATCAATCTAGTCGATCCTGCGAGTAACCAAATCATATTTATTATAGTTTGGAAGACTAGCGGTTGTTTACCGGAAATCACCGTAAACAGTTTCTTTAATAGATAATCTCATGACCTTTAATCTATCCTGCACGTATCCAACCTAGGCCACTAAAGTGACTTTTCCACTGATTGTCATTGAAAGTTGTAACAAATTAAAATATTATTGAAACAACAAATAGTAATTTAATGAAGGGCAATATAGGTAAAGTAATAGTATATTGTAATAAATTTAGGAATATTTTCTTATATTTAAGAACAAGAAAAGTTGCAATTTTTTTCTTATAAAAGAGAATGGAGGAAGTAAGTTTTAGTCTGATTCTTTGAGAAGACTAAAAGACACAGTTGGATACAATTATGTGTTTGACAAATCTAAGGTATAGGTCAGTTGAACTAGGAGATAGCTTAGTTAATTTGCAATCAATTGGTTTGTAGTGAAAATCTCTCTAGTATGAGGGTATTAGACATAACTTTGTATTGTAGGATAAACCAGGATAAATTCCTTATGTCAATCTCTCTACTTATATCTCATTACATTCAATGTCTGTGTTAACATATTTGTTTGAATTAATTTTTATTTTAAACATAAAATAGTTTTTAAATGTCAATACAATTCAAATCTCTCTTCTTGTGATTTTTCATCTTCATATAGATCTTCCACGATTATTTTTCTTCATGGTCCATTATGATTAGTGTTGGGCAAGGCCTTCTCCATAATTATTGTGGATGTACAGGGAGCCTTATGATTGATTATTTCTATACTTTAACTTGTCCTAACGCGGTGGTGGTCGTTTTTCCTTTTTTCTTTTTTGGTAAGACGACACCTTTTAGTTCTCTTGTTTTTTACTTGGGTGGGCGATGTTGATCGATTGAAGTTATGTTTTAGACCCACTGGGAGTAACTGTTATCCCACACCATCTCTCATATTTGACTTTGTGTTTTGGACCCTTAGCATTGGCTAAGGATTCATGTTCGCCTTCATTCCTTAGTCATGCCTAATGACACTTTTAGGTCTACTTCGATCTAGAAATGTAGGATTGTGTTAAAAAAATGTTATTAGTTTAGCTAGTGTGATTGGTACTCATCTTTTGAAATATAAGAAAAACTAGTGATACTAAAGTGTAGACAATTGACCATCCCTTAATACCTAAAAATGGGCCTTGAGCCTCTCTACCACATTCTTTGTTATGTACATATATATCTTGTAATGATGAATTACATATAATATTTTTTGAAATCTTTGTTTGTGTGTGATTGTGCTTAATAGGTGTAAACTCGGGGTACGAACGACGTGATCAAGGCCTGGTAAATTTAAAGTGGGAAAAAGGAAAACATAACCAAGAGGGTCGGCCGCCACTTATTTTCCTCGCTCATCGTGTCCGGCCTAGTCTCTTTTGGAGGTTGGATACCAATCTTGCTAAGTTTCCCGGTGAGAGAAGCTATATTGATCTACATGGCCATGAAGTCTCCTTGATCCTTTTGGAGGTCTTGATATATTACTTTTTCCCACTCGAGATCAGCATTAATAGTGGTCGGTTCTCCTCGGAGATTGTGATACTTCAACCTTAGATGCATCTGTGTAGCGACGATGTCTAGCATGGTGCATAGTTACAAAATTTCTTCTCAAGATGCACCTGTAGATGCTTCTGCAAGGGATACTTATGGGATGTTTACGTATAGTCTAAATATAGAAATGCAAGTGCACAACCTATTGAAGTAATATATAAGATTATCGAACCACAGAGACCAATTGTCAATCTATCAATCCTATTGCTAAGGTGTTTATCTAAGGTAAATCAATAGGGTTAAATGGGTGCGGTGCAAGGAAAATAAAGGTATAAAGTAAATGACAGATAAAAGCAACGGGATCGAATGTAAATCACGTAAGTCAGACCATGTTCCAGTTATACATGTATAGAACTACTTCCGAGGCAATATTTTCTACTTGTAGAAAGGAATGATTTAACGGGAACTTGTCGCTTTCGCGTACTAAGAACCGAGTTTACCCTTTAAGTCTACCCCTTCATTTGTCACATAATGCAAAGTGCACATTGCGTTAAAGTGGTGAACCTATTTTTAAGAAATCAATTACTTGTCTTAGTAGAAAAGTGATTTTAACTTGAGAAATTTAACTTAAAGAGATTCTTGGCTTTTAACCAAGAATCAAATTTCAAACCCACAAACGCGTCCGAAAATAGTTCCAAAATCGTTTTCTAAAAATATGTTAAAGATCTCTAGTTAACCAAACGAATGGCTTTCGCTCTTTCCGTTTGGTTAAGAACTAATCTAGTTTGATCTTAAGTATGGACGGCTTTCGATCTTACCCATAAACATTAAATACAGTAAACGAGTATTAAAAGTTAAAACATCCTCAGTAGTTTTTCTATTGATGGAACATTGGAACACGATCGTGATACGATCCTTACATTCTAACCCTTATAAATTTAGCCAGACATGGAAATAAATGTGAGCCTATAAAACATGTAGGCTATGGTAAGAGCGGAAAATAAAAGGTGCGAGTCTATAAAACGTGTAGACTATGGTAAGAGCATTTAAAGTCTATAAAACGTGTAGACTATGGTAAGAGCATTTAAAGTCTATAAAACGTGTAGACTATGGTAAGAGCATTTAAAGTCTATAAAACGTGTAGACTATGGTAAGAGCAATAAAGTAAATAAATAAAGCGATTAAATAGAACCTTGCTCCAATCGGAGACTTGAATCTGATACAAATTACGGAATTGTAAAAGATGGCATGATGAACTTCAACCAAAGTGCTCCAAACTTGATTACAAACCTAATCTACACCGTAATAACTCCCCGATGTGAAGAGATTATCACTTTACAGATACTGATGGTATATGGCTTAAGTAGTACTAAGCTTGGATGCCTTGAAGAAATGAAAACCGAAAACTATATATAGAGGTTCATGAAGAGGTGCAAAGACCAGCATGCCCCTCAACTCCATTTGAGCGGGAAACAAATCCTGAAGGCTGCGGGCGCGGTGTGTGGAAACTGCCAGATCGTGGGAACGTGGCAGTTGGCCACTGGGTGAAAGTGAGCCACGTCACCGCGTTCCATGTAGCCGGCGCGGAGATGGACGCCATGTGTGTATTTTTCTGGAAAAACCCTATTTTTCTGGCATTTTTGCTTGTTTCTTCGCAGAAGGCTCTGAAAGGACATGTGACCTGAAAACAAAGGAAATGCGAGCATAATAATGGAAAAT
Source organism: Vicia villosa (assembly GCF_029867415.1). Lineage (NCBI taxonomy): Eukaryota > Viridiplantae > Streptophyta > Magnoliopsida > Fabales > Fabaceae > Vicia > Vicia villosa. Next base: position 75,288,691 of record NC_081180.1, on the reverse strand, counting down.
AATAATAAAAACTAAGGAAGACATGTGATATTTGAGTCAAAAACATAGTGCGATTCGGTGTTATCAGATACCAAGAATTGCAAATTTACCAGTCGTACCTTCCTTACATATCCCGGTTAAGTTACTATCGGCGGTGATGGGACTCCTTTTCGGCCGGATGACTATAGTGTGTTTCAATTGAAGCGTGATTATCTAAGCTTGTGCTCAACTTCTCATCTAAGAGCGTGTACGAATCCTCCATATTGAGAACCTCTTGGAAAGTCTTCACTTTTTTCCTCCCTATTTCAACTAATGGTCCCTCAAGAGGCCATTCTCGAAGATACACCCCTAAGGGCTATATCCATCTCTACCCACTTCAACAACTTGTGTGAACTGGTATATGTAAGACCACAAGTTTTCCTTCTCTCCCTGAACGATCTCGGTGAGGACGTCTTTAGTTGTGGATCTATGTGCTTGCGAGTATGAAAGTAAAAATTTCTCAAAAGATCCATCTAAAGTATGAATGACGACAACATATACCGACTTCAACAACTTGTGTGAACTGGTATATGTAAGACCACAAGTTTTCCTTCTCTCCCTGAACGATCTCGGTGAGGACGACTTTAATTGTGGATTTATGTGCTTGCGGGTATGAAAGTAAAAATTTCTCAAAAGACCCATTTAAAGTTTGAATGACGACAACATATGATAAAGTCAGTGACATCAGCTTTCAATCTTGATGATGGCAATCAAGCTAGAATATCTCAAGCCTCATTAAGAAGAGACTCAAGATTAAAGTACTTATATGATTAGAAGAAATCTAGCAAAGAACCTTGGAACCGCATGAAAGCTCGCTAGGTCATGTCTGTATGTCTAAGTGACCCGAGTATTTTAAAAGCAATGGAGTAGCTTAGATATCCTAAGCAAACTCACACACACTTAAAATATTGTCTCAATGTTTTAAGCCTATAAAAGTGATTAAAAAGTTATCCAACTACAATATAAAGGTGATTCATCTCCACTTCATACACACCATTTTTCAATGTTTTACATTTTCTTTGGAATTTATTCTCTTTATCTCTCCCCCCATCTCTCTCTCTCACAATAAAAAAATATTTATTTCAGTTGATACTGTAGCAACCTGCCTTAAAATTGAAGGTTTAGAGTCGCCACCTATTCTGAAGGGCGAATAGGAAACCCTACGCAGATATGAGATTCAAGGTAAGTTATTATAATCAGGTTGAGGGAAGGTGTTAGGCACCCTCAACCCTTTCCTAAAGGCTAACATTGTAAAGATAAGGTTCATGGCTACAGTTATGGGGTTTATAGCTAATGAATTGAAAAGGGTAAAAAAATACAATTTAGGGATGAATTGGAATTTTAAGGGGGGAGACTCGCCTTGTTACCAAGTGCCTACGTACCTCCTTATGGAGGATCAGAGTCAACGTAGTTCGGGCACAGGGTTGTACGCCTTAGGATTGAATTTTGTGATTTGAAATTGTTTTAAAGGCTTTTTGAATGGCCTATTCGCAATTTGAATTTGATTTGAAAGATGAAAGTATTTTGAGGTTTGGCATACAACCCTGATTTGATTTGGCACCGTTAGATGCGGTGACCAATGGATTTGATCAGTATAGCTAACGGATTAAAGGCATTGCTGATTGCTCAGATCGATAGATTGATCATCGCGGGCAGCAAATTGAAGGTGTTTTAATTTGTGTATTTTTATCTCTCGTCTAAAGCGACTAATAGCTTTAGTCGGGTCGAGGAGAGAATTAATTTAAACCTATTAAATTAATTAAATTAGATTCGATTATTAATAAATAAATTAACTGGTAAAAATTTATTTCTCGCCTAATGCGACCAATAAAATCAATTAAAAGTTTTTACAAATTAATTAATTAAAATTTATTATTTTTTTAGTGTAGGGGTGTATTTGGTTAAGTGAGAGTAATATTGGGGTGTGAACAGCAGTGATGCCTGGCCCATTAGGATTTGGTCCGGTTGTTTCAGTGTGCGTGGGTGTATGGGGTTAGTGTGGGTTCAATGATCTAGACCGTTGGATCCGGCGCGTCATCATCTAAAGGCCTGTATGTACTTTTGAGTAAGGTGTATGGCAAGAGAAGGGGCATGAGATCAAAGTCTCAATTGCCAACCAAGTGGCTATCGCGAAGCCACTTGGCGTCAATCTGTCGGTCGGATGGACCACTTCTTCATCCCACTTTCCCAATCCCCCCTCATTCTTTTCCTCTCTTTCTCTCTCTATTCTTTCGTTTCTCCCATTCACTCATATCTCTCCCCAGAAACCAACGCAAAAAAAACCCTAAACGAAAACCATCTCGGCCGCCGTAGATCCCCAGAAACCACCATGTGAAACCCATATTTCCCAGCTTCCGATGAAGATTTAGATGAATCTTCATCGTTCTCACCCCGTACCTTCATCGAAACCCAGCAAACACCATAGAATAACAACCCTAAACCGCCAAATCAAACCCAGATTTACATAATTTTCCCAAATTCGGCATGCAATTAACGATTTAACCCACAAATCGACACATAAACATTCAAATGTCTGAATCTTAAGCTAAGTCAAGTTTTGTTACCTTATTTTCTTGAGTTTCTGGATCGTGTAAGCTCCGATTGTTCTGTTAACCTCCTCCTTCTTCTCTGTTTCGCAGGTACGGAATGATGATGCAAGCGGCGGCGCGAAAGGGTTCTCTCCAGAAAATTTTCGTCGACCCCTCCTCTATTCTTCTTCTTCTGTTCTTATAGACTTAGGGTTTAATTCGTTTAGGAAATTCGAGATTCAATTAGATTTTAGTTTTAGAGATTTGATTTCTTTCTATTCCTTGTAATTGATTCCCTCTATTGTAATATATTTGATTCAATAAAAATACGTTTGATTTTGTTTAAGTTAAGATTTGATTTTGTTTTGATTGAGATTCGATTGAGTTATGCGTTCAATCCATGGGCCTGGGTATTTGTTGGGAACTAGGGTTACTTGTTGGTTGCAGCGCCGCTGGGCAGAGATGGAGGTGCAAACGGCGCCTAGGGTTTCTGAGGAAGGAAGGAGATGAACAGGAATCCGGGTTGGGTTTGACCCGATCCGGCCCCTTGGTGACCCATACGCTCCATTGGTTCTATCTGGGCCCCATATGCCACTAATCCAACCCAATACACCACTAATTGATCCTCACCTTAATTAAATTAATTAGCAAAGTGATTAATCAATTCCAACTAATTTTCTGCTAACTAAATAATAATAAAAAGATAATAAAAATATTAAACTTTAATAATAACTATCCTTATGACCTTAATACTAACAACAATCCTAATGTTACCACTAATGATAAATCCTAATATTAGTACTAACGATAAATCATAATATTAACACTAATAAACACATAATAATAATAATATTAGTTAGTAAGAATAAAAAGAGTGAATGATAATAAAAATGAGTAAATGATGAGAAATAAATGGGCCAAAAATGAATTTGGCCTCAAATATTTGCTGTTCACACTCTACTCATTTTAAACCAGTTTATATGGGGGTTTTATAGGAGAGCGAGTTTAATAATAGGTATATTAAATCCTATGGCTCCTAATTTTTAACGCCCTTAATGAACTGACAGATGTAAATTATACCGGGTAAATTTTGGGGTATGACAACTGTCCCTATTTAATTATCTTGGATCGAATGGCGTGAGAATACGCAGGTCTCACGCTTTTCGGATTGAAGAGTTATTAAATAATGGAAGACCCCTAAATTTACCTTGTACTTGAGTGTGAGGGAAAGAATCGTTCTGCTAAAGCCTGAGTCTTACATAGCGAGGACTTGTAAGAGGGATTACTTGTTATGATTCTAACAAGCTTACCTGCACCAATAGGATCATTTGCTAGTGTTATAGCAAATTCACCTGCACCATTAGGATTATTTGCTATGCTCATAGCAAACTCACCTGCACCGTTTAGGATAATTTGCTATGCTTATAGCAAACTCACCTGCATCATTTAGGGTAATTTGCTATGCTTATAGCAACTTCACCTGCACCATTTAGGATAATTTGTTATGCTTATAGCAAACTCACCTGCACCATTTAGGATAATTTGCTATGCTTATAGCAAACTCACCTGCACTATTTAGGGTAATTTTCTATGCTTATAGCAAACTCACCTGCACCATTTAGGGTAATTTGCTATGCTTATAGCAAACTCACCTGCACCATTTAGGGTAATTTGCTATGCTTATAGCAAACTCACCTGCACCATTTAGGGTAGTTTGCTATGCTTATAGCAAATTCACCTGCACCATTTAGGATAATTTGCTATGCTTATAGCAAACTCACCTGCACCAATAGGGTCATTTGCTATGCTTATAGCAAATTCACCCGCACCATTTAGGATAGCTCGCCATAGTTCTGACGAGTTCACCTGCATCAATAGTATTGTTTTGTCCTTGTTCGGACAAGTTTCGCTTGCATAGAAATTTGTTTTGCGAATGCGTATGCACCATGTGTATGCATTATGTGCATGCATATGCCCCTGTTGTTTGTATAATGTATGAATGTTTACTCATGCGAATGTTGCATGTATGCAAATGAGTATGTATGATAACTCCAACGCCTTATCTCCTTATCACCCGTTGCCTTTTGTTTAACCCCCTTTTGGAATGTTCATGAACCCTAGTTCGGATTGTATTTGAATGACCCATTGATATTATCATTTGTGAAAAAGTTATATTAGATCAGAATGATCGCAGCGTAGGGCGTGTGTAGCCTTCCGGAGATTTTCGTAGTTTTATCCTATTGCTTTTGTATTGAAAGTTTGTAAGTTTCTCATGTTAAATCCAAGTTAAAGCTTATGAAAATAGTTTATCCTTTGCACATGGTATTGAAATAAGAGAAAAAGCGTAGTATGCAAGAAAAGAAACTTTTATTGATATTGCCTTGAATTGGCGAGTGTACAAAAATGCAAGAAAAGAAAATGACAAATAGAAATGATATTAGTACTGCCGTTGCTCCTTTGTTATCGAGGGTCCCAGTAACCCTTCGACCTTAGAAGTAGATGATTGCACGAATCCCTATCCTTCGTAGTCTGTCTTCAGCTTATGACCAATAATCCTGCCTTTGCTAGGCGTAATACTTCTTGACCGCATCAGAATTGATTGGGTGTGGTAGCTCGTCCCCATCCATTGTAGTGAGAACTAACGCTCCTCCTGAGAACACCGTTTTTACGATATATGGACCTTCGTAGTTCGGTGTCCATTTTCCACGGGCGTTAAGTCGAGGTAATAGTATTTTCTTGAGAACAATATCACCTTCTTTGTAAGTTCGAGGACGGACCTTTTTATCGAACGCCTTTTTCATCCTTTTCTGATAGAGTTGTCCGTGACACAAAGCCGTCTGTCGCTTTTCTTCAACGAGATTAAGCTGATCGAAACGAGTTTTTACCCATTCCGATTCTTCTAACTTTGTGTCAGCCAGGACCCTTAATGAAGGAATCTCTACTTCGATAGGGAGGACTGCTTCCATACCATAAACCAGGGAGAATGGTGTTGCTCCTGTGGATGTACGCACCGAGGTTCTGTAACCGTGTAGGGCAAAGGGAAGCATTTCGTGCCAATCCTTATATGTTTTCACCATCTTTTGTATTATCTTTTTGATATTTTTATTTGCAGCTTCGACAGCGCCGTTCATTTTAGGCCTGTATGGTGAAGAATTGTGGTGTTCAATCTTGAACTCCTCGCACAACTCCCTCATCATGTTGTTGTTTAGATTCGACCCATTGTCGGTGATAATCCTGTTTGGAACCCCATACCGACATATGATGTTATGCTTGATGAACCGAGTGACTACTTGTCTTATCACGTTGGTGTAAGAAGCAGCTTCGACCCATTTGGTGAAATAGTCTATGGCAACCAATATGAATCGGTGTCCATTTGAAGCTTTCGGTTCGATCATCCCTATCATGTCAATTCCCCACATTGCAAACGGCCACGGTGAACTCAGAACGTTCAATGGATTTGGCGATACATGTACTTTGTCCGTGTAAATCTGGCATTTGTGACATGTTCTTGCATATTGGAAACAGTCAGCTTCCATTGTTAACCAGTAGTACCCTGCTCGTAGTATTTTTCTAGCCATTGAATGTCCGTTTGCATGAGTTCCGAAGGTTCCTTCGTGTACTTCTCTGATAATCTCCTTGGCCTCATTTTTATCCACACACCTTAGTAACACTGAGTCGTAATTTCTTTTGTATAGGACATTTCCGCTCAGGAAGAACTTAGCTGCCAATCTCCTTAGTGTCTTTTTGTCAATCATAGAGGCGTTCTCCGGGTACTCTTGTTTCTCCAAGTACCTTTTGATATCGTGGTACCATGGTTTGTTGTCAGACTGCTCCTCGATTGTGAGGCAATAAGCGGGCTCATCGAAGTGTCTAACCGTTATCCGAGGTTCGTGGTTAGGCCAGGTCACTTTGAACATAGAGGAAAGTGTTGCTAATGCGTCAGCCATTTGGTTTTCTTCCCTTGGGATGTGAGTGAAAGTGATCGTCTCAAACTCAGCCATTAACTCCAGTATAAGGTCTCGATATGGGATTAACTTTAAATCTCGAGTATCCCATTCTTTGTTGACTTGGTGGATCACCAGTGCTGAATCCCCGTACACCTCAAGCAGTTTAATCCTTAGATCGATTGCTGCTTCTAACCCCAATATGCATGCTTCATATTCTGCAATGTTGTTGGTGCAGTCAAAGCATAGTCTTGCGGTGAAGGGTAAGTGTCGATTGTCAGGAGATGTCAAGACTGCCCCTATACCATGTCCTAGTGCATTTGAAGCGCCATCGAACGGAAGTGTCCATACCAAGCCCGACTCGGGTCCTTCGTCGGGTCCTGGTATTTCGTAGTCTCTTACCAGCATGATGTCTTCATCGGGGAAGTCAAACTTCATAGACTGATATTCTTCGATGGGCTGGTGAGCAAGATGTTCTGCCAGTACACTCCCTTTTATCGCCTTTTGGGTGACCTATTGTATGTCGTATTCTGACAGCAACATTTGCCATCTTGCAATTCTACCCGTGAGAGCCTGCTTTTCGAACACGTATTTCAAAGGATCCATTCTCGATATCAGCCATGTGGAATGGTTCAGCATATATTGCCTTAGACGTTTGGAGGCCCATGCTAGGGCACAACATGTCTTTTCCAATGGTGAATATCGAGACTCGCAATCCGTGAATTTCTTGCTTAGATAGTAGATAGCGTGTTCTTTCCTGCCTGTTTCATCCTGTTGCCCCAGTACACACCCCATAGATCTCTCGAGAACTGTGAGGTACATGATCAGTGGTCTCCCTGGTACAGGAGGTAAGAGTATCGGTGGCTCTTGCAAGTAGTTCTTTATAGTTTCGAAGGCTACCTGACAATCGTCATTCCATTTGATAGGTTGATCTTTCCTGAGCAGCTTGAATATAGGCTCACATGTAGCCGTCAGATGTGAAATAAACTTTGAGATATAATTCAATCGACCCAAGAACCCACGCACCTCTTTTTCTGTCTTTGGAACAGGCATTGCTTGTATAGCCTTTACCTTGTCGGGATCAACCTCTATGCCTCGTTGGCTCACAATGAATCCCAATAGCTTTCCTGACCTTACGCCGAATGTACACTTGTTCGGGTTTAACCTCAGCTTGAACTTCTTTAAACGATCGAACAACTTATGTAGGTGTGTGATATGTTCTTCTTCTGTGCAAGATTTGGCAATCATATCATCTACATATACCTCGACCTCCTTGTGGATCATGTCATGGAACAGTGTGACCATGGCTCTTTGGTATGTTGCCCCTGCGTTTCGCAATCCGAAAGGCATTACCTTGTAACAGAAGGTACCCCAGGATGTCATGAAGGTTGTCTTCTCCATATCCTCGGGAGCCATTTTGATCTGATTATACCCGGAGAACCCATCCATAAAGGAAAACACCGACGCTTGTGCTGTATTGTCTACCAAGACATCTATGTGTGGTAGTGGAAAATCGTCTTTTGGACTTGCTTTGTTCAGGTCCCTGTAATCCACACACATGCGTACCTTCCCGTCTTTCTTAGGAACTGGCACTATATTGGCAATCCATGGTGGATAGTCAACTACAGCAAGAAACCCGGCGTCGAACTGTTTAAGCACTTCTTCCCTGATTTTACTATCCATATCCGGCCGAACTCTTCTGCGCTTCTGCCTGACGGGTACACATCCTTCTTTGAGCGGTAACCTATGTACGACAATATCAGTATCCAGCCCCGACATGTCGCGGTATGACCAAGCAAATATCTCTGCATACTCATGGAGGAGCTTGATTAGCGTCGCTTTCACGTCCTCGTTCAATGTTGCCCCAATATTGATGTTCTTGGGTTCTTCGCCTGTACCCAAGTTTATGGTTTCAATGGCCTCTTGAGGCGGGAGCATGCTTTTGGATTCCTTATCCATTAACCTTGACAACTCCTCCGGAAGTTCATCGCCTTCCTCATCCCCTTCGTCGGACTGATTAGCAAGAGCCTCGAGTTTGTACAGAGTTTCAGCAGTATTATTATCGGTAGTGTCAGAAGGTGATCTGCACACGTTTTATGTTTTGTTTTTAGTATGCAGATATGAACGTGCTTTTTGTGCAAGAAATTTATTTGTCATTTTGAAAAGAAAAGAAATAAAATGCGGGAAAAGACAAAGTTTTCAATACCAAATGCAAAGACAATTTTATTAATAAACTTTTAAACTTGGAAATAGATGGGGCCCTTACAAACCAACTCTATGCTTCGGGCGAGGCATGAGCGTTATTGTTTTTCTTTATTGGAAAGGGAAATAAAACACACAAAAGCAAATTACTTTGAAATAAAAACTATCTCCGGTATCTCCAGGCTTGTCCAATTCTGAAGCTGCTCTCCTGGTCTGACCTCTCGAATGAAGTTGGACGTTCCCTCTTTAGAATCCTCGTTGGATACCTAGCCACATGTTCATATCCTCCTGTTACGAAAGTATGCGTAATCGGGGGGAATTGTTGCTCCTCTTTCACAGTGCTTGTGACCTTTGATGGTTGGTATCCCAGCCCTAGGAGATACTTCTTCTCTAAGATCTCCGGTACTTTGCCCCAGCCTTCTACATTCAAGTCTTGTAGATCTCTCCAGGATGTTACCGCCCTTCGCACTTTCTCCATAGGTAGTGTGACAGTAGTTGCAATCTCCAATGCCTGGAATGCAGTCTCCAGTGCCCCTTCTCCGACCTCAATGTATCTGTATGCATCCAAGTTGCTGACGAATATGTCTTCCTCTCCATTAACTGTCACTATAGAATTTCCATCCACAAACTTTATCTTCTGATGGAGGGTGGAGGTGACTGCCCCAGCTGCGTGAATCCAAGGACGCCCTAGTAGGCAGGTATAAGCCGGTTCAATCTCCATCACTTGGAAATTGATGCAGAAGATATGAGGACAAATTATAACAGGAAGGTCTACTTCTCCAAACACCGAACTCTGTGATCCATCAAATGCTTTAACCACCAGACGACTTGGTCTAACCACAAGACCCTCCAAAGCTATTTTATCCAGTGTAGCTTTTGGCATCACGTTTAGTGATGAACCTGTGTCAATCAGAACTCTAGCCAGATGAGCCTTTCCACATTGTATAGAGATATGTAAGGCTTTATTGTGTGCCCTTCCCTGTGGCGGTAACTCATGATCGCTGAAACCCAAGCATGCCCCAGCAGTTAGATTAGCCACCATTCCGTCAAATTGATTGATTGTTATGTCTTTAGTTACATGGGCAGCATTTAAAATCTTCATCAGGGCGTCTCGATGCCTCTCGGAGTGTATTGATCGCGACTTTACGTGTCTATTAGTCGGGATAACTGCAAGTGCACAGTCGTGTCGTGTAGTTTTAAAAGATATCGAATCCATAGGGACTATGAATCGATCTACCGTTATCTAAAGTTACTATGTAAAGCTAAGGCTACTAATATTTTGATTGTTCCTAAGGGAGAGTGATTGTGAATAATAAGAAATATAATAGAAGACAGATATCAGTATGTATTTCGTTTAACTTAAGGTGATCCGAAGGTCCATTGGCTTTTGCATAATTTAATTAAAAATCTTTACTAATTCAATTGGTTAAAAATCCTCGTCTCAAACTTTCGCTCTGTTGATTTAGATTACTATCCTAATCCTAATGTACGCTTTCGCCATCCCATTAGATTTTAGAAAAGCTTTTTGGAAACAACGTAATTAATAAAATGCCTGTTTTATGAAGTTGTTATCTATTTAAATCTCCTAATCTCAAACTTTCGCTCTGTTGACTCGGAACATGCTAATATCCCTAACGTACGCTTTCGCCATCCCGCTCGGGTGTAAAAACAATTTTTGAAAATAAATAAGTCCCAATTAGTTTTAATACGCTTTCTCCATCCTTAAAACTAATGTCCTATGTCTACTATCCAGTTAAAGATCTCAAACTTTCGCTCTATTGATTTTAACCTTTGACCGTCTTAAGACCTCAAACTTTCGCTCTATTGTTCTTAAGACTTACTAATTAAATTAGACATACAAACCAAAAACAGGTGATAGTTAACAAAACATAATTAAGCCAATTTATTTCGGATCCCACAGTTAACTTACTTTACATACCGATACCTTAGTAATTTAGCCAGACATATTAATACAGTTAAGCATGCATGAATTAATTTGGCTTATAATAAAAGGCATGTTAATTGGCATATAATATATCATGCAAATAAATATATAAATAAAGGCGGTAAATATTAAACCTGAATTAAATAAATTGCAATTGAATCTTCGAGTACTGAACTTCCACCACAGGTTGGCTGGATCGTTCTTCAGAATTTAAATGGACGGAAAATAAAACAAGGAAAATAAAAGCGATAAATCTAACGTAAGGCTAGATTTATAAAAGGTTCACAACAATTTCCGGTGTAGAAATCGTTGTGAGAAAACAACTGTTTGAATTTAAAGAAGGCAGAAAATATAAAGCACGGTACAATTTCGGCAGCACTTCGTTAGCAGGAAATCGGACATTTAGAACTGAGGTAGCAGGTTCTATTTATAGGGGAGGTTTTTGCTGTGAAGTTGCGTGAAAAGAGGGAGCTTTTCAGACTGGGCTTGGAGACGTGCGTCTTCGCTTCTTCAGGAAGTGCCTTTGAATGACTTGAGACGTGCGTCTCAAGTGGAGAAAAAGTAGGGGAATGGAGACGTGCGTCTCCCTTTTGCTGATGTGGCATAGAGACGTTGGAGACGTACGTCTTCATTTGCTTGTGTGGTTTGGGCCACACACATTTGATCTTCAGTGGGCTGGTTCGTCTCTTTTGGGCCTTTGGGTCTTCTTTAGCATATTTGGGCCATATTTGCACTCCCTTTTTACTTCAGCGCCCATTTTTCATCTTTTAGGCATAAATAGTGGTCGTTTTAGCTCCATTTCTTCTCCTTTTCACAAATAGTCATAATAAGAGTGTAAAACCTGAAACAAAGCAAAAACTCGCGTAATATCATAATAAATTAACATAATAAACGGAAAATGCTATAAATATCTACGGATTTGAAGCTAAATATACGATATAAAATCGTGTTATCAAATTCCCCCAGACTTGAACCTTTGCTTGTCCTCAAGCAAAATACTAGGGTAAAGATAGGAGGACAGCGAAATGAAATACGCTTCCACCACGTCGTTCGGTCATACTCAGCTACATAGTGTTCTTGTTTGAAGATAATGTTGCAGATCCTAGCAATAAACTTATAGTAGCGACACTAGACAACTCCCAATATGCATACCAATCCGAATCATGCCATTATAGCTCGACCTTGACTCGTCATCATGTTTTACCCTTTTCATTCGCGCGCAATCACATTAAGCCCATTATCTTGACACGCACATAGCAGAGTAGTCGGTTAGTGACTATGACCCTTCTTATGGAGTTCTGGCACAATTATGTGGTATACTCCTTAGCGCTCATTTGTAGATCGTGGGGAATCGGACAATAGTCCCTCCTACCAAGTTCAGTATTAGATGACTTCTGAACCAATCAACAATGAGTTTTTTTTTATTCTTTGTATTTGGGATTTGCGACCGTTAGGTTAAATGATCTTGTGAGGATCACCTTACTTAGTAGGCACATTTCTTATTACGGTTAAGCACATAATTATTATTATGAGGATCATACACTTATATTCATCGACTCTCTGCGTAGTTGGTATCTAAGACGGTGCCGACTGCTAGAATAAACTACTAAGAGTTACTTCAAAAATTAAAGTCGATGGTTTCGGTATAAAGGGTATTCAAATCGGTTACGCATACTTGGGGTTTTAGAGTGTTGGGACAATAAGGATATTGACTTGAATCTTAGTCAATTTCTATGCGTTTGGTGTTTGAGTAGCTTCGTATTTCTCGAACGTGTGGGGTTTTGCGTTTTATCGTTTAGGAGCAAAAATTTTGTTATGGCTCAAGAAAATGGAAGAAATTGAAATAACTACGGAATTATAAAGATAAGACTTGAAATTCCATAAATATTCTTTATTGAATTAGAAAAACATTACAAGGAAGGGAAATAAAACTGAAGGAAGGGAAATAAACTAAAAGGAAATAAAACTAAAACAAGTAATACGACTCCCCCAGACATAAATGATGCAGTGTCCTCAATGCATGAGAACTACTCCTCAGTGTTGCGGTTGCGAGAACTGCTTGCGCCGCTTGTACGAACACAGCGACGTCTATCAGTAGGAGAGCCATTTACACGAATGTGGAGATCATGCAATTGTGTAGCAATTTTAGTGTATTGGCCTTCGTTCCTAATAGCATAGTCACGGTGCTCTTGTTGCATCTCTCGAATAAGCCTCAGTGTTTCATTTTGGTTTGTCTGCATAGCTTGAAATAGGTGGTCTTGTCGTTGAATTGCAGCATACATGGCATCAAGAGTGATAGGCGTAGGGTTGTTTTGAGGAGGTTGGTTGACATCAGCTTGCCCTTGGTTGAGTTCTTCTTCATTTGCATCCACAGGTTCATTAGGTTGTTCAGGTTGGTTATCTTGAGGATTGTCTTCAATAAGCCTCCAACGCTGAACATAACGGATGTTGATTTGTTCTGGGCATGGCAGGATGACATAAGGAATCAGAACTTTGTTGACGACCAAAGTGTAGTGGCCATCATGGCGGGGTGAAACCAAGTGGGAGTCACGGCAATAAGTGAGGTCGAGTGATTGAGCAGGCATCATGAGATGAGAAAGGGAGATGAGTTCATCACCAAGACCTAAGGCACAGGCCAAGGAAGTAATAATTCCGCCAAACAGAAAGGGGTTTGTAGCGGGGGCGTTGATGCAGCCTTGGATGTGTTGGAGCATAAAAGGTGCGGCATTGAAACGAATATTGTTAAGCGCACAGTAAAGGAAAAATAATTCATTTTGATTTACCTTATGGTTGTTGGATCTCGCAAAAATAGTATGCCCCAAAACACGTTGAAAATAACGTATAGCGGGGTTTTGAATGTGAGAAGCATGTAGAGCCCTCCAACCAGTAGGAACTTCGCCAGTAAGGTTAAACCAAAATTCGAAAGCAAGTTCTTCCCAAGATCGGCCATTGAGTTCTTGAAAGATTGTGCGGAGAGCATTGGGTGCATTATTAAAATGCAAGTACGTAGCCACGACTTCTTGATCCAGAGTAAATTCACGGTTGAACATCCTAAATTGGATGCTACCGGTTAAGAGTGGTTGATCAGAAGGAGTGTCGTAGTTGAAAGAGCTCAAGAACTCCAAGACGAGCGGCTCATAAGTTGGTACGGGTTCAGTACAA